>NC_053491.1:174242821-174577464 GCF_905171775.1 Rana temporaria
TGCATAAAACAACGTAACAACGAAACAATGCTATGCATACTAGCTCATTATGCCTTTGTCTTGCAGGTTTTTTTTTTTTAGGCTTTACTTCCTCATTAAACCACATGCATATAAAGCTAATCAGCAATCCAGCTCTTATATATTATTATATATTTGTTATTATTACTGAGAAAGTTCCCAAGCCAAATTGTACATATTTACATTGTGACAGAAGGAAAAATTCTGCATTGTCTCTAAGAAGCAAGTTGAAGGTCATAGCTACATTTGTACAGAGGATTTGCATATTCTTGTTTTGAAATTAATAGAACAAAATATCTGTTAGCACTTTAAATTAAGCAAAGTGAGTGTACAGGATGAAACAGATCTAATTTCCATTTCAAACAAAGCAAAATAGCTGTGCCACAGAGCTGTCAGATCAAACCTGAAAAGGATCCTGTAAAAAATGATTTATGGATTTGATTTACCATGGGCATATCACTCATATCCAGGCAATGCTCATATTTACCAACTGTGGAACTAATGTTCAGATTTAAAAATGACAAAACTATTGGAGGTGAAGAAAATGCTCATAAAAGCAGAACGTGATTTATAGCATTATAGATCAACTAAAACAAGTTTGGAAGCATCAGGGATGTATCATTTGACAAACATGATGATAATGATATTGATTAGGTCAGATGGAAGTTGTCTCTAATGTTTATATTTGCAGTGAAAGCAAATATTAAGGGTGAAGTCACACTGAATGGACAGCTGCTGGAGAGGAAAACTGCAACCGCAGCTGTCTGTTCTGATTGCGGTAGGGAGCAGTGTGGTGTGCATCACACGGCTCTCTTTTTTTTTTTTTGAAACTTTATTTGTAATGCACAAAAGTGACACTTCATTAATGTCGCTATACAGCAGTGTGATGACCTGGGCTTCTGTACAGTGCAGTCATGTACATTGCACTGCGATGAATTGCAGCATGTCTGGGTTTTTTCCGCAGCTCACTGCAGCGCAGGGTGAATAGGGCACGCAGAAAACGCCAATCACCACAAATAGCCCTAAGTGCTACCTTCACAGTAGCAGGTGCTTTTAACTATGAAATATCCCATATCTGCCAACAAATAAAATGCAAATAATTATGAACAGACAGCTGACACCCCATCTCTACCCTATAGTGTGCACTAAATGTAAACCTGTAGCCAGGGTTGCCAACTGTAGTGTCCATACTTTACATACAGTTTGTTAAAAAGCCTATTTTCTTCCATACGTAAAAGTTCATGGATGGGTAAAACTGTCTATGAAAATACTTACTCTCTAGCACAGTGATAGCAATGCAATATTATTTGATGCCCCATCAAGAATTAGAAAAGGGGAAGGCAGTTGGCCTCACACCCTGCTGACAATAACAACACTTTCTGCTTTCAACCTGTTCCACTGTGTCACCTGACTGCCACATTCAAGAAAGAAAAGTGACAAAGCTCAGTATGGCTTGCTGGATCAGAGGCATGGTTGCTCAGGTCAGGTGTAAACATGGGAGTGCATTAAGGGGGAGGAGGAGGAGGTAAATTACTTAGCACTGGCTAGAGGTCTCTACGACTCTTCACTTGGGTTTATGATGATTTCAGTCAAATTTTTGTACATAGAAATCAAACTAATGTGTGTTGGACTGAGACTAACTAGGCCATCTCCTTATCTCTGCCCAGGGCAGCGAACATCAAATTCAGCAGCGAATGAGGTCTAGCTTGAACTGCATGAAATTGACACAATTTTAGAGCACTTAAAGGGGTGGTTCCCCCTAAAAAAAAATTCTAACAATACATTCGGAAGACTGCTTACACTGCGGGTAGGCTGGCTTTTTTTTTTTTCGTACATACCTCGATATCGCCATTTCATCCCTCGGCTTCCGGGTATGAGTCTTGTGGGGCTGGGCGTTCCTAGTTGATTGACGTTCCCACGACCGACGCATACTTGATGTCACAACTTTCCGAAAGAAGCCGAACGATGCTGCGCAGGCGCCGTATAGAGCCGACTCTATACGGCGCCTGTGCAATGACGTTCGGCTTCTGTCGGAAAGTCGTGACGCGCAGTATGCGCCGGTCGGAGGAGCGTCAATCAACTAGGTCCAGCAAGACTCATACCCGGAAGCCGAGGGATGAAATGGCGATATCAAGGTATGTACGAAAAAAAAAAAAGCCAGCCTACCCGCAGTGTAAGCAGTCTTCCGAATGTATTGTTAGAATTTTTTTTTAAGGGGAACCACCCCTTTAAGAGGACACAGCCTTCTCTCTCTTCCTTCCTTCCTCTCCCCTCTGCTCTCACGCTCTCTGCTCCCTCCCTATCCCCTCTTTCTCTCTCTCCCCTTTCCATTTCTCTCTCTCTATCCCCCCATCCATCTCTTTTAATCTAGTTTTCCTACTCTTCTTTCCTTTTTGATATCTCTCCTCCCCCCTTTCTGTTCCCCTCTCTTGCACCCCCCCGTTCCTTTTGCCTTCCCTCCTTCTGCCGCCGATCTTGCTTTTCCATTCTCCACCCTCACTCTCTCTCCCTCTGACCTCTTTCTCCTCCCCACGCTCCCTCCTCTTTCTCTCTCTTTTCCCTCCATTTTGCTTTCTTTCCCCCCTCTCTTTTTTTTCCATTTATGTCTTTACAAAACATTCTAAAATGTGATGATAATACTAATATCTAGTATCTATCTCGTCTTTTAAGATATATATATATATATATATATATATATATATATATATATACTACCAGTCACATCCAGTTTTTATTTACTCAGTTTATTATGCCTTATAATGTACTCTGAAACTAAAGTGTATAACAAATAAACAATGAAATCATCAATACAATATTGCAGAAGCGCCCACAAATGTGCTGCACTGTGCTTTCACCTTTCTGATCATTTAATTCCAAACTGGCTCAATAGAGTTTAGGTCTGAGGACTGTTCTGGTCATTCCATGATTTGAAGGCTAGGAGTAGACCAAAGGATATTGAATGGCATTGTAAATAGTGTGAATGGTGCTGCACTGTTAAAAGTAGAAAACTCACAATGGATGGATAGGTGATCAGAATGATAAACAACTAATGTGCATGGTGTTGAAAGGATCAACATACATTACTGTACATCAGTTTAGAAAGTGAACAGTGAAAAATCCAAAGGGTGCAATATAGAAAATATCAATGGTGCAATACTGCATATCAAATCAAGTCCTGAGTGACGGTGCTACCAATGCTAAAAATAAGTGAATGAAGTGATGTGTTCCCTCTTTATAAAATAAAACAGTAAAGGTGGGCATCCTTTCTTTCCTGTGTAGTGACACCTAAGTGCAGGGTGGCCTCTCACCTTACAGCTGTAAGGTAACAGCATATGAGGATACTATTGAAGATCCTGCAGTATACAATCACTCTCGCTGTGGGCTTCTGTGAATGAATGCAAACAACTTCCTCTAGGGAGCCTTATTCTCCTAGTAGATGATTACCATCGGGATAGATGTATTAAATGTACTCCTTTGGAGCGAATATATGTTCTGGGTATCCCTCCCAGGCTTACCCGTATGGTATATAGAAGGAAAGAGGTCCCAGATAGTGTAATACTGTAAAACAAATGGCACTTTATTTTAAAACAAACAGCTGATGTACTCACATAGACATTGAATGTAAGAAACATAGAATCCATGAGCGGCAAGCTCGTCTGCCGACGTTACTTGCGGTATGCCTGTCTGTCCCAACGCGTAGTGTCACGCCTACATTACTTCATCAGGGGTTCAATGTCATTTCTGTGGTATGCCTAAAGGTTAAGGGTGACAGTCACACTGTGGGTGTCACCGACTCAGGATTCAGCATAAGCCCCCTAGACTCTACTGCTTCATCCTCAACATTTGGCAGTTGAAGTTGGTTGGTGGCACTGAAGAGTCATGCTTTTGCCTACTTAGTACAGGTAGCCTGCACAGTTAAGGAAAGATTTCAAATTGGTATTCATGTTCCCATAAGATCATCTTCAGTAGTCTACTGAAGCAAACTTTTAATTGAAGCACCACACCACAGCTAAAAGTTCCAGGTATGACATTATTGCAGTAAGGGTCAAGGGGACCATCAAATCAGCTGCTGACAAAACGTGAGTAGATAATCACAATGGAAGAAATTACATTAAAGGTGCAATTAACATCTAGTCCATGGGTGCTCAACCTGTGGCCCTTCAGCTGTTATAAAACTACAAGTTCCATGAGGCATTGCAAGGCTGGCAGGTACAAGCCTGACTCCCAAAGGCATAGGCATGATGGGACTTGTAGTTTCACAACAGCTGGATTGCCACAGGTTGAGCACCCATGATCTAGTCCATATGCACTGTTTTCAAACTAAGGCCCTGACTTTGGACACCTGAAATGTATTAGATTTGATCTTTCCATTGCTTATTACTGGAATAAAGTCATATCTGGATCCTTTGGCAGTGGTGTGGCACTTCAATTCACATTTTTCATACAATCATTACAAGTTTACATTGGATAGCAATACCAATGAAATAACCTCACAGGTCTATTACTATCTTTCTATTTCCTCAATTTAGTAGTCTACTGCCAGTGGTTTCTGACCCAGGCAAGCTTCTTCTACTTATTTTGGCATTTAAACAAAGTTTTTTCTCCTGCCACTTGACCTGTAAAATTTGTAGCCTGAAGTCCTGTCTTCACAGTCTTCACAGTGACTGCTCTGCTGTATTTGAAGCTGTTGATTTGTGGAGTGCCTATTAAACAAGCTGCTAACTTTCAGAAACGTGTCTTCCTATTCTATCTGTGCATCTGCCAGACTCCTGTCAAAGTTTCTTCTTGTTTTCATGTGTTTTTTATTAGTAAGAAATTCTGATACCTTGGCTTTCTTTGCAATTTCTCTCTAAAAAAAAGGCCCACATTTTCAAAGGTTATAACTCTAAAATCGACATTGTTTTTACATTTTTGGTAACCTAAACTTCCTTTGACCTATCACAGTTTACCACTTACATTGTACTATTTCAGGCTAGTCTCCTAAATTAAAAGCAAAAAGAAGGCCCCGCCATCTAAGTGTATCTATTTAATTGGTTAAAAAACACATAAATAATAAAAGGATTGCACTCAGAAAGATGAACTAAATCTATACAGTATATAGATTTTTTCTGAATATACAATGATATGAATATTGTTTTGTCTATTTACCTTGATGAAAAAAAATGTTAACCTTGTAATATCTTGCTTAGGTTTTTGTATTGCATCTGATAATATTTATTTTTTGTCAAATTATTACGTAAATCAAATTTCATTTATAAATTTGAAACAAAGGCTAGAAGGAAATCAAAGTATACTAGAAAAAAATTTGACTGTGGATTTTTTTTTTCACATGCTAATAATTAGGCAGGAATTTGCCTATGAATTTCTCCTTTTTTTCACAGTCATAATACCATATCTTTATATGAAAGGGCTGAGGGACAAGCCATAAGAAACAAAAGTCTTAATCAGGCTTAGCTAATAGGACAATGCAAAAAGCAATGTAACGGCCTGTAACTGCGAAAATAGTAAGTCTTTAATACTTAAATCCACATCAAAATAAAACACATGAACAAAACTAGCTGGCTTTCTCAATAAACATACTAAATATGTCATATTAAAAATTTAAATTTGAAAATGTTTATACAGTTTACTGTATAAACTAATGTTTTATTTGTACATATGTTATTTATTTACCATTTTGTAAGAATATATTGTAGTTACAATGCTTGAATGAGATCACAAGGTCAGACTAGGAGAATTGCATTATGTCCTATGGGAGGACTATGTCAGAGATACAGTCTTTTGATGCTGAGAATCTAAAGAAAAGCATATTGTCCTTGGAATACAGATGTTTTAACCTGTTTGGCTCTAATTACAAGTAAACTTCATAATTTTAAGGACTTTAACATATAAGGAGGTGGGAAGAATAAAATAATTTGTTTAAATTCAAGCAAAAAAACATATGTGGAATATAAGCATATGCATGGAAGTGTTCAAAAGCCTTCCATTATATGGAGGATATTACAGGAAAATGTTTATGTTTGTCTTAAGGTCAGTTTTCTCAAAAATTACATTTTAGTTATAATTGGAGCCTGGTGGGTTGAATCAGTGACTAGCTTCTTTTATGGCTTGATTAGTCCAGCATAAAAACTGCCATAATTCTATGCTATTCCTATCCACCTTAACCACTTGACCACTGGGCACGAAAACCCCCTTAATCACCAGACCAATTTTCAGCTTTCGGTGCTCTCACAATTTGAATGACAATTACTCAGTCATACAACATTGTACCCATCTGAAATTTGTGTCCTTTTTTTCCCACAAATAGAGCTTTCTTTTGGTGGTATTTGATCACCTCTGCGGTTTTTATTTTTTGCGCTATAAAAGAAAAAAGACTGAAAATTCTGTAAAAAAAAAAAAAAATCTAGTTTCTGTCATATTAGCAGGTTATTTCTCACACACAGCATATGCATACTACAAATTACACCCCAAAACACATTCTGCTATTCCTCCCGAGTATAGCGATACCACATGTGTGCGACTTTTACACAGCGTGGCCACATAGAGAGGCCCAACATGCAGGGAGCACCATCAGGCGTTCTGGAGCACCCAGGCCAATTCTGACATTTCTCTCCTACATGTAAAAATCATCATTTATTTGCTAAAAAAATTACATAGAAACCCAAAACATTATATATGCTTTTTTTTCAAAGACCCTAGAGAATACAATGGCGGTTGTTGCAACTTTTTATCTTGCACGGTATTTTCGCAGCAATTTTTTGAACGCGTGTTTTTAAAAAAAAAACAGTTTTGTGCTTAAAAAAAAAAAAAAACAGTAAAGTTAGCCCAATGTTTTTGCATAATATGAAAGATGAAGTTACGCCGAGTAAATAGATACCCAACATGTCACCCTTCAAAATTGCACACGCTCGTGAAATTGCGCCAAACGTTGCTACTTAAAAATCCCCATAGGCGACGTATTGCAAGGTATTGGAGTATTGAGGGTATTGCGGAGTATTGGGGGGGTATTGCAGAGTATGGGGGGGTATTGCAGAGTATGGGGGGGGGTATTGCAGAGTATGGGGGGGGGGTATTGCAGAGTATGGGGGGGTATTGCAGAGTATGGGGGGGGTATTGCAGAGTATGGGGGGGGTATTGCAGAGTATGGGGGGGGGGGTATTGCAGAGTATGGGGGGGGTATTGCAGAGTATGGGGGGGGTATTGCAGAGTATGGGTGGGTATTGCAGAGTATGGGGGGGTGGGTATTGCAGAGTATGGGTGGGTGGGTATTGCAGAGTATGGGGGGGTGGGTATTGCAGAGTAAAATAAAAAAAATGATGAGTGCAATACTCTGCAATACCCCACCCCATACTCTGCAATACCCCACCCCATACTCTGCAATACCCACCCCCCCAGGGTGGGTATTGCAGAGTATGGGGTGGGGTATTGCAGAGTATGGGGTGGGGTATTGCAGAGTATGGGGTGGGGTATTGCAGAGTATTGCACTCATCATTATTTTTATTTTGCAGAGTATTGCGCAGGGATGGCTGGATCTGTGACTGCAATTGTCACAGATCCAGCCCACAGTGCGGCGGCTGCTGCTGCCGCCCGATCCCCCCCCCCCTCCCTCTCCTCTCACACTGTACCGAACGGTACAGAGAGGAGAGGGAGGAACCGGCGTCATTACATGACGCCGGTTTGTTTACAAGTGATCGCGCCGTCATTGGACGGCGCGATCACGTGGTAAGGAGCCGCTTCCATTGGCTCCTTACCGCGATCCGTGTTGCTGCGGGTCCCGTGGACCCGCCGAGCGCCGGTGATCGCGTGTGCGCGCCCGCTCGGGCGCGCAATTGTGACTCTCTGGGAGGACGTATATTGACGCCCTCCTAGAGTTAGGTAACCGCCTTGTAGCCGTATTTCGGCTATAGGGCGGTTACCAAGTAGTTAAAGTTAGAAGTGTTCCTGTCCACCTTTGCATGTTTTAGCTTCTACTGTTGCATTCTCCCTAATAAAAAAGAAAACAAAAAAATCCTTCCCGGAAGACTACAGAAGCCCTCTTAACCTCCCTGGCGGTATGATTCCTTCTGGTTTTAGGTGCTGAAAGTGGTACATTTATTTTGCATGGAAATTTGGCATTTTATATTGTAGGCCTGCAATTCTTAGGAATAACTCACTTAAATCTGTCCAAACAAGAGTCTAGTAGACATCCCGGGTATGATAAAGTTTGAAAAACAAAATCATAAATTATAATATAATAAATAACTATAAATAATTATAACAAATAATAATGTAATTATAATAAAAATTATTCAATAATGTAATCAAATCCAAAACACTAAAATTTGCTCAGTTGCAGAATTGTCGCTGTCATTATTTTTATTGTTTGATGACGAATTTCCCCACAAATCGCTATGGCTCAATTCTGCAAGTGATTCTAATTTATTATCGCTGTTTTCTAGCTGGTCTAAAACCACTTTGATGAAAAGGGACACTTTTTGGTTGTTATGGACAATCCCCAGTTTCCAGGCAGAAAGAACAGTTTTTATTATATAAAACTGCATGTAGGACACTGGGCAGACCTCTAGGGACAAAGGGGGTATGTAATTATTTAATACAGTACTGTAATCTGTAAGATTACAGTATACTGTATGTGTATTGTGTGTTTCACTTTTTGAATTTGGCGCCGAACTCCGTCCCCGTGCATCGTAACGTCGCAGGGAACGGAGCTCGGCACTCGGCACTGTGAATCGAGCGAGGAGACACAGCGGAGGAACCTGCACACACAGCGGGGACACATTGCAGGATCCAGGGACAAGGTAAGTAACTTCCCCCTGTATCTTGCAATGCAATCCCGAGTCTGGCTCGGGGATACCGCTAAGGAGGTTAATGGACTGCAGACCTAGGACCTCTAATGCAGAAATCTCTCCCACAGAGAATCAGTGCGTCTTTTAGGTGGTTTAGCTCTCCAGCATCTACCAATCACTGAAATATTAGTTTTGGGTAAATCGAACCTTTAAACGAATTGTTCTGGTAATTAGGAAAACAATTTAAAGATTGATAAGGCCACTTCCACATGGGGCGGAGCCCACCAGCTCATCAGGAGATCGCTCCATTGATCTCCGCTGAGTCAGCGGATAAAAGGTCCTTCTCTGCTTACTGAGCGGGGAGGGGCCTGTCAGAGCGCCGCTGATTCCTATGGAGAGATCGGACGAAAAAAGACAGCATGTCCGTTTTCATCAGATCTCATCCATCCAGGCGGTAACAGCAGACACATCTCTGCTGACATCCACTTGTCCATAAGAGTCAATGGATGGCCCGCTCACATCCGTAAAACATTCAGGCGGATCCGAGTGGGCTTGTCGAGTGAAAGGGGCCTAATAAGTGAATGTTATAACCAATGTTATAGTGTTTCAACGGGTGCCTATTTTTACACAATTTATCAAACTGTACTACCTTTGTCAGTCTTACATTTCTTAACTTTGCCCCCTGGGTATGAGACTTTATAACAAATTACCAAGAGAAAAAAGAATGCCTCAGAAAGAACTATTAAAGTCTATACATAAATGACACAAAGGACAGCACTTAACTACCAGTACTTTAGGAGTAAATTACATACAGCCGGCTTATTCCAATTTATTTATCTAACAGTTGATTTTAATAAACTTTAGTGTATGCTGTGCAGAAAAATAACACAGCCTATTTTTCCAGCTAAAGGGAAGGTGAGAAGATATAGGGGGTTGATTAACCAAATGTTAACATTGCAAAAGGATTTGCACCTTGCAAAGGGATTTACACCTTGCAAGGGAATCATTCCTTAGCTCATTAAATGTGGTTAAAATTCACGTTGTAAAAAATTGTTGCAAAACTAACTTATATGCAATCAAAAAAATTTTTTGGATTGCACATGATTGGATGATGGAAGTCATCAGTGCTTCATCTCTTTCACTAAGCTAAGGGTAAATTCTCTTGCAAAGTGCAAATTCCTTTTAAAAAGAGCACAGCCTATTTGCCTTTATTAAATCAATCCCATGGCATCTGACTGGAAAAATATAAAATCGATGGCAAGGGAGAAGTGGGAGGAAGGAGAGATTAGACAGAGATGTAGGGGCAGGCATCCTCAGTACAACCCTGCTGCTCCCTCCAGGCCTAGCCTCTGTCGGGTTGCTTATTTATAGATCAGTGAAGGAAAGAAAATATTACATGAAGTAAAAACAAAATCAGTACATAACTGCTGCAGTTATTTTTTCCACTATGGCAGCAAAGTTTGGTAGTGGTGGACATTTGTTGCATAAAGTCCCTGGGCAAATAAATAATTTGGGCAATTTTTGACTCACAGCTCACATAAATGTGCATGTGCATAATCTGCGAGGCACTAACGTTGCAATATGTTCCATTTGCAATCACAGCTAGCTATTTTCTTCACTTCACTTTTCTTCACTTGTTTGACACATTTTGCACTAATTCAAATAGTGTAATATGTGTCACTTTACTATGAGACCATAGACATTAGTGTTAATTAAACAAACATGCATAGCATTATTAAGAAACCCAACACCCAACACCATTAGTGGATTAAAATAGGTTGGTTGCCTGGTTTATTGGTATAAAATCCATTTTAATCATAAGATAACTTTTCTTCACACTTTAATACTCAAAATTCAATAACAAATTCAGCCCAGCCACTTAGGCCTGGTACACACGATAGGATTGATCCGCGGATACGGTCCGCCGGACCGTATCCGCGGATAAATCCTCTGAGGATTTTGAACCGATGGAGTGTACACACCATCGGATCGAAATCCGCGCCGAATTCCCATCGCGGTGACGTGTCGCGCCGTCGCCGCGATGATGACGCGGCGACGTGCGCGACGCTGTCATATAAGGATATCCACGCATGTGTCGAATCATTACGACGCATGTGAGGGATGGGTTCGGACGGATCGATCCGGTGAGTCTGTACAGACCACCGGATCGATCCGCTGGAGCCGATTCCAGCAGATAGATTTGTTAGCATGTCTACAAATTTTTATCTGCTGGAAATCGGAAATATCCATGGATAAATATTTGCTGGAACGTACACACCAGGGGATCTATCCGCTGAAACCGATCCGCTGAGATTTTTCAGCGGATGGATCCTCTCGTGCGTACGGGCCTAAGACTTGAGCTGACCAATAATGTATTGTAACATTTACTTATATATCCCCTTTGATCATAAACCTTGGCTATGATGGGGGGGGGGGCTTGGAAAGTGAGCTTGTCTTGTGAATATTTCTGGTGACTGGCAAACATTTTTTAAAAAGGACCCTAATGCCGCGTACACGCGATCGGTTCATCTGATGAAAACGGTCTGATGGACTGTTTTCATCAGACGAATCGATCATGTGTGGGCCCCATCGTTTTTTTATCTATCGGTGAAAAAACTAGGAACTTGTTTTAAAATTATCTGATGGTTAAAAAAACGATCGAAAAAAACAATCGTCTGTGGGCACGTCCATTGGTTAAAAATCCATGCATGCTCAGAATCAAGTCGATGCATGCTTGGAAGCATTGAACTTCATTTTTCTCAGCACGTCGTTGTGTTTTACATCACCGCGTTCTGACACGATCGTTTTTTTAACTGATGGTGTGTAGGTACGACTGATGAAAGTCAGCTTCATCGGATATCTGATGAAAAAATCCATCAGTCCATTTTCATCGGATGAACCGATCGTGTGTACAGGGAATAAGACCCTTCTGGAATGTTCTGGGAGGTCACCTGCTCTTGATTGACCTATCCCTAACTGACCTACTGGCTTTCCATAACATTCTCGGTCATATCACCTCACGTGGCCTATCACAATAAGCCCCCTGAAAACCATTAAAAACGGGCTTATTATAGTGCCACCACTGGTTCCATGGGCAAATAGGGGCCTATAAAAGGCTAAACACTTTTCCTGACATCATTTTACAGCTTTTTCCATATTAGGAGCATGGATACCTGCTTCTTATTTACAAAAAAAGGGACCGACTGTGAAATTGGAGCCCTCACCAGTAATAGTGTCGTTGCTCCATCTTGCCTGCTCGGTCATTTTAAAAACATAGTTCTCAAAGATGCTGTGCTATTGTATTTTGTGAATAGCCAAGTGTAGATGGGGCAGAGACATGACATCAGAGCCAATCACTTTCATAGCTGCAGTGCTGAAGTCAGCTGGGTAGGGCTGAAGTACAGCTGGAACTGTACTACCTGCCAAAACTTAGCTTTTAACCACTTGCCGACCGCCGCACAAGTTTTTACCAGAATTGCACGGTTGCGCAAATGAGCGTACTGTATATATATGTCCCCTTTATTTTGCCACTGTGTGGTCACGCTGCTGGCAGTATGCTCGCGACCCTGTCGTGAGCTTCATGGGATCCGCGGACTCGATGTCCGCCGTGTCCCGCGATTGGGTAACAAAGAGTCAGTGTAAACACAAGTTCTTCCTAGTGACATGTCACTGATCGTATGTTCCCTCTCATCGGGATCAGCAATTAGTGACGTGTCACTCGTAGCCACACCCCCTAACAGTTAGAATCACTCCCTAGGACACACTTAACCCCTTCACCGCCAGTGTCATTTTTACAGTAATCAGTGCATTTTTATAGCACTGATCGCTGTAAAAATTACAATAGTCCCAAAATGGTGTCAAAAGTGTCCGCCATAATGTCGCAGTCACGATAAAAATCGCTGCCTCCCCGCCATTTCTAGTAAAAAAATAAAAATAAAAATGCCATAAAACTATCCCCTATTTTGTAGACGCTATAACTTTTGCACAAACCAATCAATAAACGCTTATTGCAATTTTTTTACCAAAAAAACTGAGAATATGTATCGGACTAAACTGAGGAAAGAAAATGTATATATTTTTGGGGGGAAATTTATTATAGCAAAAAGTAAAAAAATATTGTATTTCTTTCCAAAATTGGCGCTCTATTTTTGTTTACAGAGCAAAAAATAAAAACCACAGAAGTCATCAAATACTACCAAAAGAAATCTCTACTTGTGGGGGAAAAAAGGGCATCAATTTTGTTTGGGAGCCACGTTGCACGATTGCGCAATTGTCAGTTAAAGCGACGCAGTGCCGAATCGCGAAAATTGGCCTGGTCTTTGGCCAGTCAAATAGTCCGGGGCTTAAGTGGTTAAAGAAAAATGCCATTAAACTACTATACAGCAGAGGTAAACAGCTATTAATACCGCTAAAGCTATAATAATAATGGGGCACGAGTTGAGCTTTACAGTATATGTAAAATGTAAGTGACTAGGCTTACGTCTGATTTAAGTAGGTAGGCCCTCAGTAGACACAATACAGAACCTTTAAGAGTTATTCCACTCATTTCCATGTTCCACATGCCTAGTGTAAAGGATCACAGGCTGCTGAAATACAAGGCTGAAATATAAAATGTGCATACTTTAAATCTATTTGACTTTTTCTGTAAATTGTTAAGTAGAAGTGTCTCTATTGAAATAGGTGAATATAAAAAGCAGAACATGTAATGGTATTCATTATTTAAAAAAAAAATACATAAATTAAATGACTTTATTCCCTATGTAATATCCTGGAAAAACTGTGTATTCACATACTTAACACTTATAGTCTTATATGCTCAGCAGATTAAAAATAACTGAGACATGACATACTGTACTTAGTTTTCAAGGGAGTTTAAAAATGTATTACCAAAAAATCTATAGCAAAGACCATGGCTAAGCCTTGCTTAAAGTGTGCACCATTATATGACTGCCATTCACTTGTATGTGTAAATGCTTTGATATTGATGTTTTTACTTCTGAAATATTTGCAAGCCCTGAAATAATAGCTGTGAACAGTTCACTATTGACGCTGCATTATTATTTTTCTTTTTTTAATGTTCGCCCCTGGTACTTACAATTGCTCTTACAGATGAAGTATTGGAAATCAGTGCGGCAGACTCAGATTTACAAGGTGGGCACATGAATCATACATGGGTTATTAGTGTGTCAGATCGCACTCTCTCAGCTGACAGATGGAGGTAGGCTTTGATGTTCCTGAAACCGATTTAAATGCTTTTTTCTGGTTGATCTGACTGAACAAACTGATTTTTAACGGAAAAGAGAGAGACTGCTGAAGGTTTCAACTTCAAGTCAGAATCATTAGAAGCTATTTTACATTCGCGCTGTCTTGTTGGGATGACAGTGCATTATCCAATTGAAAACTGATGACCAAAACCTTGTCAAATGAAATACGGTGGGAACGATTTATTCTCACACTTTCTCTTTGTAAGCATAAGTTCACTCTGTAAACTTGATGGAATGTGACATTTCATTTGGTGTATGCGTGTTGAAGGAACCAAGAAAATAACAGTGTCCCAAGAGGAGCAGCGATCCAAGTCTTTAAGATAATGTGTCAGGCTGAATGAAATACTTCAACAGTTCCTGATATGTCGCCGTCTTTGAGGTAGATGAACCTTCAAAAAGTAAATTAAAGCCTGCTCATCTATTTTTTGTAAGTCTCTGTTGAAGCTGTAATATTAAACATCAATTAAACATCAGCCACATAATTACTGTTTCTATTCATTGGTTGCATATCCAGCAAGATTTGACATTTACAAAACCTTTCTTTAAAAAAACACACTTTATTTTACAGGAGTCTGCTGATCTCCTTTGGTTCTGAATATTTATTAGCATACCATCATAATAAAGAAAAGGGCATGGGCATATGCACACATTTACAGGCAGGTTGGAATTTAGAAAGCATGCTGACACACGCTTTATCCGTTCATACACCCTACTTAAGCAAATGAGCAGCTTTTATGCCTTGTTCTTTGAAATCTTTCATTTCTATTCAGGTAACATAAAGCAGAGGGCAAACGTCATACCAAAAGTACATGAACGTATTTTTGTGAGCCAGGAAATCTGTTGCCAGGCCACACAAGTATGCGCACAAAACGGTAATCGTTCAGTGAATAAATTAAAGCGAAAGTGAAGGTTGCTAAAATAACTAAAGTTGGCTGGAGAGATTGGGATGTATTCTGTTGAGGTCACTGGCTAAACTGGAACATAAGGGAATACATAACTACCAGATGCCTTGTAATATCACTTCTTACGTCTTTGTCTTTAATTGCTGTGTCCATGTAATTGAGTCTCCCATGAGAGTCAACAAAACGTTTACAGAACCAGCTGTACAACGATCAGGATAAGAAGCTGGATTTCCCTCTTTGAAAACCAGATTTAGCTGTTGTTAAAGCGTAACTCCACTTTTGTTGATAAAAAAACATTCCCCCCTGGGTGATCTATGTACATTGCAAGGATTATAACAACCTCGGTTGCAGATTTCTAGCTTTTGTTATTCTGAAGAAATCCCTGTTTGTTCCGCTGTGCCTCTGGGCTGCGTGGGTCTTATGGGAGTGGTTTTATAATTATCTATCAGCTTTGCAGCTGCAGAGCGCTAATGAGGAAATCTTCTGGGCCTGCATCCCTTTAGGCCCCTTTCACACCGCTATGAATTGTCCTGCGACGTGGGACTGCAAAGTCACATGTTAAGTCGTACCCCAGGATTTCCAATGAGTACCAACCCTAGTAGTCCCTTCACTACTTTGGTCCAAATGTAATGCAACTTGAGGTCCATAGATTCACAGGCATTGATTCAAGTCATGTAAAAGTTGTGGCAAAATCACGTCCAAGTCGTGGCAAAATCTTTCAGGTTGCAAGTGTGAAAGTGGCCTTAAACTTATTCCTGTTGGGAGTATCTCACCAAAAATATTTTTTATGTTGCAGGGGATGCCTGAAATCTGACTTGTATCTTAGGCAGACTTCTGGGAAAATTGGTGAGCTAATCACACAAGCAATAAATTATGTTTCTGGAGGGTGGTCAGTACACATTCTGTGTACAGAATAACTCCAGGTAGCCATATTGCATTGCATTTTCTGGAAATTACAGCAGCTGCAGATTGAAAAGGAAATGTAATTTTTAATAACATTCAATTACAATATGATTTTTCGCAATTGTATGCGCTATATTATTTTTTCTTTATTGATATTTTTTTCCCCATGAAAGTGAAGTTACCCTTTAAAACAAAGAGGTATACAACCATGTCAACAGAACCAATCTTTACTAATCTGAGTTTTTTTTTTTTTAAATCAAAACAGTGGCTATTTTTTTGTCATTTGTCAAATTCAGTTAGGTCCAATTACAGAATTTTTGATCTAGATCAGGGATAAGCAATTAGCGGACCTCCAGCTGTTGCAAAACTACAAGTCCCATCATGCCTCTGTCTCTGGGTATAATGCTTGTTGCTGTCAGAGTCTTGCAATGTCTCATGTGATTTGTAGTTCTGCAACAGCTGGAGGTCCGCTAATTGCATATCCCTGATCTAGATGGTATGCACAGTATAGCTGAATTACATGTCAAATTGTAATTCTCCTGGCCTAAAAGTAAAAGTAAATCTAAATGACTACCATATGAGATTTTGGCATTTGGCTGTTGAATGTCAGGGAGTGGGTATTAGCAGTGGAGATTTTTGTATAGTGCAAATTAACACATACAGTATAGAGTAGGCTTAATTCGGTATTCTAGAGTTCCAGATTCCAAACAGGTTACAGCTGTTTTTGGCTTGTTTGGCATCATCAATGATTATTATAGAAAACATACCTGTTATGGAGTAGGGCTTATTGAGCAATAAAAAAGTAAAGGTCACCAAGCCTTACTCCATAGAAGTTGATTTCATACACTTCACTAGACACGTGCAGTATCTGAATTCAGATGTATGTGAATTTCAGAATAACGAAAAATTAATCAGAATTTCAATAGTAATGAATTTAAACAAATCCGTTTAAATGAAAAAATGGTTTTTGAATCTAACTCAAATGGTTTTATCAAATTTGAATACTTCTCTAATCAAATTTTAATTCAAATTTCAGAAGAGAATAAAATAGAATAGAAAATAAAGGAATATAATAAAAAGTAGTAGAATAGAAAATAAAAGAATTGAAAAAATAGAATAGAAAATAAAGGGATAGAATAAAAATAAAGGAATAAATATAGAAAATAAAAGAATAGAATAGAAAACAAAGGAATAGAATAAAAAAACAATATAACCATATTCTGAAATTTGAAATTTAAATAGAATAATATTGAATTCAAGTAGAATTGAATAGAACAGAATAGGAGGAATATAACCGTCTTCTGAAATGTTTATTCTGAATAGAATACATTTGAATTTTAATTTAAATATAATTTAAATAGAATAGATTCGACTAGAAAATAAAAGAACAGAATAGAATAGAAAAAAAAACAATAGAATTGAATAAAATAGAAAGAATATAACCATCTTCCAGAATTCAAATTTCGAATAGATACATTTGAATTTGAATAGAATATAAAATAATAGATTAGAATAGAAAAGAATAGTATTGACAATGAAATAATAGAAAATAATAGAATAGAAAAAACAATAGAAAATAATAAAATAGAAAGAATATAGAAAGAAAATATAATCATCTTCTGAAATTCTAATTTCAAATAGAATAAATTAGAATTTTAATAGAATAGAATAGAATAAAAGTAGGGGGAACACAATAGTGCCCCCTACCTATGGGACCGAGGAACAAATCAAATAGGCAGTTAAAAGGTACGGTACAGTTATTTTTTGGTTACTTACTTGTCAGGTGACATTTTAAATTCTGGAAGATTCTGCAGATTGTCCTATAGAATGAAAGAAGAGGTTATAAAAGACATCAAAACAATGGCTGCAGCAAAAGAAAATGCATCCCTCCCTCCCCTTGTCACGGTCCTTCCATATGTGTTTTTTTATCCATTCTGCAGAAGGAGGTAGTGGTTTTATTTGATGTAAGGTTGGTTTGAGCTTTAATAACTGAATCATTGGTATGGTATTATTTTATGTAAGCTTATTAAAAATGTTTTATTGATATAATAAATTGGTTATTATTGGTAATATATCCTCATCGTCAATAATATACAACATTTAAGGCTAATAGTATTTATTATATTTGATAGTATATATAGACTTAAAAAATACCATTTGAGTTTGGTCCCATAGAAAATAAAAGATAATATAATAAAATAGAAAAAAAATTGGATGGAATAGAAAGAATATAACCATCTTCCAAAATTCTAATTTTGAATAGAACAAATTAGATTTTGAATGGATTTCAAATGGAATTAGAATTGATTAAAATATTCCCAATTCAGTCTAATTGAGTTTGAATAGACCTGAAGGGCCTGGTATGGAATTTGGGGGACCCCCTTGCAATTTTTTTTTTTATTTAGTTCAGGGTTCCCCTTAATATTCATACCAGATCCAACGTGCCTGGTAATGGACTGGGGAGGAGCCCTTGCCGTTTCTTTCAATGAGTTTTATTTGTATTGCCGAGTCCCGACAAGTGATTATAGCCGCTAGTAGTTTTAAATGACTTTTTTTCCCTTAGAAATGTAATTTTGCTGTGGGACAGTTGTAAACACAGGAACAATGTGCCACTTTACAGGCATACTATAGACACCCCAGGCACAAAATTTAAAGGAATATTTCACTTTTATTGTTTCACTTTAAATATTATTAAAAACAGCTTTTAAAACTTTTTTTTGCATTGATACATGTCCCCTGGGGCAGGACCCAGGCCCCCAAACACTTTTTATGACAATGCCGTGCACATAAGCCTTTAAAATTAGCACTTTTGATTTTTCATGTTATTCTGCCATAGACTTTTAAACAGTGTTCCGCGGCTTTCGAATTTGCCACGAACACCGCCAATTGTTCGCTATTTGGCGAACACCCAATGTTCGAGTCCAACTTCTGTTCGACTCGAACATCGAGCTCATCCCTAATAGGTAGGTGTCAACAGGGCTTTTTTTCTCAAACAATAGGTGCTGGAACTCAACTACGACCCCCCAAAACCCCTCCCCCCACACACACCCTCCAAATCACATCAAATAGTGGGTGTGGTCAGTCAAATTTCACAAACAGTAGTAGGGACTTAAAGGGACATTAAATACCAGGATTGCATTACACACAGAGTGCAGAGCTGTCACTTGTAAAAACAGAGACTTCTGTGTTTACAAGTGATTGTGGTGAGCAGACCCCCCCCCCCCCAAGGGTCTGAGCCAGAGGTGGTGGAACTGAGTTCCACCAAGTTCCCCCTGAAAAAAAGCCCTGGGTGTCAAGAAGGCTTGAAAGTGGGCTTCTTGGTTTCTTTAATCCTGTGCAGCTATAACTTCTACATTTATAGTTAAAAATATAATTTGGCCCTGTAATGACTAGAGTATGCCTATACACCGGTAAGTAAGAATATTTTTTATGCTAATTTAACCAAATAGGCCACCTTTCCTTGGATGTAAGAGCCAGCCATATAATGATATAGAACTTTTATGCCGGGTACAGACGAGAGGATTGATCTGCGGATACGGTCCGCTGGACTGTATCCGCGGATAAATCCTCTCGAGGATTTCCGCGGATTTGGATCCGATGGAGTGTACTCACCATCGGATCGAAAATCTGCGCCGAAATCCCATCGCGATGACGTGTCGCGCCGTTGCCGCGATGATGACGCGGCGACGTGCGCGACGCTGTCATATAAGGATACCCACAAATGCGTCGAATCATTACGACGCATACGAGGGAGGGAATCGGACGGATCGATCCGGTGAGTCTGTACAGACCACCGGATCGATCTGCTGAAGCCGATTCCAGCGGATAGATTTCTTAGCATGCTAAGAAATTTTTATCTGCTGGAAATCGGTCGGCCCGAAAAAAATCAGCGGAAAAAGATCCGCTGGGTTGTACACACCAGCGGATCTATCCGCTGGAACTGATCCGCAGATCAATTCCAGCGGATAGATCCTCTCGTGTGTACGGGGCCTTATTGTTATACAGGTATTTTTTTTAAAGCAGCATGCTATGTGTATTGGATTTAGCCTTTAGTTGGGCTTCTCAGTGACAATATAATGAAATCCGGTACATTACAAATATTTTTAAAGATCAATCATTAATATCTCAGGAAAGCCTCAAAATTTGAATACATGCATTTTCAGTGTAAATTATATGTTCAATGTGAACAGTATGTTATACACAAATATACATGGAAGCTGCCTTTATTAATATTATTTTTTGCTGTATGTGATCATTGCATTCGTGGTTATGAAAATCAAAAGTCTTCTGTTAAGCCTCAGCTGGAACTCTATGTCACACTTTATTATCACCAGACTGATTCATATTCATATGTCCTAAATTCATATTCATTATGCATTATAGGGAAATTATTAATGGAACACGTTACTTCCCTTTCAAAACAACCTTTCAATGAAAAAAACGCCAATATCTGCTATTTACACATTTGTACACAGATCACAGTTTCAGAATCAGAACCTATCAATGACATGACCCACTTTAGACCAAGAGTGTCATGCTGGAGCCTAGCGTTTATAGAGAGGTGACCATGAAGAATGTTCCAGTTCACTCTGATAAGTATGGTAGAAGAACAGTCAGAATAAAACAAAAAACACAGGACACTGTCATAGCGTAGCAGTATAAAATGCACTTAAATTGTAACTAGCTTGATTGGTTTATCTGGCTGCAAAGATCTATCCTGTGGTGGAGGTGTGAAGCAACACACTGGAGAACCTAACACTCTCTTATCTGCTAATGCCTCCTCACTTCCCAGTGCCATCAGAATTTCCACCTCTTTCTGATCATTAGATGTGTGCTAGTATGGTGCTGGCTGCTTAGGTATGTGCTTTCCTTTTTTCTTTTTAAAGGAGCCATTTTGATACAAGGTATTGAACCACCTCTATATCAGGATTGAACACCTAATACAAATCTGTCAAATTGTTGATCTTGTCTTTCAATGAAAAAGTAACCTAAAATGAAACAAACTATTGAGATTGGGCAAAGGAGAACAAGGTCCAAAAGAACAACAAACACATAGGGCCAGATTCAGGTAGAATCGTCTTACTCTGCGGCGGCGTAACGTATTACATTTACGTTACTCCGCCGCAAGTTTTACGGGCAAGTGCTTGATTCACAAAGCACTTGCCTGTAAAGTTGCGGCGGAGTAGCGTAAATCCGCCCGGCGCAAGCCCACCTAATTCAAATGGGGCAGGAACCATTTAAATTAGGCGCGTTCCCACGGCGAACGTACTGCGCATGCTCCGTCCCTAAAATTTCCGACGTGCATTGCGCTAAATGACGTCGCAAGGACGTCATTGGTTTCAACGTTAACGTAAATGGCGTCCAGCGCCATTCACGGACGACTTGCGCAAACGACATGAAATTTCAAATTTCGACGCGGGACCGACGGCCATACTTAACATTGGCTAGACCACCTAGAGGGCAGGTTTAATTTTGCGCCGCGTATCTCTACGGAAACTTCGTAAATTTACAGCGACGGGCAAAGCGTACGCTCCTGAATCGGCGTAACTAGTCATTTGCATATTCTACGCCGGAATCGCCACCTAGCAGCCGGCCTAGAATTGCAGCCTAAGATCCGACGGTGTAAGTCACTTACACCTGTCGGATCTTAGGGAGATCTATGCGTAACCTGATTCTATGAATCAGGCGCATAGATACGACAGTCGTATCTCAGAGATACAACGGCGTATCAGGAGATACGCCGTCGTATCTCTTTTATGAATCTGGCCCATAGAGAGGCCCATGAGTCCTTAACAGCATGTGTCTGTTGAATTGAAAACATCACTGCACTGTTCCATTGCACAGTTTTTTTCGCTGCTGTACCTCATATATCCCTCTCCTATAAGCTTATTGTCAATTCAATGAACATAAGCTTATTTTAGTATATTATATATACTAAATCATCATAATGTTAAGTGCATAAAAAAAAGCACATCCTCACGTAAGGGAATGCTGAAATTTGCACTAAAAACTGTAATTATGTAAACTTCTTAAAATGTCATTAAAAACATGGCTGTGTCAGTAAATTTTTGGTGTTGTGTCAGTAAATTTCACTTTGGGAGGTTGGCAACAGTGATTGGCAGGCACTTATCTGACATGTTTTATTCAGTATGCACATGTACCGTATGGAAATAGTCTTGAGATTTTATGCTTGTGGTTAGAAATAAAAACCAGTGGGATCTAAAAAAAACTTTTACACTCTACATTTTCTTTTCAATTGTTGTCGTTTGAAGCTATCGGCTCCAGTTGATATTTATTGTTATTTGTGAAATATCTACACCCCCATCCATGCAAGTGGTTACAGCCTTTTCTAATAATAGCAATACAAATCTGACAGAAGATTTAGTCTTTCTCACTCTAACCAATAAAAAAAGCATTATTGGCTATATTTATCTATTAAACGTTTAAAAAGTATTCTGTCTTGTGGTACCTGTATATTTTAGGAAGTATAAAAAGCATAATCAAACTGTTATGCTGCTCTTGACACGCTGAGAAGAGAGAATAACAAAATCGAACTTGATTGCTAAAATCAAGATCTCTGGAAAATATCTTCTTTGGTCTGTTTCACTTTTAACCATTACATGGTCAGCAGCATGCAATCTTTAGATAACAAAATGAAAAAATATATATATATACTGAAAGATAATACTGTGTAGCCTGATATGCAGCCAGATGTGCAACTAGAACATTCAGGGTCTGTGTGCAAGAAACCATTAAGGGTCTCCTAACCACCAGGGCCCTTTCCCCTGGTCAAAAGGGCCACTGCCTCTGAGCACAGGGCCCTTTACTCCTGTTGCAGGGCCCTTTGGTTTTCTGCACCCTTGGTGTGATTTTAGTGCCATAGACTGCAATGTTAAATTACAAAAGTCGCAATGAAGTTGCAAGGAAATCACAAGCAAGTCACATGACTTTGGGGTCAGAGCAATGTGAACCAAGCCCATGCTCTGAAGCTGGCTCCCTTCCTCACATCTTGGGCCCCCTCGTGGTGATGGAACACCAGGGCCCAGTCCAATTGTGTTCTTTGTGACCCTGGTGGTTACGCCACTGTCTGCAGTACTGATAGGAAAATAATTCTGTGTCTGGCAGCAGAGGAGACATTTACACAGGCACAATCATGGCAAAAGACTCTTATTGCAGAACATAGAGCAGCCAGTGTTAAATTACCCCTCATCCACTAGGGGGTGCACTGAGGATGTGGACTGCTAGAGAGAAGTGTAGAGCGGAGTTGCCACATGCCCATAAATTTACAGACAGCTTGTAAAAATTGACTCATTTTCAAAATGTCCGTAACTGTCCGTTATGGGCAGTGGCTGCCTGTAAAGATTTGGCAGTGGGCAAGCTTGGGAACTGCACATATGATGGCTGAATGCTGCTAAGGGTCGGGGCAGGCTTGGGCAGGCTTTAGGCGGGCTTGTGCCAGGGAATGCTGATATAAAGGTTCCCCCTTATATAAGTAACCCCTTTACCTTGGTGTATTCCCTCTGGGGGTCTGTGGTAACCAGAGTCCCTCCCAGATCAGAGTTACCGGCATCTGCCCTTAAATTCTCAAGGTTCCACTTCACATCATCGTTTGCAGGAGAGAGAGAGGCGCCAGGTGGAGGAGCCAGAGATTGTTGACCACAGACTGGCACAGCTGAGAGGAATCCTCATTGAGTGGAGCACAGTGCTGGAATTTCGGGACTTGGTCCGGCACTGGCTTCATCCCCAGTAGTTTCTCATGGGGCCCCCATGAGTGAGCGGGGCAGACAGGAAAAGAAGCAGCAGAAGCAGCTCTCTCTTCTCTCCTGCTTGTGAGGGGAGGGAGAGGAGGGGGAAGTGTCAGTGCTGGCTCTGAGCGGCTCTCCCAGGCTGAGATCCGGAGCTGTACGTGAGCTCTGATCCCCGGTAAACAACCCGCTATGTCTCCATGTAGCGGTGAGCGGACTCACCACTGTGCTGATGGTGGGGGGGATCCTGGCTGCCAGTAGAGGCATCTCTTTTATTAGGCAAATTAGGCAGCCGCGAGGCCCCTGTGAGCGCGAGGCCTTAAGTGACCGCCTAATTTGCCTAATAAGAGAGCCGCCTGTACTCTGCCTTAGGCCCCGTACACACGACTGAACACGTCTGCTGAAACTGGTCCGTGTGACATGTTCAGTCGTGTGTAGGCCCGAGCGGACAGGATTCCAGTGTACATTTGCCCGCCGGGCCTTTTTCCAGCGGGCAAATATTTCCAAACTTGTTTAGAAATAGCCCGCTGGAATCCTGTCCGCTCGGACATGTTCGGTCGTCTGTACAGACCTACCGTACATGTCCGAGCGCCCGCCATCCCTCGCATGCGTCGAATGACTTCGACGCATGCGTGGAAGCATTGAACTGGCAGGGCCACGCCCCGCGTATTGTTTACGCGCGGATTTCTGTATGATGGTGAGTACAGCCATCATACAGAAATCCCCGGGCAGACATGTACGGTGAAAACGGTCCGGCGGACCGGTTTCATCGTACATGTTTGCTCGTCTGTACAAGGCCTTAGACACTCTTGCACTATATCATTATATACTTCTCACCAAAGTCTTCATTGTCTTAACAGTTGCTGGTTGCTATGCAGTCCCAAACTATTTGAATGAAGTTCTTCTTTAAGGTAGGTTCAGACAAAGCAATCAAAGCACAACGCGAGGTAGTGCTAAAAACCCTTATAAATTCGGCTGGATCATCAACTGGAGATGGAATATCTGGGACTGATCTTCAATACGGACAGAGGACTTGTCCTGCTACCCGAACGCAAGAGGGCAGAATTGGTAGCCTGCATAGGCAGCGTGATGAATTTTCCCATCATTGTCAGCAAGGGATTGTATGACTCTGCTCAGGATGTTTACCGCAGCGATCCCAGCCATTCCCTGGGCAAGGTTCCACACAAGGGCGTTCCAGGTCGACTTTTTTGAGCCAGTGGGATGGCACGTCTCTTCACCAGAAGATTCTCATACCGAACCGGATTTGCCAGAACTTAGTTTGGTGGACGTCGCCAGAAAATCTGTTGCGGGGCATGCCCCTCAGCCCCGGGGACTGGGTTCTGATAACCTCGGATGCCAGTCTCCGGGGCTGGGGCGCTCACTGCCTCGGCAGGCGGGTACAAGGTGTATGGAACAAGTTGGAGTCCAGACACTCCAACCTCATGGAGCTGCAAGCAGCGTATTTGGCCCTGCGTGCCTTCGAGAAACTACTGCAAGGAGCCCGAGTCAAACTGATGTTAGACAACAAAACGGCGGTGGCATATATAGCCAAACAGGGCGGAACCAAAAGTCTGCCACTATTACAAGTGGCGACCAAGATATTTGTCTAGGCCAAAGCACATCTGGAAGCCCTAACAGCAGCCTACATTCCGGGCAGCCAGAATTCCATTGCCGATCGTCTGAGTCGGGAATTCCCAGACAAGAACGAATGGGCCCTGAACGAGAAGTTCCTGGAGCCAGTCTTTTCCGATTGGGGGACACCCTCAGTGGATCTAATGGCGACCCGAGTCAACGCAAAGACACCCCAATTTGTGTCCAGGTTCTGCTGCAACAAAGCCATAGCCCAAGATGCCTTCTCCATTCCATGGGATTTTCCCCTAGTCTACCTCTTTCCACCGGTACCGCTAGTGATGAAAACCCTGTTGAAGATTGCGAGGGAGAAGGTCCATGCAATAATAATTCTACCTTTTTGGCCTCAGAGGCCGTGGTTCCCCCTGCTCCTGCAAATGACGTTGGCTCCCCAATACGTCTACCACTAAGGAGAGATCTCCTGGGGCAGAGCCAGTGGGTTCATCCCAACCTGGGCAGGTTGCAACTGACGGCCTGGTTGCTGAATCAACCAGACTACAAGCACAAGGCGTTTCAGAAGAGGTAATCTCAACATTATTAAAGTCTAGGAAGGCCTCGACCAATGTTACCTACAACAGGATTTGGAAAAAATTCACAACTTTTGCGTTACAACAAAAATTTTCCCCGGCAGATCCGAACGTTGCACAAATGCTGGACTTTTTACAATCTGCACTGAAGATGGCCTTAGCCTATAGTACAATAAAAGTACAAATATCAGCCTTAACGTGCTTTACAGGGCACAGGTGGGCAGATGAACCACTGATAAAACAATTTCTAAAAGCGGCTATGAAACTAAATCTGCCAAGAAGGTCTCTATTCCCAGGCTGGGACTTAGGCACGGTACTAAGGGCTCTTCTCCTACATCCATTTGTGCCGGCAGAATCATGTCCGCTCTGGTTTCTAACAGTCAAGCTGATTTTTCTCACCGCCATAACATCGGCAAGGAGAGTTTCCGAGCTAGCAGCCCTATCCTGTAAAGACCCGTATTGCATCCTCCTTCCAGACACCAATAGTAACCCCGAAGGTGGTATCCAAATTTCATCTCAACTGGGAGGCGGTGCTACCTAGCTTCACACAACCTCTGAGGCAAGAAGAAGAGCTAGACCTCAGACCATTGGATATGGTCAATCTTTTTTCGGTTTACCTACACCGTTCTCTACAGGTGCGCAAAACGGATTCCCTCTTCATCTTACCATCTGGCCCTAAAAAAGGACAAGCTGCTTCAACAAGAATAATTTCTACCTGGATCACCAAAGTAATAAGTCTCACGTACGAGAAACAGGGGGGTGGCAGCCTCCTGGGCAGCATCTGCTAAAATACCGGTTGAAGAAATATGCAGGACGGCCAGCTCGAGTTCCTGCAAGACCTTCAAGAGGCATTACAATTTAGACGTGACATCTGCTAATGTGTCTAGTTTCGGAAACGCTGTGGTATCGGCGCCTTTTCAGGCAAAATAAAAAGATTCACTTAAGCAGCATTTCCAGTTGTTGTCCGAGTCTTATATACATTTTTCCACCCTAGTTGTGCTAAATTAAATCCCATGGTGTGCTGACATGAGGCTGGCCAGGAAAACGGAAAATTATTATTAATACCTACGGTAATTTTCCTTTCCTGGCCTGTCCTCACGTCAGCACAGCTCTTCCCTCCCTATAAGCCTGTTGTCCTCCAATTGAGTGGAGCAAGGACTGGGGAGGGGGGCCCCCTACTTATTAGCTAAGAATAAGGTGGTACTGGTGGACCGGAGGAGGGGATTAACCCATGGTGTGCTGACGTGAGGACAGGCCAGGAAAGGACAATTACCGTAGGTATTAATAACAATTTTTTGTTATTTTGCCAGGAAATTAATTATTTTGCCAGTGTGTGAAAAGACACATTTTTTGAAAACCAGGTTTTTTCTATGCATAAAACAATGCATGCCTATCACATCATTATTTAGCATACTTCTTTTTTTCATGGCGTTGCCTGAATTTCTAACCGTAATAGAAACAGCATCATCAGTACACTCACTAATACAGTTTTTCCAATACAGTTTTTCATGAATAAAATCATTCAATGCTTTGAATATTTAAAAGCTAGTTGTCTGAGATGGTAATTCAGAGGTATTCAATATTATATAATGTACACACGGTCGTTTTTTGTCTTGTAAAAAAACATTGTTTTTTATCATGAAAAAAAACGAAGTTTTTCAAACTTCATTTTTAAAAACGATGTTGCCCACACACCATCTGTTTCTGAAAATGCTCTTGCAAAGCGCGGTTACGTACAACACGTACGACGGCACTCTGTTCCATTCAAGCCCGTGTCATAACTTGCTTCTGAGCATGCGCGGGTTTAAAAACTTAGTTTTAAATGTCGTTTTAGCCCACACACGATCATTTTTTATGACACAAAAAACAACATTTTGATAAACGACATAAAAAATTGAAGCATGTTCGAATTTTTTTTTGGACGTTTTTTAGAAGACAAAAAACGATGTGAAGCCCACACACGATCATTTTAAATGACGTTTTTAAAAACGTTGTTTTATTTCATCACAAAAAACGACCGTGTGTACGCGGCATAAGTCACAACAATAGACAGCAACTATGGGCCAGATTCAGGTACCTGCGCTGCGGCGTAACGTATCTCGTCTACGTTACACCGCCGCAAGTTTTCAGCGCAAGTGCTTGATTCAAAAAGCACTTGCCTGTAAACTTGCGGCGGTGTAACGTAAATGCGTTCGGCGCAAGCCCGCCTAATTCAAATGGGGCGTGTACCATTTAAATTAGGCGCGTTCCCGTGCCGAACGTTAGGAAATTTCCCGCCGTGCTTTGCGTGAAATTACGGCGCCCCGACGTGTTTTTTGAACGGCGACGTGCGTTACGTCCTTTCGTATTCCCGGACATCTTACGCAAAAAAAAAAATTGAAATTCGACGCGGGAACGACGGCCATACTTTAACATGGCTGGTCTAAATCTAAGCCATGAAATAGCAGCCGTAAGTTTGCGACGGGAAAAGCCGACTAGCGACGACGTAAGAGAATGCGACGAACGCGCGTACCTTCGTGGATCGCCGTAAACAGCTAATTTGCATACCCGACGCGGAAAACGACGCAAACTCCACCCAGTTGGCGCCGGAGTATTACACCTACGATCCGAAGGCGTACGAAGCCGTAGGCCTGTCAGATCGAAGCCTAAAGCCGCCGTAACTTGTTTTGAGGATTCAAAACAACGCTATGATGCGGCAAATTTGAAAATACAGTAGATACGCCGGCGTATTACAACTGTGAATCTGGCCCTCTGTGTTTAAGCTGACAATAACAAACTATTCTAAGTTCTCTATTGAACACATCCATTAACCACTTAAGCCCCGGACCAATACGCTGTCTAAAGACCAGAGGTGTTTTTACAATTTGGCAATGCGCTGCTTTAACTGGTAATTGCGCGGTCATGCAATGTTGTACCGAAACGAAACTTGCGTCCTTTTCTTCCCACAAATAGAGCTTTATTTTGATGGTATTTGATCGCCTCTGCGATTTTTATTTTTTGCGATATAAACGCAAAAAGACCGTAAATTTTGAAAAAAAATGATTTTTCTTATAACAAAAAGTAAAAAAAATCGAATAAACTAAATTTTAGTCAAACATTTAGGCCAAAATGTATTCAGCCACATGTCTTTAGTAAAAAAAATCGCAATAAACGTATATTTATTGGTTTTCGCAAAAGTTATAGCGTCTACAAACTAGGGTACATTTTCTGGAATTTACACAGCTTTTATTTTATGACTGCCTATCTCATTTCTTGAGGTGCTAAAATGGCAGGGCAGTACAAAACCCCCCCAAATGACCCCATTTTGGAAAGTAGACACCCCAAGGAAACTGCTAAGAGGCATGTTGAGTCCATTGAATATTTAATTTTTTTGTCCCAAGTGATTGAATAATGACGAAAAAAAAAAAAAAAAAAATGTTTACAAAAAGTTGTCACTAAATGATATATTTCTCACACATGCCATGGTTATATGTGGAATTGCACCCCAAAATACATTCTGCTGCTTCTCCTGAGTACGGGGATACCACATGTGTGGGACTTTTTGGGAGCCTAGCCGCATACGGGGCCCCAAAACCCAAGCACCGCCTTCAGCATTTCTAAGGGCACAAATTTTTGATTTCACTCCTCACTACCTATCAAGGTTTCGAAGGCCATAAAATGCCAAAATAGCAAAAAAAAAAACCAAATGACCCCATTTTGGAAAGTAGACACCCTAAGCTATTTGCTGAGAGGCATGTCGAGTCCATGGAATATTTTATATTTTGACACAAGTTGCGGGAATATGACAAACTGATTTTTTTTTGCACAAAGTTGTCACTAAATGATATATTGCTCACACATGCCATGGGCATATGTGGAATTGCACCCCAAAATACATTCTGCTGCTTCTCCTGAGTACGGGGATACCACATGTGTGGGACTTTTTGGGAGCCTAGCCGCGTACGGGAC
The DNA here is from genome assembly GCF_905171775.1 of Rana temporaria. Taxonomy (NCBI): domain Eukaryota; kingdom Metazoa; phylum Chordata; class Amphibia; order Anura; family Ranidae; genus Rana; species Rana temporaria. The sequence goes on from NC_053491.1 coordinate 174,272,541, forward strand.
CCCGAAAACCAATCACCGCCTTCAGGATTTCTAAGGGCATAAATTTTTGATTTCACTCCTCACTACCTATCACAGTTTCGAAGGCAATAAAATGCCAAAACAGCACAAAACCCCCCCAAATGACCCCATTTTGGAAAGTAGACACCCCAAGCTATTTGCTGAGAGGCATGTTGAGTCCATGGAATATTTAATTTTTTTGCCCCAAGTCACTGAATAATGACCAAAAAAAAAGAATACAAAACGTTGTCACTAAATGATATATTTCTCACACATGCCACGGTTATATGTGGAATTGCACCCCAAAATACATTCTGCTGCTTCTCCTGAGTACGGGGATACCACATGTGTGGGACTTTTTGGGAGCCTAGCCGCGTACGGGACCCCGAAAACCAATCACCGCCTTCAGGATTTCTAAGGGCATAAATTTTTGATTTCACTCCTCACTACCTATCACAGTTTCGAAGGCAATAAAATGCCAAAACAGCACAAAACCCCCCCAAATGACCCCATTTTGGAAAGTAGACACCCCAAGCTATTTGCTGAGAGGCATGTTGAGTCCATGGAATATTTAATTTTTTTGCCCCAAGTCACTGAATAATGACCAAAAAAAAAAAAGGCGGTGCTTGGTTTTCGGGGTCTCATACGCGGCTAGGCTCCCAAAAAGTCCCACACGTGGTATCCCCGTACTCAGGAGAAGTAGCAGAATGTATTTTGGGGTGCAATTCCACATATAACCATGGCATGTGTGAGAAATATATCATTTAGTGACAATGTTTTGTACATTTTTTTATTTTAATTTTTTTTGGTCATGATTCAATCACTTGGGGCAAAAAAATTAAATATTCCATGGACTCAACATGCCTCTCAGCAAATAGCTTGGGGTGTCTACTTTCCAAAATGGGGTCATTTGGGGTTTTTTTGTGCTATTTTGGCATTTTATGGCCTTCGAAACTGTGATAGGTAGTGAGGAGTGAAATCAAAAATTTGCGCCCTTAGAAATGCTGAAGGCGGTGCTTGGTTTTCGGGGTCCCGTACGCGGCTAGGCTCCCAAAAAGTCCCAAACATGTGGTATCCCCGTACTCAGGAGAAGCAGCAGAATGTATTTTAGGGTGCAACTCCACATATAACCATGGCATGTGTGAGCAATATATCATTTAGTGACACATTTTTCTTTTTTTTTTTTTTTTCTCATTATTCAATCACTTTGGACAAAAAAAAAAAAAATCAATGGACTCAACATGCCTCTCAGCAGTTTCCTTGGGGTGTCTTCTTTCCAAAATGGGGTCATTTGGGGTTTTTTTGTGCTATTTTGGCATTTTATGGCCTTCGAAACTGTGATAGGTAGTGAGTAGTGAAATCAAAAATTTACACCCTTAGAAAGCCTGAAGGCGGTGATTGGTTTTTGGGGTCCCGTACGCGGCTAGGCTCCCAAAAAGTCTCACACATGTGGTATCCCCGTACTCAGGAGAAGCAGCAGAATGCATTTTGGGGTGTAATTCCACATATGCCCATGGCATGTTTGAGCAATATATCATTTAGTGACAACTTTGCGCAAAAAAAAATATATATATATATATATATTTATATTTCCCGCAACTTGGGTCAAAATCTAAAATATTCCATGGACTTAAGATGCCTCTCAGCAAATAGCTTGGGGTGTCTACTTTCCAAAATGGGGTCATTTGGGGGGGTTTTCAATTGTCCTGGCATTTTATGCACAACAATTAGAAGCTTATGTCACACATCACCCACTCTTCTAACCACTTGAAGAAAAAGCCCTTTCTGACACTGTTTGTTTACATAAAAACATATTATTTTTTTGCAAGAAAGTAAAGTTGAACCCCCAAACATTATATATTTTTTTAAAGCAAAGGCCCTACAGATTAAAATGGTAGGTGTTGCAAAAAAAATTTCCACACAGTATTTGCGCAGCGTTTTTTCAAACGCATTTTTTGGGGAAAAAATACACTTTTTTTTATTTTAAAGCACTAAAACACACTATATTGCCCAAATTATTGATGAAATAAAAATTATGATCTTAGGCCGAGTACATGGATACCAAACACGACATACTTTAAAATTGCGCACAAACGCGCAGTGGCGACAAACTACATACATTTTTAAAAGCCTTTAAAAGCCTTTACAGGTTACCACATTAGATTTACAGAGTAGGTCTACTGCTAAAATGACTGCCCTCGATCTGCCCTTCGCGGTGATACCTCACATGCATGGTGCAATTGCTGTTTACATATGACTCCAGACCGACGCTTGCGTTCGTCTTTGCGCAAGAGCAGGGGGGGACAGGGATGCTTTTTTTTATTTTTTTATTTTTTTATATATTTATTTCGCTTTTTTTATTTTATTTGTTAACTGTTCCTTCCATTTATTTATTTTTTTACCATTTTTATTGTTATCTCAGGGAATGTAAATATCCCTTATGATAGCAATAGTTAGTGACAGGTACTCTTTTTTTTTTTTAAATGGGGTCTATTAGACCCTAGATCTTTCCTCTGCCCTCAAAGCATCTGACCACACCAAGATCGGTGTGATAAAATGCTTTCCCATATTCTCAATGGCGCCGTTTATATCTGGGGGGGGGGACATTCCCTCCCACTGAATGTAAAAGCAGTCTAGAGGCTAATTAGCCGCTAGGACTGCTTTTACATGAAAGCCGACCGCTGGCTGAAAAGAATGATACCAAGATGATGCCTAAACCCGCAGGCATCATTCTGGTATAACCATTCAAAGTCCTGCAACATACCAGTACGTTGATGGTTCTTGTTGGACATGTATTGTAATCTTTTTTTTTTTCATGCAGTCTGTTGGCTGAACAAAAAAAAGATTGATCGGTGGGTATGCCCACCATTAGAATACCTCCCTTCATCCACCCACTTCTAATGATGGGCATACATGCACCATTTATATATGCCGAAGCATGGGGGCATCCTCCCGCAAAAAAGTTATGCCGCGTACGGTCGGACTTTTCTATGCCGCGTACACACGGTCGGACTTTTCTATGCCGTGTACACATGGTCAGACTTTTCCACAGGAAAGCCTCCGTAGGAATGTCAACCGTATGTACGCGGCATTAGGAGCAAAATCGCTCCTCCGCCCCTAATGCCCCCATGCTCCGGCATATATGCTCTTTTTTGAACTGTAGTGGTGAAATCACCTCCTACAGCATTGGAGTCGCGGCTTTATATATCGTGGGAGCAAACGCTGTTGCTGTCACGCTAAATAAATCCGCACTGCAACTGAATGGCGTACCTGCTAAGCAAATGATGGTTAACATTAAAACAAAGTAACATTCCAGTATAACAGTAAGATCATACCATACCTGCAAAGCAAATACCTATAAAAAAACATAGTAAAAAATAAAACATTTTTTAACGCAACCTGTGCCTAAAATATATATATATGCCAAAGCATGGGGGCATCCTCCCGCAAAAAAGTTATGCCGCGTACGGTCGGACTTTTCTATGCCGCGTACACACGGTCGGACTTTTCTATGCCGTGTACACATGGTCAGACTTTTCCACGGGAAAGCCTCCGTAGGAATGTCAACCGTATGTACGCGGCATTAGGAGCAAAATCGCTCCTCCGCCCCTGCTGCCCGCATGCTTCGGCATATATGCTCTTTTTTTTAACTGTGGTGGTGAAATCACCTCCTACAGCACTGGAGTCGCGGCTTTATATATCGTGGGAGCAAACGCTGTTGCTGTCAAGATAAATAAGTCCGCGCAACAGCTGAATGGCGTACCTGAAAACAGTAAAATAAATTACATACCTGAAAAGCAAGCATGAAAAAACATAACAACAATAAAACTTTGCAGAATAGAATACAGTAAAAAAGAGCAGAACAATAGAGAGAGAATAGAGAGGGAGAGAACAATAAAACGACAACTATTTTTGGTTTTTTTATTTTATATTTTTTTGTGTGTTTTTATTTTTTACTTTTTTTTTTTTTTTTTTAACACTTTTTTTTGTAACTGTGAACTGTAACTTCAACTTTTCGGTTCCAGGTTTGGGTCTCTCAAAATGCGATGGCATCTTGGGAGACCCTGTGTGAGTGTGCCTAGCCTGTGAAATGTTTCACCCTACACTAATAATTAACGTGTGTGTGGAAGCGTTCAAAACATTCACCAATACAAAGACCAGGATTGCCAGGACATTTGGGACAAAAATAACGGGTGTCACGCCTAAATCCGCGCTTGGTACAGACACGACATTTTCTTTGGGGGGCTCGTTGGGTAGGGGTACTCGGGAGGACATAAGAAAAATGCCTCTCATGCAGTCGGCTTACTGCATTTGGTAGGAGATGGTGAGGTACAATACCGCCTGGATACAGGAGTTCTGTGATGATATCCCTCTGGAATTGAAGGAAGGATTCATTCCGTCCTGAAGCTCTGTATACGACATGAGCATTCAGTAGAGCCAATTGAAATAAATGTAGAGACACTTTTTTGTACCAGCGTCTCGTCTTACGGGCAATATGATACGGCGCCATCAACTGGTCGTTGAGGTCCACCCCTCCCATATTAAGGTTATATTCGTGGACACAGAGGGGTTTCTCCACAACACCAGTCGCCGTACGAATTTGGACTGTCGTGTCTGCGTGAAGGGTGGTAAGAACGAAAACATTCCTATTGTCCCGCCACTTCACAGCGAGCAAATTTTTACATCTGCAGCAGGCTCTCGCCCCCGGCCTAACACGGGCATCTACAAGCCGCTGGGGGAAGCCCCGGCGATTAGGTCGCACGGTGCCACATGCTCCAATCTGTTGATCAAATAAGTGGCTAAAAAGTGGCACGCTGCTGTAAAAATTGTCCACATACAAATGGTACCCCTTTCCGAATAAGGGTGACACCAAGTCCCAAACAATCTTGCCAGCGCTCCCCATGTAATCTGGGCATCCTTCCGGCTCTACCTGACTATCTTTTCCCTCGTAAACCCTAAAGCTCCATGTGTAGCCTGTGGCCCTGTCACAGAGCTTATAGAGCTTGACCCCGTATCTGGCACGCTTGCTGGGAAGGAACTGTTTGAAAGACAAGCGGCCAGCAAATTTAATCAGGGACTCATCAACGCATACAACCTGCTGGGGATTAAACAAGGCTGCAAAACGTTCGTTGAAATGGTTTACGAGGGGCCGAATTTTGTAGAGCCGGTCAAATTCAGGGTCTCCACGTGGACGACAAAGTGCATTGTCACTGAAATGCAGGAACCGCAGGATCGCCTCGTATCGTCTCCTGGCCATGTGAGCAGAGAAAATGTACATATGGTCAATGGGATGTGTGGACCAATACATCCGCAATGACGGAAATTTGTGTATGCCCATGTTGAGGGTAAGGCCCAGAAAGGTCTTAAATTCGGAAACCTCGAGAGGTTTCCATTCTTTGGCAAGGCGAGACTGGGGGTTAGCGGCGATGTAAGTACCAGCATATAAATTAGTCTGGTCCACAATAGATCTATAGAGATCTTCCGTGAAATACAGCGAATAAAAATCAAGTGACATAAAGTTCGCTGTATCCACCTGAATACCGGGTTGGCCAGTGAATGGGGGAAGTACAGGTGCTGTAGAAGTGGTGGGGACCCAATCAGGATAGGCAAATTCTACAGGAAGGGCACTATGGGCACGACGGGCCTGTCTCTGTCTTTTTCTTGGTGGCAGCGGGACACTACTTGTGCTTGCCACATCGCCAGCTTCAACTGCACTTATGGGACTCGCCACGTCACCAAGTGTTACTGCAGTGCTGGATAAATGACCAGGGTGTACTAGGCCGCTGGTGCTTGCCAATTCACCAGAAGGAATAGCGGCGCTAGTACTGGATCTCTGCTCCATACGAGGGTCCTGCGGTTCTTGCTGCTCAACAACATCAGAATGGGATCGGGTACGCTTGGCCTTAGCAGGGACCTCAACTTCGTCGTGCGAGCTATCTGACATGGAGCCGCTGTCGTAAATGGGTTCATATTCTGAGCCAGAATCTGTCAGATGCGTGACCTCCTCCTCTTCACTATCTGACATGCACATGAACTCCAAGGCCTGCTTATCATTGTACCTTCGGTTTGCCATTTTGGACTCTAAATTTAGTGGTACAATGGTAAGGATTCACAGGTAAAAAAAGCACCTGACTATAGAAAAGCAAATGTAGAAAACGCTTCAAAAAAAACTGTAAGCGATCGCAGGGATCAGGCCTGTCTCTGCGAACGCTGCAGTTATGTGTCTTGTGTTTTGTAAGTGACAGTGATCGATCGATACTGCACTTGGGTGGGTTGGGCTGGGCAGAGGGGGAAAACGCAGGTGCTAGCGGGTATCTGGGCTGATTCCGCTAACAATGCGTTTTTGGGTACCCTAAACTGCTGGGTACGCTAGTATAGATCTGATCAGATCAGGTATCGATCCGTTCAGATCCTATACCACTAAGGGGGGTGTATGCTTAGCGAGTGGGTGTAAGCGGTACTGGCTCTAACCTAACGCTGCCTGGGGTGACGCAGACCCTGACTGGCGCTAAAATTAAATTTATATCACCCGCCGGGTGATCAGGGGGTTAAACCTATTGGGTTATATACGGCGGGTGCTCTGATGCTATAAACAGCAAACTAACCAACCAGCGTCAACCGTAACACTTATACGGTGATCACTGGTGAAAGGGTTAACTAGGGGGCAATCAGGGGGTTAAAACCTTTATTCGGTAATATATGGGGGTACCTAACGCTTTCTAAAAACCTGGTGGCGAACCTAAAATAACTAAATAACTAACTGGCTAACCACGTCACCAGTGACACTTATACAGTGATCAGTGGTGAAAGGGTTAACTCTAGGGGCAATCAGGGGTTAAAACCTTTATTTATGGGGGTACCTAACGCTATATAAACCTGGCGGCGAACCTCAAAAAAAACTAACTGCCTAGCGGCAACAGTGACACTAATACAGCGATCAGAAACCGATCGCTTAGTGACACTGGCAATAGGGGTGAAAGGGTTAACTCTAGGGGCAATCAGGGGTTAAAACCTTTATTTATGGGGGTACCTAACGCTATATAAACCTGGCGGCGAACCTCAAAAAAAACTAACTGCCTAGCGGCAACAGTGCCACTAATACAGCGATCAGAAACCGATCGCTTAGTGACACTGGCAATAGGGGTGAAAGGGTTAACTCTAGGGGCAATCAGGGGTTAAAACCTTTATTTATGGGGGTACCTAACGCTATATAAACCTGGCGGCGAACCTCAAAAAAAACTAACTGCCTAGCGGCAACAGTGACACTAATACAGCGATCAGAAACCGATCGCTTAGTGACACTGGCAATAGGGGTGAAAGGGTTAACTTTAGGGGCAATCAGGGGTTAAACCTTTATTGGGGGGGGGGGTAGGGGGCTACCCTGGACCTAAAGGGGCCTAAACCTAACTGCCCTGACACTTTTTTCTGTCACACTGACACTAAAAGCAGTGATCAGAAAATAAATGATCACTGCAATCAGTGACACTGTGACAGGGGGTGATCTGGGGGTGCTGGGGGGGTGATCGGGGGGGGTTATGTGCCTATGTGTGCTGTGTCAGTGTGCTGTTGGTGCAACTCACAGTACTGACGTCTTCTCTCCTCTGGAATCAGACGAAAAGACCGCCAGAGGGGAGAAAACGTCACTTCCTCCCTGCCTGTGTTTACAGTTACACAGGCAGGGAGGGCTCTGCTGCAATCTCATTCGCCGAGGGAGATCGAGAGGGGACGGCTGGAAACCAATAGCCGCCCCCTCCTCCCGGACCTCCCGTACACCGTTCCCGGCCGTCGCATGTACCGGAGGGGGTCCCGATCGGACCCCCGAACCGAGGTAAGGCGGGGACGTACCTATACGCCCATGTGCCTGTACGTGCCATATTGTGGACGTATATGTACATGCGGTGGTCGGGAACTGGTTAAACATTCACAATGCAGGAGGAAAAAGTGAACCATTGGAGTTAATAGCTGGTCAAACCAACTTTGTCAGCAGTGACTTCAAGCAAGCACTTTCAGGAGCTCTGGATCAGACCTGCACAACATTCAGGAGGAATGTTTGACCTTTACTCTTTACAAAACAAGGTCATTACAAGGTCATTCCACAGCATCTCTATGGGGTTAAGGTCTGGGATCTAACTGAGCCACTCCGAAAGTTTTCTTTTCTTTTTCTGAAGCCATCACTGTCACTTATTATCAGTGTCCATCAGTGCCACCTATTAGTGCCCATCAGTGCCACCTATCGGTTCCGCTTATCAGTGCCACCTATCAGTGCCCTTCAGTGCCACCTATCAGTGCTGCTTATCAGTGCCACCTATCAGTGCCGATTAGTGTTGCCTGCCAGTGCCACCTATCAGTTCAGCCTCATCAGTGCCCCCTCATCAGTGCCCACCAGTGCTACCTCATCAGTGCCTATCAGTACAACCTATCAGTGCAAATCAGTGCTGCCTCATCAGTGCCTCCTCATTAGTACCCACCAGTACTACAATGCACAGGATTAACCCTTTAGGCTTCATAGTAAGTAAAACAAGCATCCGTTAATGCATATACAGACTGATTTTACTGTTGTGGGTTTAGTAACATTTTCAGTTATGAACTATATCTCAAAGGCAAAATTTTAATGTAGGTCCAGAATGTTGAAAATTCTTGATAAAATAGCTTTGCACATGTGGCACTCTATAAAGTATGATGTATCCTCTATCCATTTACATGTTTGCACACGCATATATTTCTTTTTGTTTTGAGAATACCAAGGGAAGTTTTAAATTATGCACTCTTGAAACATACAACTTTTACCACCCAGTGACAATCATCGTAATTTTTTATTAAAAAAAATATATATATAAAAATTATTTTAAAAAGTGTGTTTGGTATGTGAGTGTGTACAAATCAGCATTGGCAGCATGGAATACTGACAGCAGAAGACTTAATGTACTTTGAATGATTTTACATTCCAGAAGGTGTCCTCTTATTATTCCTGTCCTGAGAGAAATCTGCATTTGTTTAAATCATACGGTAATCTTGTTGTCCGCATTGCTTTTTTAAAACTTGTGAAAGATTTATGGTTTAATCTGTATATAAAGTAATGGGGATAGGTGAATGGCAAATGGTTTAATGCACACAATCTTGCCTTCTGTTTTCCAATTATTCTTGTTAATGGAAAAATACTGAACACAAGTAAATGCAACCATAAATTAAAACCCACCAGACCCTACTCGAAAATTATGTCAAAAATTCTTTGTTTTTTTGTGTATTAAAGAGACATAAGTGTATAAGACATGAGAGCATTTTGAAGAATTATGACTGGATATTTCATAAAATGTTGTCTGCAGACACAGATTTTATTGTTTACTGCTGTTCCAAGACACATAAAGTGCCATCGATCTGCAAGAAACTGTTTTTCCAACAATCACACAGGAACGAGAATTTTAATCTTGTAAATGATATATGCTGTTTCTAAGATATTACACAGACTAAATATGAATGAGGATGTAGGGACTAGACAACTGTAATGACACCAGAACCACTGGCATAATTAGAAAACTCTATAATCTAATGGCCACGCCCAGAGCTTTTTTTCTCAGAAAATAGGTGCAGGAACTCAACCACGACGCCGTTTAGATTTCAAAAATGGTAGAAGGGTCTTAAAGGGGCATTAAGTACCAGGATTGCATTACATACAGAGTGCAGAGTTCAGGGGGTTACACACAGAGTGTAGAGCTGTCACTTGTAAACACATAAACCAGACTTCTGTGTTTACAAGTGATTGTGGTGAGCGGGCACCAAAGGCTCTGAGCCAAAGGTGGTGGAACTGAGTTCCCCCAAGTTCCCCCTGAAAAAAAGCCCTGGCCACGCCACTATTTAGCTACATGTTATTCACATTGAAAAAGTACATTGCTTCTGCTCATATTGCTTAATGGAGGAAAAAGACCGGTGGCGTTTCCGTCGAATTCCGCGTCGAGTATGCAAACTAGCTAGTTACAGCGCTCCACGAACGTACGTCCGGTCGGCGCATTTTTTTACGTCGTTTGCGTTCGGCTTTTTCCGGCGTATAGTAAAAGCAACTGTTATGAGGCGTACTCAATGTTAAGTATGGCCGTCCTTCCCTGTAGAAATTTGAAATTTTTACGTTGTTTGCGTAAGTCGTTCGCGAATAGGGATTTGCATAGAATGACGTCACCGTCGGAAGCATTGGCTTGTTCCGGGTTAATGTCGAGCATTCGCACCGGGATACCCCCACGGACGGCGCATGCGCAGTTAAAAAAAACTTTGTTTACGTCGGGTCACGATGTATTTACATAAAACACGCCCCCATCACAGCCATTTGAATTCCGCGCCATTACCCCGCCAAAGATACACTACGCCGCCGTAACTTACGGCGCAGATTCTTTGTGGATTTGAAAAAAAATGTAAGTTACGGCGGCGTAGTGTAAATGCGCTGCTGTACGAGGATCTGCCCCATAGATGACAGTTCAGTCTAATTCATGACTTTCTTTTAAAGTGTAAGTAAACCCACCTATCATTTTCAGCCAAGGAAGCTGCCATCTTGGCCTATGTTTAATCTTCAACTGCCATGGTGCTGCACATGTGATCAGTTATGACACCAGCCATTGGATGGTTTGACAGTTTGGTTGAGAGCACAACCAATGTGACAGTTAGCAATACCGGCATGCCGGAAATGTAACTGCTTTTTGAAACTGTTAAATTGATGGGTTTACTTCCGCTTTAAGCTTAAAGCGGAGGTTCACTCAAAAATCCACTTTTTGACATTAGCTGTAGCATACTGCTAACATCTGCAGTATGCTGTTTTTTTTTTTTTTTTTACTTGTACTTATCGTTATATGAGCCCTTGTTTTCCGGCTCCGAGTGGGGAATCCTACGGGGAATGGGCGTTTCTAAGCGAAGAGGAGTTGATTGACGGCTGCTAAGGCGCGTCTTGGCCTCTGTTTAATCTTCAACTGCCATGATGCTGCACATGTGATCAGTTATGACACCAGCCATTGGATGGTTTGACAGTTTGGTTGAGAGCACAACCAATGTGACAGTTAGCATTCCCGGCATGCCAGGAATGTAACTGCTTTTTCAAACTGTTAAATTGATGGGTTTACTTCCGCTTTAAGGATGCTGGAAAGTTCATTTTGAGGGTGAACCTCCGTTTTAAAGTCAAAAGGTTGTTCAATTATTAAATAAAGTAAATTCTAATACAACACTGCCCCCTGGTGGTGAAAATATTAAGAGTCCAAGATGGCCGCCAAGGCGAGGTTTTCATGGTTACATGGAAACAACCCATCGTTTGACATCATCGATTACGTAGTAGTGACACACACACACACTTTTTGGGTGGCATAAAAGAGTATACACATAGCTGGAGGGGGGACTAAAATCATTTTTAAGATGGAAAGAATCTTGGAAGGCCAGAGTATCCAGTTGATACTTCTCAAAACAAAAGAATCTTAAGCCATGGTAAAGTATTAATCTTTTGTTTTTACCTTTTGGTGATTGAATTGTTTTAGCATATACAAAACAAAACCATTTAAATATATGGCAGAGCAAATTGAAGTTGCATTATTTTTACTTGCAGCATGAAATAATTGAATTCCAAATATTAAGAGACATACACATTTTTGTCTGTCTCTACAAAGCTAAGGCCAAAGTCTGTACAATGGTTTTGTCGTAATATGTGTTTAAAAATAAATTCATTCTAAATGTATTTTTATTTAAAAAAATAGTCTTGGTTAACCACTTGACGTCCGCGCTATAGCCGAATGACGGCTACAGCGTGGACCTGAATTTCCGTGAGGCCGTCAATAGACGTCCTCCCCTTTTCTTGCTCCCCGCATACCAGCTTGTATACAATTTTTGGGCAATTTTTAGGCATTTTGCCAAGACACCCCTGGAAGAAACCTCAAGGCACCCTGGTTGAAAAAGGCTGTCCTAGCATATTGGTACATGTAAAAGTGACTACTCTGCTCCTAATTTCAAGGATTGATCATTGATACAACAGACTCCTGCTGCAATGCCGGTGAACAAAAATATTTTCTACTGAATATCTAATTCATGCTGATAATGTAGTTAGTTGACTGGATTATGCAAAACATTGCTCTGGTGGCAGTTGTACTGCAAACATTCTGCAAAAAGTGTTATAAGCCTGCTATTTTATCAAAACTTCTTTAAAAGAAAAAAAAAGCTTTAAAAGAATATAACAAAAAGGACAGTGATAACACAGGCATGACAGATTTCAAATTAATCGAAAACTAAACACAATGACAAGAATTGTTCTTTATGTGCACTTTTCACACCACAACACTGGGACCTTGTGCAGATTTTTTCTTCACAGGAAGCTGCAGTGCGTATGCAGTTTTCTGTGCAGAAAAAAGTGACGTGACATCAACATTATGGTGTGAACAGGGCACATAGAGAACAATAATTTGTATTGTGTCCTTGCAGTGACATACGTAAAAAAAATATGTATGTCTCTGAACATGTTGTGAACAAGATTATGCAAGTCAAATCAGTGTGTTTTTATGAACATATGGTGTGAATGAGGCCCGAATGTTTCAAAACAACTAAGGAGGAACACTCGTTAGCTCACAGTCTGAATGCAAAAACAGATTTACACCCAGATAGCATATTTGCGGCAGTGTTGAATTGTAAGTATGTTAACTTGCTGAACATTTTGACTGGCAAGTTGTATAATTGCAGAGCACTTAAAGCACAAATTCTAGTTGACACTTTTTAAATTTTTAGCAAATATGCGTGGCAAGCCTCTAGCAAGAGCAAAGTTGCAGTGGTGAGTCTACAGCAAGAGCCCCGCAAGTCTACAACATGGAAAATCAGCCACAGTGACCCCTGTGTTGGATTGACTATTGCACAACATTACTGAACCAGACTTACAGAATGTTTGCAAAGAAAGTTGTTCTGAGTTATTCAATGAGAACTTGCTGCAATTGTGCAACCAATTTGTGAAGCCTGGCAAGTCTAGCAATAGATTAGAAAGTCATTTTCAAACTTGCAGCACAACTGCTTGCTATATGGGCAACTGTCTCATGGGTACTCAAATAGCCAGAAAAAAACTTGACCCTAATTAAGTTACAGGGGGAAAGAAATAACAGTTACAGTTGTATGCGGTCAATGACACGGGAGCCGGGGGGCAGGGCAAGAGTCCAGCTGTCTATGTCAATAGACACAGCAGCAGGACTTAGGAGTGCACCAACTTGAATGCCCCCATGGTAAGAGGCTCCGTGGGGGCACTTGATGAACAGAAGGAGCCAGGATCGCTGCCAGGGGACCCCAGAAAAGGAGGATCAAGGTGGCTCTGTGCAAAACCCTTGCACAGAGTAGGTAAGTATAACATGTTTGTTATTAGGAAAAAAAAAACCTTTACAATAACCTTAAAGTGTAGCTATAGGCAAAATTTGCTATTATCAGTGCCTGATTACCATAATTATTACCTATTAATCCTACCAACAAATTCTCTTTTTCCACAAAGCAGAGTTGTAACCCTCTGGATAGGCTAGTCCTAGATGTAAATGTATCTTTGAATGGACTTTAAGGCCAACAAAATAGAGCCCAACTCCAGCTAACAATTTGCTAACATTTGGAGTAACCATTATTTAACTAAATAAAAAAAAAAATTAACCATTATAAGTACCCATAGCAGGGCTCAAAATTTCAAGTCCTGAGCCACTAGCCAGGCCTCAAGAGTTACTCGCCACCAGTTGCCCCACCTAATTCATACACTGCCCTGCGCCTAATTGCACCCGTAAACACGCCCTCATAGGTTATCTCATGGAATGACAATGTTTTATGCAGAATCAAGTTACAAAATTAAATATTACCAACAACAACTTTAACAAAATGGGACAGGGCACTGGGGGCAGACCAGAGGGACAGGGCACTGGGGGCAGACCAGAGGGACAGGGCACTAGAACTGGGTCTCTTCCCCATTCTCTTGCTGTCTCCTCTGCAACTCCCATCCATCCTCTCTCTCTCTCCCATTCATCTCATCATCAGGAGCCTGTGTATGCGGCTCCACGCTTGCATGTCCCCACTTCCCCCTTTTATTCAGGCTGGCAGAGAGGAGAGGAGCTGCAGCACAGCAGGAGGGAGTACAATCCAGCGCTGAGATCCACACAACTGCACAGCCATTGACACCATAGCACAGCGCACACTGACAGCGCACAGCACACATTGAGACCAGTCTGTTCACAGTGCTCAGGCTAAACTTACATAGAGCACAAGGAGAAGAAAACTGCACAAACTAGAAGGCTGCCGCTCTCATGTCAGGGCAACTTTCAGTGAGCGCTGCACCGGAGTGGTAGTTTTTGCAATCCTCCACCTCACTCATTACTTTCTGCTCTCCAGCTACATTGGTCGGGGCCCAAGGGAGGGGGGCAGGCTCAGAGAGGTCATACTGTTAGGTCCCATGGCTTAATGAGAAATGTAAGGAGAGCACCTGTGTACTGCTCTGCCAGTGCGCGGCTCACCAGACTACTTTTCCCGAGCATGCACCTTTCCTCTTCGGCCGCCAGTCTCATCTGGACTCTAAGTGTAGGCACAGATTGGAGGGAGATTGGTCATGCATCCCTGTCATCACTCGCCCCCAGCTTAAATCCACTCGCCAAATGCTAGTAGGCGAGTGGAAATTTTGAGGGCTGCCCATAGCATTGTAATATGTTTTATCCCGCCCATGTAAATTACATTTTTGAGGTACAGCTTTTGCCTGTTACAGGAAAAATAAAAATTTTAGATCCACCAGCAAGATCAACATGTAATAGGACTTATTGCGGACTCCGAGAGACTACATCATATATGTTGTTTTTTTGTTTGTTTTTTGTTGTCTATGGTTACACTTTAACTTTTAAGTCTACGTTATGAGCAAAATGTTAATAAATATGATAACCATTATAAAAACACTGGTGACATATAACACACAAACCTATTTGTCCTGAAAAGTCTGCAACATATTGTTCATCTGAACACTAAGAGAGGCAATATATAATTATTTTTTATGATTTATACATTCTAACACATTTTATTGCTGTATGGCAGATTTTTTAAGAAGTGCTCACTGTACAGTTTTACCTTTCAATTTTTGTATTATATACACTGCAAAGTCTCCTCTATTTGCTTGACAAACATTAATAAAAAGGTGGACAAGATAGTTTCAAGATACAATGCAACCAGGTTGCACAAGTCAGCAGGAGTGTCCATGGCTTTAGCTATAAATATGCAATGGCATTTATATTTGCATTACAAAATAAACAGAAAAAAATGTAGTCTTGTCATAACCCTTCTTATGTACAGGTCGTTGAAAATCAAGAAAATACTAAATATAGTATTTGATCATAGAAACTGCAATTACAGTGCCTTGAAAAGTATTTATACCCCTTGAAATGTTGCTAATTTTGTCATGTTACAACCAAAAACGTAAATGTATATTATTGGTATTTTATAAGATAGACTAACACAAAGTGGCACATAATTGTGAAGTGGAAGGAAAATGATAAATGGTTTTCCATTTTGTTTACAAATAAATATCTGAAAAGTGTTGCATGCAATTGTATTCAGCCCCCCTGAGTCAATACGCAGTAGAACCCCCCTTTCGCTGCAATTACAGCTGCAAGTTTTTTGGGGATGTTTCTACCAGCTTTACACATCTAGGAGAGTAAAGGTTTTGCCCTCTTTGCAAAATAGCTCAGGCTCTGTCAGATTTGATGAAAATCATCTGTGAATAGCAATTTTCAAGTCTTGCCACAGATTCTCAATTGGATTTAGCTCAGGACTTTGACTGGGCCATTCTAACACATGAATATGCTTTGATATAAACCATTTAATTGGAGCTCTGGCTGTATGTTTAGGGTCTTTGACCTGCTGGAAGGTGAACCTCTGCCCCAGTCTCAAGTCTTTTGCAGACTCTAACAGGTTTTCTTCTAAGATTGCCCTGTAATTGGTTCCATCCATCTTCCCATCAACTCTGACCAGCTTCCCTGTCCCTGCTAAAGAAAAGCATTCCCACAACATGATGCTGCCACCACCATGTTTTATGGTGGGGATGGTGTGTTCAGAGTGCATGTGCAGTGTTAGTTTTCTGACACACATATCGTTTTGCTTTTAGGCCAAAAAGTTACATTTTGGTCTTATCTGACCAGAGCACCTTCTTCCACATGTTTGCTGTGTTCCCCACATGGCTTCTCGCAAACTGCAAACGGGGCTTCCTATGGCTTTATTTCAACAATTGCTTTCTTCTTGCCACTCTTCCATAAAGGCCATATTTGTGGAGTGCACAACTAATAGTTGTCCTGTGGATAGATTCTCCCACCTGAGGTGTGGATCTATGCATCTTACCATAGGTATTCTGGCTGCGTTTCTAGTTAATGCTCTCCTTGCCCAACATCAGTTTAGGTAGATGGCCATGGATTGAACAGTGCTTTGTGAGATATTAAATGTTTGGGCTATTTATTTGTAACCTAACCCTGCTTTAAACTTCTCCACAACTTTATTCCTGATCTGTCTGGTGTGTTCCTTGGCCTGCATGATGCTGTTTGTTTACTAAGGTTCTCTAACAAACCTCTGAGGGCTTCACAGAATAGCTGTATTTATACTGAGATTAAATTACACACAGGTTGACTCTATTTACTAATTAGGTGACTCCTGAAGCCAATTGGTTCCACTAGATTTTAGTTAGGGATATCAGAGTAAAGAGAGCTGAATACAAATTTAAGCGTATTCTGGAAACCAGATACGCTTAAATTAGGCTCAGATACGAGCGGCGTAAGTGTCTTACACCGTCGTATCCTAAAGTGTAATTTTTTGGCTGACCGCTAGGTGTCGCTTCCATTGCGGTCGGCCTAAAATATGTAAATGATTAGATACGCCGATTCACGAACGTACGCTTGCCCGACGCAGTAAAGACATGCCGTTTACGTAACGCACTTTCAGGCCGAAAGTTATTCCATCAAATAGCTGGATTAGTAATGTTAAGTATGGCCGTCGTTCCCGTGTCGAAATTTGAAAATTTTACGTTGTTTGCGTAAGTCGTCCGTGAATAGGGATTTACGTAATTTACATCCACGTCGAAACCAATAGAACCGTGCGGCGTACTTTGCCGCAATGCACACTGGGATATGTACACGGACGGCGCATGCGCCGTTCATAAAATACGTCAATCACGTCAGGTCAACAGATATTAACATAAAACACGCCCCCTCAGCCTATTTTGAATTAGGCGTGCTTACGCCCGCCGCATTTACGCTACGCCGCCGTAACTTAGCAGGCAAGTACTTTGTGAATACAGTACTTGTCTTGCAAACTTAGGGCGGCATAGTGTAAATGCCTATACGCTACGCCGCCGCAACTATGCGCCCGCATACCTGAATCCAGCTAATAGTTATCTTTTGGACACCTATTACAGTTTTTCTCTGTAATTGAGCTTTTTCTGCACAGGTATTTTAGTCCTGGTACTTCATGGCATTATTAATGCACATAGTACAAAATAATAATAGGACCAGGCACTGAGCACCAGGGCTGCCAGCTTGTGAACCAAATGCCGCCACTCACTTTGAAAAAGAGAAAAAAAAACATCATTATAAACAATGGATAGCCCTGATTTTCCATTATGCCCAGCTCTGGGTTTTAGGCTACCCTTTCAGTGGCTTTTTCCCAAAGGTTCCCTTGGTTTTGATATATTTATACTTACCATCTCCAGATTTGTTTCTGTCAAACACATGACACATAGGATTCCTCATTGGGTGTCCTGTAGTGATGGGCAGTCCTAAATGATGACATACAGTATAATCGCCAAAAGCAATTGCTGCAGGAGATAACACAGAGGAGGAGCCGTAACTTTTTTCTTTAGACACTTTCTAGGCCACCCTTTTAAAATTTTCTGGAATTGGGCTTTAAGTCCACCATTTTACGCATGCAAAGGGGGTACATATGCCAAGGTAACATAAATGAGTAGCTACCTTTTAATGCACAGTTTCATTATTTTGGCACACAAATATTTACAATACATTTGTGTTTCAAGTTCTGCAAGGCAGAATCATATTTTAATATAATTAATTTAATTGTTATTAGTTCTAGTCAACACAAAATAAGTGTTTATATGAAAGCTTGGAAGAGGAATGTGTCTAGCATTCTGAAATTTTTTTCTTTTTTTCTTTCCTGTCGCTAAAGAGATATCAATAATACTGTGTAATAATATAAATAATCTGCTTGATATGATCAGTTAATTAGGTCAATCAAGCTCTGACAGTGTCACAAAATGATATACTGCAAAATTTGCAAATGCATGAAGATACTCTGAATAGATCAATCAAACTCCAGCAGTGTCACAAAATGATGTACTGCAACACTCAAAGAACCAAGACATTATCCAGATTAAATCAGACAAATCCTGTGATAGTCTCAGTCAAAAATGTAATGTGACATACACAGGTGGAGAACATTTTTCAAATCCCTGTCAGCGGAGATGTAGGGTATACTGTATACTATATATATATATATATACATATACTGTATAAAGTATTTGTATAATAAAATGCATTTTTTCTGGTTTTGGTACTGTCTACATACCCAGAATAAGTACACAGCATAGGTACAGTCAGAGCTACTGGTATACATATTTGGTTTGGATCAATGACACCCCAACTAACTAAAGCAACATGACAGCCAGATAACAAGTATTTTTAGTAAAAACAGAAAAGGCAACCTACACATACAGAATAGACATGTCGTTTCGGAATTTCAGTTTTGTCTGAAAAATTTATTTATTTAGTTACTCCCGAAAATTGTTTTTAATTATTTATGCTGAATGCAGCGGTGTGGCACCCGCTTCAGGGAAACCACTCCGGAGTGGAAGCTGAAGAAGTTGGAGGAGATCTCTCGAAAAGTTGAGGTAATGTGTCTGATTATTGAATTTTTTTATATTTTAAAAATCCCATATTTTGATCAAAAGCAAGTCCCCCCCACACACACACATAAACATATATTATTGCTATCACATGTGATGTCAGTAAAGTTAAGTAAATTAAAAAATATATATATAATAATTTTTAAATAATCCTCCCTCCTGGGAAAAACCTAATTTGCGCATACTGTAGGTGTGCCTAGCCTACAAATGAAAGTATAGCTTGCACATGTTACATATTATCGCCACAATCTTTGTGAAAGCAAAATTTCCATGGCCGTTATTTGTTCTTATCACTAAAGTGATGAGCAGTAAGTGCTTTTAAGTTCCACTTGACCACCTGTAGGTTACGCCCACTTCCTGACCAGGCCATATTTTGTTATTTAGCGCACTGCAGGTTTAACTGACAATAGTACGCTCCTGCGATGTAGTACCCAAATTAAATTTATGCCCTTTTCCCGCCACATATACCAGCTGCCGTCATTATACGTTGGCAGGTTGGCACATTCCCACAAACCATAGTAGCTGTATGTCGGACCTTTAAGGGCTTTAAGGGGGGATAGCAGGCTGCACTGTGGGGGAATCAATGCGTGTGGCCGGCGGTCGCGATGACCGCGATCATGGGCACAAAGGTCAGAACAGGGACGTGTGTGTAAACACACAAATCCCTGTTCTGTGAGGAAAGGAGAGACAGATTGTGTGTTCCTACTAGCTAGGAACAGCGATCTGTCATTTCCTAGTCACTCCCACCACCCTTCAGTTAGAACACACACAAGGGAACATAGCTAACCCCTTGATCGCCCCCTAGTGTTAACCCCTTCCCTGCCAGTGACATTTACACAGAAATCAGTGCATTTTTATAGCACTGGTCGCTGTATAAATGTCAATGGTCTCAGAAATTTTGCAGTCCTGATAAAAATCGCAGATCACTGCCATTACTTGTAAAAAAATAATAATAATAAAAATGGCATAAAAATGCAATAAATCTTTCCCATAGTTTGTAGATGCTATAACTTTTGCGCAAACCAAAAAATGTACGCTTATTGCGATTTTTATTACCAAGAATATGTATAAGAATACATATCGGCCTAAACTGAGGAAAACATTTCCTGTTTTTTTTTTTTTTTTTAATTGGGGATATTTATTATAGCAAAAATTACAAAATATTGTGTTTTTTTTTCTTCAAAATTGGCACACTTTTTTGTTTATAGCACAAAAAATAAAAACCACAGAGGTGATCAAATACCACCAAAAGAAATCTCTATTTCTGGGAAAAAAAGTGCATACATTTTGTTTGGGTACAGCATTGCACAGTTAAAGCGATGCAGTGCCGAAACACAAAAAATGGCCTGGTCATTAAGCAGGCAAATCTTCCAGGGCTGAAGTAGTTAAAAAAAAAAACAATTGTTGTGTTACGGCAGGTGGACTTAACCAGATTGCGCACCCACCGTATGTTTACTATGGGTGGGTCTGCATGTGCAAGTGGTTAATGTTTTGAAAAGGAAAAAAGAAAGAAAATGTATACCATTTCACAGTTCAGACAAGCACATAATTAGAAAGGAGGACTGGACATCTATTTATTTGGCACTATCCTGTCTTTTATATTTTACCAAATGTTTGGGTGTCTTATTGTGCACTAAAAAAGCATACATTTTTAATTTTTCTGAAAATATATTGGGGTAATAAAAAAATTTGCAAATCTTGTGCTACATGAAAAAATGCACCTAATCCAAAAATTACATTTGCATTGTTTCATTGTATGGGTTCATTCTACATTTGTTTCATGTGCTGATGTCATTTTCAGATTACAATTGTAGTTTAATTCTGGAACCCGTTTCTCTTCTCTTTTTGTTTTGAAGTGCGTAAACGCAGGCAGGTAGACTGCAGAGGGAAGCAGGTGCCTCTAACAGCTCTTTTACTATTGTTTCTATAATGTTGAATCTGTTCGCTCTATGTCAAGTAATCTTGGACTAATAGAGTTAGTTTAGGTGCAGGTTCAATAGACACAGATCGCTATTGTCACCATCAAGTAGAATCTTCTATCTATCTATATCGAACTGTTGTTGCATACGATATGAAAATATAATGGATGGGAAAATTAAGCATTTTTTTATTTTGGATCTTTCGGATTTCAGATTTTGCGTATTCATTTTGTTAAAACGAACACAAAAATTCCTAAAATTTGGATGAAAATGCATTTGGGCGAAAATGAATGCACATGTCTAATACAGAATGTTCTTGTGTAAGTGTTCTATGACGTACATATAATGATTACTGTTTATAGGCCTATTCTATATAAGGCCTGGAGACATGTGTAATAACTAAGGCACATATTTTGTAATTTTCATCATGTATATCTTTACTTTCCACTATGGTGAAGACAGTAGATCACATGAGCAGAAAAGGCAATGTATAACAGTCTTGTATTGGCAGGGCACATAACAGAAAAGTATGGAAGCTGATTTATGGATCTTCCCTTTCAACCCAACCTTATTTTGTTGCAGAAATGTGCATTTTAATGTCTGTTCTTATTTTACATTACAAAAGTAATTAATTCTCATCCATCACCCATAGTCTGTACAGAACAAACACACAGTAGCCTTGCCAGGTATACTTTCAAACAATCAAAGCGAGAAGATTTCATGAATCTGCTTCTGAGAGGCTGGTGTAACCAAAAGGTCATCAAACCAGTGGACTATTTGCTGTTAGGCCGTGTACACACGATAGGATCGCCAGAGGAGAACGGTCTGAAGGACTGTTTTCATCAGTCCAAACCGATCGTGTGTAGGCCCCATAGGTTATTTAACCTTCGGTCAAAAAAATGAGAACTTGTTTTAAAATTGAACCGATGGACGCCTAACCGATAGGTCAAAACCGATCGTTAGTATGCAAAAGCATTGGTTAAAAATCCACACATGCTCAGAATCAAGTCGACGCATGCTTGGAAGCATTGAACTTTGTTTTTTTCAGCACGTCGTTGTGTATTACGTCACCGCGTTCTGACACGATCGTTTTTTTAACCAATGGTGTGTAGGCGCGACGGACCATCAGTCAGGTTCATCGGTTAATCGATGACAACGGTCCTTCGGTCCATTCTCATCGGATGGACTGATCGTGTGTATGCGGCCTTAGACTTTGGAATGCTATTTGCGTCAGCATGAATAGATGTTGTCACCTGAATGTACAAAATGGCTTGAATCATTTATTTTTGCTCTATACCCCGTACACATGATCGGAAATTCCGACAGCAAAAGTCTGATGTGAGCTTTTGAACAGAAATTCCGACCGTGTGTTTGCTCCATCGGACTTTTGCTGTCAAAATTTCCACCAACAAAAGATTGAGAGCTGGTTCTCAAATTTTTAGATGGAAAAAATTCCTATTGAAAAATCCGATCTGAAACACTTCCAACGTTCACACTCTGCATTAGCCTTTGAACTCCCCATAGACATCTGGACATACCTTTGCACGTCCTATGACAAACCCAAGGGACTCTCTTGGTTTTATGCCCTTTTACAACAAACCAAAAGATTCTCTAAGACCTCACACATGACTAACTGGGAGAAGGACTGGGGTTCACCCTTTCTCACTTGGAGAATGGACGAAAGCGATCAAGATGACGTACAAATATAGCCACTGTACCAATCACTGGGACAATATGTTAAACATTTTACATAGATCCTACC
The DNA here is from genome assembly GCF_905171775.1 of Rana temporaria. Classification (NCBI taxonomy): domain Eukaryota; kingdom Metazoa; phylum Chordata; class Amphibia; order Anura; family Ranidae; genus Rana; species Rana temporaria. The sequence goes on from NC_053491.1 coordinate 174,295,123, forward strand.
TTACACTGGTTAGACTATCATTGATCTTCCCTTCCGAATCATACCTTTGTTGGAGGCAATGCGGAGCTAAAGGTAATATCTCCCATATATTATGGGATTGTAAACGCATTCGCAGCTACTGGAACGATGTTTTCAAATTGATATCCTCTGTCACAGGCTTTTTTGTGCGTCCCAACCCACCCCTAGCCTTAATGAACATCACTGTCACTTCTGTCCCAGCCCAATTGAGGAGCATCATGATACATATTCTAATAGCGGCCAGATTGACCCTTACATCAAAATGGAAGACCACTCAAGTTCCCAATCTCAATGAGGTAATACAAAGAGTCTCTACGCAACACTCATACGGAAAATACTTTTCTATCCAGTCTGGAAGATCCCAAGCTTTCCACACGCAATGGTTACCTTGGACTTCTAAATTCCCTGAACAATAAATTCCCTTCAAACATTTAGTGACAACTAACGTGGGCCCATATGGTACAGGCGTTCTATGTGTTTAATTGTTTTTCTTTTTGTCTATTTATTTTGTTATCTTTTTACTTACTTTTTTTGATTTCTATGATATCATATCAATGTTATGCTCATATATTGTTTTGCATATCGGAGTGCCAACTCCTACTTGTGTGGTCTGTCCACTTTGGGCGGACCCTGCAGGTGGGTAGTCTTCCACCCTATATAGGCACTGAAATGAGCGTGCTTTAATGCAATAATATCTGGTTGGTCCCTCGAGATGTATACCCAGTTACTGGTACCTTCCCATGTAGGGGGCCGTGGCTCCACATTGTGTAGTAGGATGCGCGGCCTCCGACCCCATCTGTCAACACACGGTAACTTTGCTTTATGCATTACGGATTATGTTGTGTCTAGTTGACAATTTTTGTGGAACAGTGTTGTTCCTTTTTATGTCTTTACCTATGTATGTGTTTTAAAAACCTAATAAAAACTAATTGAAAAGAAAATTCCGATCATCTGTAGAAATTCCGACGCGCAAAATTCCCGACGCATGCTCGAAAAAAATTTGACGCATGCTTGGAAGCATTGAACTTAATTTTCTCGGCTCGTCGTAGTGTTGTACCTCACCGCGTTCTTGACGGTCAAATGTTCAGAGAACTTTTGTGTGACCGTGTATATGCAAGCCAAGCTTGAGCGGAATTCTGATGGAAAAACCATCCAAGGTTTTTCCAACGGAAAATCCGATCGTGTGTACGCGGCATTAGGATGACATTTTAAGGGACCATCCTATGGAACGATTGTTGTCTATACAAAGCATGCATGTTATTTAAAGGGATTGTCTAAAGATTATGTGGGAAAGATCTTCCTTTTAAATCTAAACATTTGTAACTGGTGGTTTTTGAGCTGCTGACAGTCCACTTACTCTTTCCTTGTTACCAGCCAGCCTAAGGATTTTAAAAGTAAATTAGTCTCAGTCTTTTTTATATGTATGGTTATGGTTCTTTTTATGATTTTACAGGTTAATGGACTAAAATTTTCAGGATTTATTAAGCATTTTAAAATATTTTTTAAAGTGCTCCATTATTGGTAGGCTAATCACTAAAAAAAAAGTACTCTTATGCCACCCACACACGGTCAGAATTCCCAACAACAAATGTTCGATGTAAGCTTTTGGTTGGATATTCCGACCATGTGTAGGCTCCATCAGACATTTGCAGTCGGAATTTCCGGCAGCAAATGTTTGAGAGCTAGTTCTCAATTTTTCCGACATCAAAAAGTTCTTGTCGGAAATTCCGATTGTCTATATGCAATTCCGAAGCACAAAAATCTTTTTTAAAGTGCTCTATCATTGGTAGGCTAATCCCTAAAAAAAGTACTCTTATGTAGAGCAAATTTGACCCCTTTGGTTTTTGTCAAAAGCTTGTTATTTGAGTATAAACTGTATTAATTTGGTAATTTGGTACTTTATTTGAGTATTACTTTGGTATTTGGTATTTTATTTGGGTTTAACATGCCTGTTTTAAAGTTAAGCAATACTAAATACATTTAGGATAGCCATGTATTAGACAGCAGATTCACTCTTCAAATATGGCATGGCATGTCCCGAATGATATGGATTTATTATAATTGAATAGCTTTACCAGAAATGATTTGAGGTTTAATCTCCAGTGCTTTCTGCTGCCAGTTAAATCTCAAAAATTTGCATTGGAGTGAAATCTGAACAAATCAAGTTTCTAAGCAATAAGGAGTAGATGTGACCAACCAGAGGATACTGAAGAAACACACATAAGATAGATGCTGGAATACACATTACTGCTTTATAATAACTGGCACAAAAATATAGGGTTGATATCAAAAACAGCTCAACTTTTGTTCCCGCATTTTGCAGTCTAATGATGTTGAACTTTTTGAACATGTTGATTAGCTAGTTTTTGTCTCAAAATAAGTAAAGTTGAATTTTCTAATGAAAAGTTACCGTTAGTTAACATGAAACTGTACCTGGTATAATTTGCTATATAACAGGATAACCCAACTTTCTATCAAATAATGAGTATTTAAAAAGTGTATTTTTGATTCTCAGGTGATTTGAGTGACACTTATACATGAGGAAAAAAGGGGTAATTTAAATAATACCTTTCTTACATTTAAATGATGTAATTATAAAATGTTCATTTTTGCATTTATAATCAGATGCAGGAACAGATGGGATATGCTCATTTTAATGTGATGTGTCAATTATACTGCCAAGAGATTGTTCACTGTAACTAAAACTTTTCAGCTTAATTGTTACTAAGAAACTGTGCTGATTCCATGCTCTGTTTTCCCAAAAGGAACATCACAAAACCTGTATTCAGTGTGAGGAATATCAAGGAATAGAAAGTGACAGCTTGTTCAAACTCTGGTGGAGCCCTAGTAAGGGAAAAGTGTATAGATAGCAGATCACGAGGACAGCTATATTAATTACATTCCCACTGGTACGGCAGTTTTAAATAATGGCTCTCAAAAAAATAAGCTTATTATGCAATAGTTGAATTAAAATGATACATGAAGCTCATTATACACTTTGGTGGTAAGGGAAGTCTACAATTGTTTATGAGCCCTTAGGATGTTGAGTCATGTGTTGCATATGAGTCCTAGAATGACCTGAGCAATCCACAGCCTGGACATAAATAAGCAATTCAGGAAAGGTATCATAACCATAGCTATAGGTTAGTACGGTGATTATACAGTATATGCTGGTATACATCATTCATTAACAATATAATCTAAAATCTAGTGTTATTTTGATTATTAAGTAGACATTTTTAAAACATTAACATTTTAGGATATGATTAAGTACTTTTATTCTCCAACTACAAATTAAACCACTGTCTCGTTATGAAGTCTATTTAGAGATTTCTAGATCGCAAAGCCATAACTTTAACGAGGAGACAGTGACTATGTAAAGTCTGAGCCTTTATCTGTTTTAATTCCAGATCAGATACACTGGTTCCTAGAAAAATGTGGCCGATTTGCATAGAACTGAATAGGTCTCAAGGGCAGCATCACCCCCAACAACCAATTTATCTCAGCATGGTTGTTTTTAGAAAAGAGCTGAGCCTTCAAATAGTCCTCTGCTATTAAAGTTAATGGACAGAGGCTTGTAAATTGCTACTTAGTCCTCTCTGTAAATATGTAGAAAGAGTTAAAAACTAAACCCCCCAATAACATAAAAACACATCTTTTAGCCCAGCTGTGACTTCATTAAAAAAAATCAATAAATAGTTTTAAATACTACTATTGTAATTACAGTCATTGTAGTATTAACTTTCCAAAATACTGTGTGCACCGGAAAAAATGTTAAGGGAGAAGGTTCTGCATTGTGAATTTAGAATATTTTACTATAATGTTGGAAACCTAATGCGTATCAGATTATTTAAAGCTGGGAGTAGTGTTTAGACAGCAACAGGAAATACCTTGGAAGCAGAGTGATACTCATTCCATAGTCATGGATTTGGCTGGAAGTATGAAGGTGACATGAGAAATCATAGATATAGCGACACGAGAAATCATGAGAATTACAGAAGTGATAAGTCTTGCATATGTAGTATGACAGGAATGAGTAAATTACAACACTGGCTTGAGAAAATGACAACCATTCCAGCAGGCATTGTGAAGGGATTGTGTTACCAGCATAAGATATACTAATAATTCACAATAATGATGTGTTCACTTTATTGCAAGGAAAATAAAGTAAAATCTCAGCTTCTTCCAAAAAAGAATGGTAGAGAAAATGTCAATATGTCGGTGCTCCCTTCACCTACAATGTAAATGTTAGGTGTGGAAAGGAAGGTAATTAATTTTTCAAGGCAGAAGGGAACACAAACAGTGCAGAAGCAGTAAGCTTATCAGGAGCATGTTATGTTGTCACCAAGTACTAAAGTGCCATTTAATTATGACCAAGCATGCAATATGTCTTTATGGCTTGTTTGTGTTTACATTTACAGTAAAACAAAAGAACATAACACTGAATACTTTTACACCTTAAAGCAGAGGTTCACCCTAAAAAACATCTATTTACCATTACATGCAGCATACTTCCGACAGCTACAGTATGCTGGTATTTTAAATTTATTTTTTTGCTGTACATACCGTTTTATAGTTCTTTTTCTTTTCTCACTCCCGCGGGGAATAGGCGTTCCTATGAAGAGGCGTAGATGATTGACGTGTGGATAAGGCGCGTCATGCGTTCCGAAAATACCTGGACTGGGACTCGGCTCTATACGGCGCTATACGGCACCTGCGCACAGACTAAAAACCGTGTAGAGCTGACTGCGCAGGCGCCGTATATAGCCAAGTCCCAGTTCGGTTATTTTAGGAACGCGTGACTCGCCTTATCCGCACGTCAATCATCTACACCTCTTCATAGGAACGCCTATTCCCCGCGGGAGTGACAAAAGAAAAAGAACTAAAAAGCGGTATGTACAGCGAAAAAAAAAAATACCAGCATACTGTAGCTGTCGGAAGTATGCTGGATGTAATGGTATATAATTGTTTTAGGGTGAACCTCCGCTTTAAGCCAAGGAAGAACCAGTTTTTTTGCTCATACAAGGGTTCTAGTCTCTTCTGGACTTTAGTCACAGGTTTTCTATCTCAGTGAAAGTGATCAAATACATTTTTCTAATTTTAGCTAAGTTATAGTTTAGTGGTATAAAACAATGTATAGAGACACTTATTTTCTCCAAAATACTGCAATGATGAGCTAGAAGATGAGTTCATAAGGAATTTGAAGGGGGGATGTTGCTAATATTAAGTTATTACTTATAGCAGATACCTTGCCATGCATTGAAAATGTAGTATACATTATACAACCATGGGAGGATTTGAGGCAGCCTACATTCACAAAAGATCTGTGGTTAGATCTATGTGCAAGTGTACCTAGAAGAATTGATCCTGTTTTGAAGGCAAAGGGTAGTCACACCAAATTCTGATTTGATTTGGAGTTTGATTTGGAGTTTTCTTCTCTTCATTTACTTTCCATTTTGTTAATTGATAAACATAAACCATTAAAACTTCTATTTCTGAAAGCATTCCTCATTTATAGCATTTTTTCCACATTTGCCAAACACCTTTGCGCAGTACCGTATACATGTTTTGGCCTTTTCTAACTTCTTTGTATAGATCTATGTCTATCCCAAGCTTGTTGAAATGTTGACTGACTCTACCTCCAATGGAAGTCTATTTCAAGACAACTACTCTTTCTGTAAAATAATACTTTCTAAGATTAGTTTTGAATTTTTCTCCTTCTAGTTTGAAGTCATATGCCCATGTTCTTGATCTTATTTTCATATTGAAAATACTGCCCTACTGAACCTTATTAACCCCTCTTGATGTACTTAAAGGTTTCAATTCTGTCTGCCCTTTCCCTCCTTTTCTCGGGATTGTACAAATTAGGTTCCTGAAGTCTCTCCTGACATGTTTTATCCCTCTGTCCTTTCACCATTTGTGGTGCCCATCTGTTTGCTAGTATGCTTGCAGCTGTTGGTGTGCTAGCAACATATGAGCCCTGTTAGGGGAACTCCACTCTGAGTCTGAGTACTAGCATTTCTCTGTATATATACTCTCAATAAAAAAAACAGACTTTGACTGCTACAATTCAAATTACACCAAATTATATATGACGTAAAATAAGGTAACCTAAAATCTCATATTTATTAGTAAGCATTAAAACTGAAGCATATAAAAAAAATCCTTGGCCAAGGAATAATTACAATAACATGCTGGCGTCACATTGCCTCATAAGTAATAAACGTTATATAATATTATAAGCTAAATAAGCAATCCTGTTGAAACAATTCAAATTCACATGTGAGAATTGCAAAAAAAATATTAAATGTAATGTTCAAGCAAACTGAGAGCCTACGATAGTCCTGTTTGGTGCACTTCATTCTAAGACGGTGCTGGGCTAAATATGTGAACTGTGGAATTCTGGATAGGGCTGTGGTATGTGTTAAATCTGATTTGGGGGTCTCAAATAAGACATTCAGAGGAGATAGTAGATCCAGATCTTTGTAAAATATTATTAGATGCTTTATTGTATACAAACACTGCAGTGGAGAGACACAAAACAGACCGACTTCTATCTCTACCAGGCGGAACGAAGCAGGAAGTGTCTCTGACTTAAAAACATCAGGCCAGATTCACAGTCGAAATACGCCGGCGTATCTACTTATACTCCGGCGTATTTTCAAATTTGCCGCGTCGTATCTTTAGTTTGAATTCTCAAACCAAGATACGACGGCTTCTGGCTTCCATCTGACAGGCGTACGGCTTCGTACGCCTTCGGATCGTAGGTGTAATACTTTGGCGCCCGCTGGGTGGATTTTGCGTCGTTTTCCACGTCGGGTATGCTAATTAGCTGTTTACGGCGATCCACGAAGCTACGCGTGCTCGTCGCATTCTCTTACGTCGTCGCTAGTCGGCTTTTCCCGGCGTATAGTTGCGGCTGCTATTTCATAGCTTATATTTAGACCAGCCATGTTAAAGTATGGCCGTCATTCCCACGTCAAATTTTGTTTTTTTTGCGTAAGTCGTCCGGGAATAGGAAAGGACGTAACGCACGTCGCCATTCAAAAAATTACGTTGGTGCAACGTCATTTCGCGCAAAGCACGGTGGGAAAGTACAAAACGGAGCATGCGCAGTACGTTCGGTGCAGGAACGAGCCTAATTTAAATGATACACGCCCCATTTGAATTAGGCGGGCTTGCGCCGGACGGATTTACACTACGCCGCCGCAAGTTTACAGGCAAGTGCTTTGTGAATCAAGCACTTGCGCTGAAAACTTGTGGTGGTGTAACGTAAATGGGATACGTTACGCCGCCGGAATTGAACATGAATCTGGCCCATCAAGTTTAACAATATATACTCGAATATGCATAAGCACTAGGCGTGTTATAGGTGCGATCATATAGTTTAGTCCAATCAACGTCCATATCATCTTAGTAGCAAGGGAACAGTTAAATGGGTGGTTACAACATGTGACTGATAGAAAGTGAAAGAAAACATGGGCACTGCCATTTTGGTACTGGATAATTCCAGCTAGATAAGACTGTACATTTCTCTGAGCAAAAAGGGAGTAAGCTGCTGCTTCTTATCTGGCGGTGAAGGTAATTTTATACTGAAAACTTTGGTGTCTAAAAATAAGAGCAAGAAAGTCTATTAAAAATTCTTAAAGTGATAGTTTCTATATACATATATATAACTCAACATTAGCAGACTCCTATAATTCTACTCATTTGCAATAGTATATTCTGAGGAGCCGAATGAAGTAAGAATCCACCAAAAACAGATTTGGTATCTCTCTCATATGCATGTGCTTACCTGTGCCTGTGCTATGCCATATATCACATGCATATGAGATTGGGATTTAATTTTACTGGGTGCAATCTGAGTTGTTAAATTTTTTGCTTGTCTATAGGAGACATGAGGTCGATCTGTGATTATGGATTTGAGATCCTCTTGTAGACTGGACCAATTTTTTTGAAATATGCGCTCCATTTTTCTGAATTGGGTGTCAAAATAGGTAGTAAATCTCAGTGGTTGTGAGGTCTGAGTAGTTGGGTTGTTTCTTTTGACGGCAGCATCGTTCTCTTTATAAAAAGTGAAGGACTAGTCTATGAGGGTGGAAGGGTAGCCTTTGTCAAGAAATGTTTGCTTTAGAAGCTGATCATGGGATAGAAGGCAGCAAGCAATACATTTTTGTATTATTTAACAAAACAATGTTATTGGATTTTATAGGCCATGGCTGTTTTATTGGTATATTATATAACTTATAATAAAAACATATTAAAAACATCTTATATTCTCACTTTACCAAATACAACCTAGCCACTATGGCTCAGGCTGAACAATACTGTATTATTCGAAATAATTAAAAAATAAATTACCCTATACAAGGAGAGAAGTCAAACCACATAAAAAGCCGCGAGTGGGGGGTGAGGAGCTGTCTTCTTCAGTTCTTCTTGCCAACTGTCAAAAGGCCGTTATAAACGACCTTTATTTATAGAGGTACCTTTCTGATTTAAACAATTTATATTTATAAATTATATGTATGCAAATTTTACACATTACATTTTTTCAAGTTTATTTTTTTGATTGGTTTAGTTACACGACCCTTATGGTCTCTATCCTTTTGTTGATATGTTACAATAGTAAGGACATCATTTAATTTTAATGTCTTTAGAGCCGGTTCACACAGGGGCAACACGACTTCAGCACGACTTTGGGAGGCAACTTGGACACGACTTGAGTATGAATCATCAGGCAACTTACAAGGCAACTTCAAATTGCCTCCAGGACAGTACAAGGCAACTTCAAGTCGCCTCCAGGACAGGAGGCTTTCCAGTGGCCAATGAAACAACAATCAGCTCTGTGGGAGGGAGGGGGGACAGAGGGGTTTGCCTGAGAAATGTATGTTATCTTCCTGTATTGTTGCCTCAGTTAAGACAGTGATCAGACTTCTGAGGCGACTTCCATTGAAATCAATGCGTACAAGTTGCTTACAAGTTGCCTAGAAGTCGGATTGAAGTAGTACAGGAACCTTTTCTGAAGTCGGAGCGACTGCAGTAGTGTGGATTAAGACAGCTCCATTTACTTCCATTGATTTTCTCAACCACACGACTTGGGACGACTTGGGGGAACTTCAAGTCAGATCCCAGGTCGCCCCTGTGTGAACCGGCTCTTACTGGACCTTGTAGTAATATTTTATTTTTATTTGTTGGTTTGTAGTTAATTTTCCAAACTTATTTTTTTATTCAATTGTTATTATTGATGTGCTATATGTTATGCTTTTTATCTCAACTGCCAGTATCAGCTTCTATTGTCTAGTTTAGTATGTGTTGTCCAGCTCTCCAGCGCTTTTAGAATACTCAGTTGGAGACCACGTTTTGTTTTGAGCTGTTACCATGGCGCTGTCCTGCCACACCCATCAGCTCCTTACTTATACCTCTTCCAAGATGGCTCCACTGTTGCCTGATGAAGGAGCATGCATGCTCCAAACACATGCACCGCCCGTTCACCCTTGGACCCGGATGTGACATCAACGGCTACTCCTGAGTGTACCTGAGCTTCCAGGAATCACGGAGAGCCACCAGCACATTCGGGACATGCGGTTGCCCCCTCATACACTGGACCATGTCTCTCCCCCCAGAGCGGACTAACCACCATTTAGCTACATGTTTTGATGTACCTGTCACACTGAGTCACATTCTTTACATTTGGAATAAATATTACTACTGCGAAAAAATAAAATGGTGTATTTTGCGGTAGCCAAAATAAATAAAGAGAAATCTAGACTAGGAAATGTGTGCAATCACATAGGGTGCTGCTCAAATCTAAATGTGTACAAACACTAACAAATAAATTAAAAAGAGAAAAACAGGTGATGAGCACAATCCTAAATGCACTGAATCGTGAACAAAATAATAACGAATCTAATAAAAGATATCATATATGTGACACAACTGTGCCAAAACGAATAAAGACCGTGGAGGAATATGCATAAAGTGATCAAAACTGAATTAGTACTAAAAACTATATAAGTACTAACAACTAAAACAATCTGTTGAATAACACAGAGTGATAAGTGTCCAATAGCAGTCAGGCCAGTGCTGCCAAATGCAACACACAAATGCTTCACAGGTAGGTCTTCTTAGATGGTGGGCTCACAGAGCGCTTACCTCCCCCTTGTAGGTCTAAAGCATGAAGTAACTGCCCCCCCCCCTGTGCTCCTTCCCCGCCTCTGTTTGCCCTCCTTCCCCCCTTTTGTCTGCCGCCCCCGCCCCCCCCCCTCCTCCGGCCCGCATCTGGTGACCTCTCGTAGGCCCGGGCGGTACCTCTCTTGGTGGTGCACCTGAATTCGGAGTCCTTTTCTACACTGACCCAGGGGAGCTCCTCTCACCTTTTTCCACCCCTCTGGTACCCCCCGGGGGAGTTTGATGGTGCGGCAGTGGTTCATCTGGTCCGGGTCTACGCCTTCCATTGGACGTCTTGGGTGAGTGGCAGTGGGATTTTCTACACTAGTCCATTTTTGCAGGAGGTTTACCCGCATCCCGCAATCTACCTATATGGCTGTTAGTGGCGGGCCCTCTTTGTGTTCTTTTGCTACTATGTCCCACTTATCTATATGTATCTCTCTTTGTATGTATTTTCTTTCTTACAGAACCTATGGCAGCGTCTAACTAATACTCCCTGAAGAAGACCGCTACTTATAAAAGGTCGAAACGCATAGGGGTGTTTTTCGCCCATAGTATTTGTATACTCACAGTACTGTTATGCTATGTCTGTACTTGTTCTACCTTGCGTTTTTATTTGCCATGTATGACTTATGTTTTTTACCAAGTTCATGTCTTGAGTCCCTACTGTTTGGGGCTTTTTTCGTACAACATATTTAAATAAATTTATACTTTTATATATTTTTTGGTACGTTTCTATTCCTTGCTGCAGCACAAAGCCCCTGGGGGTAATTTTCTCTTTTCTCAAGACATATCAGGGGTGTGCAGCACTCTCCATCCATGGGTTCCAATACCCTTTCCTCGCTAAAAGATTATGGACTATGGGATTTCTAACATACACTGCTCTTTCCAAACAAAGAGAGGGATAGAAAAAGAGGTTTGGGAGCTTACTGACGAAGTTAAAAGGATGCGGAAAAACATTGTAAGAGACAATTTAATGAAAAAAAGATTACAAAGACATTGAGTAGTGTATATACAGTATATGGTTTACATTTGGAGAATAATGATATCATTTAGAGTCACTTTAAAGGCAGTTTGGTCTGTTTAAGTCTACTAAGAAATAAAACTGTTTCTATTGTGCTTTCTTCACTAGATGGTGTTACCAAGTAACTTTATATTTAAGATGTAATAACTCACATATATGATATGTGGTTAAAAATAAGAGAGTTCCATTTGTCAGAGTGAAAGTTTCAACATAACACATTTATTTAGAGAAAATATATTAGCTATCTAACATACTGCATACATATACAGTTTTAAAGTAAGGGAAATAAAAGTTAGTTTCAAATACAAAGTAAGTACATCACACTAAAAGTATTGAGAAAACAAATTATGATTAAGCTATGATAAGTGCGTGAGGAGAAGATTCCTTGATATTACCTTCAGAACGGTTTTTCCCCTGGGCCCAGGATCTGTTCTAATTTCTTCTTCTAACTAACTAGACTGCCAGGTCTTAATTTATATTCCTGGGGCCCATTCTGATTGGACATTACTCTCCTTTCCTAATATGGTCACAGCTTCCTTCCACCTTAAATTGAGGAATGAAATAGATTTGAAGACAAGTTAATTAACTCATGTTCCATTAACATCCCTTCAATGGCCATTCATGTACAGGAAGAGTCATTCACGGTGTCTTGGTGTAATCTAGCCTCCCGCTGTTATCTCTCTTCCTGGGTTGTTTGTATATCACAAAGGTGAGGTGGATGGGCCGTCTCTTGCGACATTATCCATTTGCCTTCATGCATATCAAACGGAGGGTGTTGAATAGATATTTTACAAACTAGACTCTGGGTCTAGTTCAAACCGTTCCTGGAATCCTTGCCTTACACACTATACATCTTATCATTATCGTATATTATATCTATGTACAATTATTCGTAGTTGCTAATGGCGATTAGACATAACATTTTTATAAGGCAACAGATGACCCCTTGTGGCGCGTTGAGATAGAGGAGACGAGGCCACACTTAAGTGAGTAATTGTTTATGTCTAACCTCCATTAGAATGTTAAGTTTTTCCCTCTGCCGTCTTAGAAGTCGGTTAAGATATATCACCATGCCCGTCATGAAAATCAATATCCCACATTGTAATATGAGAAGACCTTTTATTCCCATTTCCATCCAGGTCCTAGTGGTGATTAAGCTAAAATCCCCGTCATGTAAAAGTTCATTTAACCTTTCCTCGGTTTTCACCATATCATTCCTAATTTGAATTACATGGGTATCCTTCCTTGCAAGCAGATTGTGGAGGTTTACTGACAAAGTATCAATTTTTACATCAAAATGGGGTATGTATGTGCTAGGATCTGGGACCTCAGGGGTACTCTCAATGATGTCAACACTGGTCTGGGGTTTCTATAGTTTGACCAATAGTACTGTACTCATGTGGAATGAAGCAAAAATTTGGATAGGGTATTTGGACACGACTGACCCCCATAGAGAAATGTCTGGTGATTGGTAACGACACAGTACAGTCCATCCATGTGGTAGGTGACCCTTGTGCTTGGTGTTCTCCATTTTGACCACTTCACTGGGCAGTTAGCCTCCATTTCACGTGGAATGGTTTCTTGAGGTGGTTGGCGTGGACTTTCCAGTTGGGGGTCCCTTGCTACGTTGGCTGTGGGATCCGGGTCATTGTTTAGACCACAGACTGGAGTGTCAGTTTCAAACACATCACAACGGCATACGTATCTATTGTCTTTGACAGTGCAGCAGGCAGTGTGCGATGCTTTCCATCGCCCTTGAACTTGAATGAGCATTTCGGGGAGGTGCAGCCTTTCCTTGTACACGTCTTTCTCGAGGTATCCGAGGGAGTGTATGGACGCCATTGTGTTAAAAGTAGTCCTCTTGTGGATGGAACACGGGCAGCGACATTGTGAAGGATATGTACATTAGGTCACGGTAGGTGCACAGTGACTGGCTTTTCTTGCAAGAAAATGGCCCTCTATTTGGGTGTGGTGTCACTATCCCTATGCTTCAAATTGTGGAAACTGGCAAAGGTTTGCACGTGTCTCCAAAATGTACATTCATTCCACCACTAGTATTAGTGTGAGTACAATACCATTGTGTAAGATCTGTGTCTTTTAAGATAAAATTTCCATACGCAGTGCATATTACCTCTTGGCCCATACCATCCTCTCTAGCTTTATGTTATAAACCGTAAAAAAAAAAAATAACAAAACCTTTCCTCCCCTGCAAGCCCCTCAACACCCTGCAGAACTGGTTTCAGCACTTGCCGAACCTTTTTCCTATTCACCATTTCCGATATGCCGGCGAATCGCTGTCAAATCTGCTTGGTTCCAAATTGACATGTCAGTTTCACAAAGTTCTGGGTTGGATGCTAGTATGCTGTCCGTGCCCTTTACCTTTCTGGATCTGAAAATGCCCCTGTGGGAGGAAGGTTTGGTTCTGCCAATGGATCCTGAGTTCGCTTGCATGGGAGGCAATAAAAATCTACTAGCAAGGAAGAGTAAAACAAAGATACATTTGTCCAAGCACATGAGCCAAATTCGGCCATGTTCCACTGGGACAAATTAAGTACCACCTGCACATGAATAAACTTAACGTTATTAAACAATATTCCAGGGATTGAGTTTTCCGTTAGGCTACTAGGTGGTTCCTCTTGCAGTGTTGGGCATTCCAAGGAGGTTGGTTTGTAATAGGGGATTGCAGCTGTATTTTTGGACAAAGTTGTAGGAGTAGGGATGTTAGTCTTTGGGGACACCTGCAAGGGTGGATTTTCCCTGGGACGTACTGAAGAGTGGATGCATGAGTGTTGCTGGACAAGAGGATGGAGATAACGAAAGAATATTTCCACTCTCCGGCATCCCTCAACCGTGTCTCTTGAATCAATAAACAATAAAGATCCGTTGTGAAAGCTCATGGCTCTGTTCTGGTAGTCCGTGATCTTCCCAGCAACGCCATTCATCCAAACTAGATGATTATCAATGGGACTCCACCAATAAACTTGCTTCCCTACAGTCCCTACAATGGCCACAGGCAATAAGACGGATTCCCCCTCTAGACAGTAGACCGGATTCTGGTCAACGATCACGCTGATGAGCGGTCCAGTCTTCTCTCCCTTGGTATGTCCGATCAAATAGAGCAGGATCACAATCCACATCGACTTCATGGCTCTAAAAGGGAAGAAAGCAAAACATTTTAGTTGCAGAATTTTGTGAAGGCACAAACAATGGGGCACAAAACTGAGCCCAGTAAATTCAAAGGAATTTCCCAGATCTCCCCCCCTTGTGCTCCTTGTTTGGCCAAGCAATCTGCTACGTCATTTTGTTCCCAGTATGGGGCAGTGCCTATATGACCTTTTACTTTGCACCCCCATGTTTTGACTGGCAACTTTTGCACCAATGTTACAATATATTTCACCAGGAATACGTGTTTACGTTGGAGACCCATCTGAGGACATGTACTGGTGGGTGTGCCAGAAGGGCAGAAATTCTGTAAGAGTCTTACAGACCCACGCAGAATCTGTGTATAAAACAATTTCTTGATCCCCTTTCATCATTTCTAGGGCATGCGCAATCGCAGCCATCTCAGTGAATTTTGCTGATTTGACTTGACATGACCGAAAGATTGATGTTTGGGTCTTTGCATGCGGATCGATAATGTATATTCCAAATCCTGCATGTGGGGAACCCTCCACGTAAAAACATGATCCATCTGTGAAAATTGGGACTGCCTTTTCCGGGACCTTTTCATTTGCTGACAAAGGTCTAGAGAAATGTTGTGCCGCTGATTGTGGGGTGATAGCACATTCATGCGGTGTTCCTTGGAAAAGGAGGCCATGGGCAATAGTGGAACGAATATTTGTTTGTTTGACTTTAATGCCTTGATTTTGGAGCAACAGAGCCCAATGGGCCTGTCTGGCATTGAATACATTGCCATCTTCCACTCTGTCTGTGAGTAGAAACTTAGTGGGCGTGTGCAGAATGACTGTGTTAAGTCTTATGATGTATGTGTAGTATTTCGCTGCCCACAACGTGACAAGAAGGTGTTTTTCACATAGAGAGTACTTAATTTCCACAGGAGATAATGCTTTAGAAGCATATAATATGGGGTTTTGTTGCCCATGGATTTCCTGTGCCAGAACAGCTGACAGGGCTGTCTCTGATATGGCAGTCTCAATGTGAAAGGGCAGTTGGTACTCTGGGTTGGCTAATACTGGCGCTTGTGCTAAAGCTTCTTTAAGCTTCTGCACTGGATTGGTGTGTTGCTCCTTTTTCCCCCAAACATACAGTGGTGCGGACTTATGCGCACCATCAGGGATGATATCCCACAAATAATTTACCACTCCTCGGAAAGATCTGAGAGTGGGCATACTCACTGTTAGAGGGAATTGTAGGATGACTTTTACCTTCTCCGTGGCTATCTTACTACCGTTTGCTGCCACTGTAATCCCCAGAAAAGACACAGATTCCTGCGACAATTGTGCCTGGCCAATAATGGGATTACATGTCTGTCCCGTTTTTCCTAGGATTCGTCGGAGTTCCTCCAATAGCCGCAAATGCTTTTCTTTGTCGCATGTGGCTATAAGCAAATTGTCATTGTACTGAAAAAGATTCTTAGTAGCAGAAAAATCAGTTAAAATATCTATCATGGTTACATGTGAAGTACTGTGTTCATGAGATCTAATTTTGCTAATGACATCAGCCATACTCATAATGATTTGTACCGGTTGAATGGGGTATACATTGGAAATCATCTCATTCCCTTCACTATCAAACCCTAAAAATGTTTGATTTCCTTCATTGGAAGATAAGATCTGGGGAGTACCCATGCTGGGGAGCTTGTCCTTCTCCTCATTTCTGGATAGCTGGTCCCCATGGTCTGGTGAGTCTATGACAATGGGACCTTCTCGATTTTCCTGTGGCTTTGCGATTTCTCCCCTCGCCACAGGCAAAGTCGAACTAGGATCCATATCTTCCTCAATTTCAAAGGCACAGGTATTACTGTGTTCTTGTATGCTAGCCACAGCCTGTCCTTTAAATTTTACTTTGTTAGGTTCATGTAACTGATCTTGCGACACTTTGTATGCACTAGTTACATGGTCCAGTTCAGTTTCAACTTTAATTAGCATTCTTTTATATTGTACCACGTTTTTTTTTTGGACAATTTGTAATTTTTTTAATTTTCCTCCTGTGAGGCATTAAGTATTTGATTAAGGGTAGATAAGGATTGTACTTGGCTTTTTAAAGCTGTATTCTCCTTTTCTCTTTCAGAAATTGTAATATTTTTATTACAGACTATACCTTCCAATTTCTTTATTTTAGTATGCATAGACATGCAAGCCGCATACATGCCTGCTAAGGCTAGATTTTTAAGTTTTTTGTTATTTTTGGTTGCTTTTGCTTGTTCTTCCAATACTTTAGTATCACAGGCAAAATCCTTGTTCTCATGTTTATGCGTAAACGTTGCTACAAAACTTTCTAGCCAGGAATCCATTACGAACAGCTAGTATGCAGAATTTGTGAGCTGAATTAAAGTAATTGTTCCCTTCTACTGTAAAGTCATTTACAGTAAAGGAGAAAAAGGCCAAGAGAAAAACAACCAAATAAAATATATTCCCCAAAAATACAGTTTAAAAAAAACAATATTTTCAGCTGTCCCTAACACAGTCTTTTTTATTTTTTTATTTTTTTAGATTAGAGTGGAAAACTAATTATCCTTAACAAAGCATTGTGCCTATCTTGTCTGAATAATAGACAAAGGAAACAATAGAAGCCCCCAAGGATCAATTAAGATAAATACCTCTTTATACTGACAATAGACAAGGTAAACACAGCCGTGTTTACACCTTTCTTTGTAAACTTCAAGTCAGTACAAACTGAACTAACCCCAAAACTCAAATAATAAAAACAATAAAAAATAAACCAAATAATGCAAGATATCTGCTGCAGTAGTAAACTTTTGTACTGAACTAACAATAATGAGAATCTTACTACTTGTAAGATTTCCTCAGAGAGAGGAAAAAAAAAAATCAAATCAAATAAAACAACATACAATTAAAACCAAAGAACCACCTTTTTTTGTAGATTTGGTTTCAATGATAGTGAAATTTCCTCACCAAAAAGAAAATAAATCTAATAAAACAACCTAAAATTAAAACCAAAGAACCACCTTTTTGTAGATTTGGTTTCAATGATAGTGAAATTTCCTCACCAAAAAGAAAATAAATCTAATAAAACAACCTAAAATTAAAACCAAAGAACCACCTTTTTTGTAGATTTGGTTTCAATGTCAGTGAAATTTCCTCACAAAACAAAATAAAAAAAAAATCAAATAAAACAACATAAAATTAGAACCAACTCTTTTGTAGATTTGATTTCAATGTTAGTGGACATACAATTCAACTAACAAAAACTTATTTTTGAACATCAAAGTCTAGACACCCTTTTTTTTAGTGACTTTCTACAGACAACAGAAAACCAGCACGTTTCTGTGTATATAAAAAACAATCCATAAAAATAAAAGCTAAAACTAATACTATATATATAAAACAAAAAAAAATCTTAACAGCAAAAATTGTGTAATTTGCAAAAAACAATAAACATTTATTTTTTTCCACAAAAACCAATTGACAACTATTTTAGTGTGTCAATATAAATGATAATTAAAAACAAAAATGTGTCCTCCCTTATCTCCTCCCCATTATATTGACCGGTTATAATGGTACATCCAAGATATTTTATCAATTATGATTTTGGGATATTAATGAAACACAAAAAAAAAAAAAATCAAATAACCTTAGAAAATATTAACATATATTTTCCCTAGCTAGGATAGGATAAACTGACTCAGTTTGAACTCCTACTAACCTTAAAAAAAAACAGAAAAATAAACAAAAAACAACAACAAAATATTTGCCTAAATGTTCCCTAAATATTTGCTATTATATTAAATACTTCCAGTCTGTACATATTCCGTGGACGCCAACTGTTACCAAGTAACTTTATATTTAAGATGTAATAACTCACATATATGATATGTGGTTAAAAATAAGAGAGTTCAATTTGTCAGAGTGAAAGTTTCAACATAACACATTTATTTAGAGAAAATATATTAGCTATCTAACATACTGCATACATATACAGTTTTAAAGTAAGGGAAATAAAAGTTAGTTTCAAATACAAAGTAAGTACATCACACTAAAAGTATTGAGAAAACAAATTATGATTAAGCTATGATAAGTGCGTGAGGAGAAGATTCCTTGATATTACCTTCAGAACGGTTTTTCCCCTGGGCCCAGGATCTGTTCTAATTTCTTCTTCTAACTAACTAGACTGCCAGGTCTTAATTTATATTCCTGGGGCCCATTCTGATTGGACATTACTCTCCTTTCCTAATATGGTCACAGCTTCCTTCCACCTTAAATTGAGGAATGAAATAGATTTGAAGTTAATTAACTCATGTTCCATTAACATCCCTTCAATGGCCATTCATGTACAGGAAGAGTCATTCACGGTGTCTTGGTGTAATCTAGCCTCCCGCTGTTATCTCTCTTCCTGGGTTGTTTGTATATCACAAAGGTGAGGTGGATGGGCCGTCTCTTGCGACATTATCCATTTGCCTTCATGCATATCAAACGGAGGGTGTTGAATAGATATTTTACAAACTAGACTCTGGGTCTAGTTCAAACCGTTCCTGGAATCCTTCCCTTACACACTATACATCTTATCATTATCGTATATTATATCTATGTACAATTATTCCTAGTTGCTAATGGCGATTAGACATAACATTTTTATAAGGCAACAATGGGATGTGTTGAGGCGCAACATCTCAGTTATTCAAAATTCCCATAAATGTATGTTATTACTATCTCTATCAGAAAATTTCACACAGGGGCGACACGTTCTGGCCGCGACTTTGCGAGGCGACCTGAACACGACCTGAGCGTGCACCACAGCGCGACTTGGGGCAACTTACAAGGTGACTTCAAGTCACCTCCAGGACAGGAGGCTTTCCAGTGGCCAATCAAACAACAATCAGCTCTGTGGGAGGAAGGGGAGGGAGGGGTTTTCCTGAGAAAACAATTTTCTCTTCCTGTATTGTTGCTTCAGTTAAGACAGGGGATCCGACTTGAAGGCGACTTCCATTGAAATCAATGGTACAAGTTGCCTACAAGTCACCTAGAAGTCGGATTGAAGTAGTACAGGAACATTTTCTGAAGTCGGAGCGACTTCAGTAGTGTACATTAAGACGGCTCTATTCACTTACATTGACTTTCTCAGCTGCCCGAATTGGGGCGACTTGGGGTGAATTCAAGTCAGATCCAAAGTCACCCCTGTGTGAATGGGCTCTTATGCCGCTTACACACGTCTGACGGACCGTTTTCATCAGACCAAACCGATCGTGTGTGGGCCCCATTGGATATTTATCCATGCTGCTTTTCCAGTATTACCTGCTATACATTTACGTACCAATGATTGGGATGTCTCTCCTCTCTTCTGACTTATTACCACTTTATTAACACCTTTACAACCTATTTTTCTCTGCTATTGTCTAAAATCAAAATAAATAATTAGAAAAATTATGTGCACATTTTGTGCCTCAAAAACACATTTGCACAATATGAAAAAGACCTATCACACAATAAGAAGTCATCCCAGTCTCCCTGATTATATAACTATATGATTCATTGAGTCACACTTTGCTATTAGTCAGAGAAAATGAAGAATCAGACATAATTATAGGCTGGGAACACAGCTGGTGCCCCTGCCTGCAGCATGTTGATGTGGTGCTAATGTAATGAATGTGTGGGTTAAAACAGCTGGACAAAAGCTATATCCTGGATTCTGTTGTGATTATATTAGAACGCATGCCATCCTTACTATACGACTCATGTCTTGTGTGTCTTTTTACTTATTATAGGTTACTAGCACTGCAGCAGAATTATATTAAGTCAGTAGTGAGTAAGAAGTGGCTGAAAATAGGATGTAATGGCTTCTTCAGCTACATTCTGACAGGTTTTACTAGTTTTCCAAATAATATACTTTATTTAATACAAAATATTGTATTATTATTATTATTATTATCATTATTATTATTATTATAATTATTATTATTATTACAGTAGTAGAGTTTCAGGGGTCTAATAAAATATTAACAACTATTATTTAAAGATTGTCATGGGTTAAAATGTGCATGTTTCAATCATTAGTTGCAGTATTTTTATTTTATTTTATTTTTTTACAGTTTTCCACACCTGTCAGTCAGTGGGCTCACATCTTGTTATCCTTGCTGCAGGCAATGATACATTTCAGGTTTTGCAGCAGTCAATGGTAGTTTTTCTAATGATTTCTAGCAATACATGTAAAAGTTCAACTTAATAAAAATTGTCTTCTCAGTCTGTGTTAAAGCTGAATTCTAGGCAGATACCAAAAGCACAAATCAATGCAATTCTATAATCATCAATGCATCCTAAAATTTATTTTTTAATGCAAACAGTGTAAATAAGTGAATTTTACTTGGCCGCACAAGGATCCAATTAGTTGTTCTGTAGTGCACAGGGAATGCTGATAGGAGATCTTAGCAGAAAGACAAGCTTATCAGTGTACTTCTTTTCCTTTTACTGTCAGGTTAGAGGTAGGGGCAGTGGGGCTATCTGTAAGTGAAACTGCAACAGAAAAAAATCAGGTCCCTCCCAAAAACTCATATGTATTGTATTTTTTTTTTTTTTTAATAGGAGATCTTAGCAGAAAGACAAGACAAGCTTATCAGTGTACTTCTTTTCCTTTTACTGTCAGGTTAGAGGTAGGGGCGGTGGGGCTATCTGTAAGTGAAACTGCAACAGAAAAAAATCAGGTCCCTCCCAAAAACTCATATGTATTGTATTTTTGTTTTTTAGCCATTTGCCTGAAATTCAAATTTAATATATATATATATATATATATATATATATATATATATATATATATATATATATATAATCATAATAATTCAATAAATAGCTCCCTGCCTGCAGACCCCCACAACCCATGGGGACAAGCAGCTCAATGTGGTAAATTGCCAAGCTAAATAATGCAGTAATTACTGCTACATCGAACAATTACCACATTCGGTATCGGAATTAAACGCAAAATTCTTAATGAATTGAACACTTGCACAATTTTTATCGCATGCGGTATTTTACCACATTTTATGTGCTGATATTTAACTTTTAATGAATTGACCCCATTGACTTGCAAAAAATTTAATATTTGTTATGCAATTTGTTGATAGAAGAAGTAAAAATGTTTTTGTTTTATGTACTTTGAATGCAGTTCACATCTGTCTCTGTTGTGGATAAACTAGGGCTGTTACTGATCAAAATTTTTCTGTTCGATTAATCGTTTTTTTTTAAATCGATTAATCTACTAATTTCGATTAATTATAACGCACATACAGATCCAACTACTTTTAGCTGATCTCCTTGCAGGCTGATTCCCAGTGCAGCTACCAACAACTGTAAAAATAGATAGCAGGATACAAAAAACACACAAAGGCAGCGCTCGATGGGAATAGCATTAAAACTTTTATAGTCTTCAAGTAGGTAACCAAATAAATATTGCACTGGAGATAAAATCGATGTAGCTACATAAACTGTAAAAATGGTGAGCATAATACCAAACGGTAGCAAAAGCAGTCATAAAAACATGTAGCTAAGTATGATACTGGTATAAAAATG
This sequence comes from Rana temporaria, assembly GCF_905171775.1. Classification (NCBI taxonomy): domain Eukaryota; kingdom Metazoa; phylum Chordata; class Amphibia; order Anura; family Ranidae; genus Rana; species Rana temporaria. The sequence continues at coordinate 174,317,029 of NC_053491.1, forward strand.
TGTACAACGATACCACTGCTGAATCCAGATGAGGAGAGGTTAACATCAGTCCGTCGGCATGTAGATGTCCCATGAAGGGAACTATCACAACTCCCAGTGGATGGTTGTAGAATCCCAGGTTGATAGAGGGAAGTGATAGAGGGAAGTGTAACAGCCCTTGCGTGTGGCAGATAGTGAGGTCCCGCCGGCATGCAGATATGAAGGCACAGCAAAGGAGTCCTTCATATGGACACGGCAAGCCCCGCCGGTGTCTGTGATGTTACTGGATCTCCGACGGAACTCCCTGAAGGCCCAGAAGCTGGCGGAGAGGTGAGTACCAATCAAAATAATTTTAATCGATCAAAAAGATTTTGATCGATCAAAAAAATTAAAGATTAATCGATTAATTAAAAGTTGATTTGCACAGCCCTAGTATAAACACATGCAAACAAAAACCGTAAAGTTTAAGGCTCCATGCACACTGAAGCTCAAAAACTGCCGTTTTGATTGACAGATTTCTGGCAGAAAAAGCTGCCTTAAAATCTAGCTTTTATCAGCGTTTTGTACCAGCGTTTTGTACCAGCGTTTTGTACCAGCGTTTATCAGCGTTTATCAGCGTTTAATAGAGTCAGCGTTAATGAGCGTTTTTATTGTATAAACACCAAGGACACTCCAAAAATCCCATAATGCATTCCCAAACTCCCAGAATGCATTTTTTTACAGTAAGAGCCATTACAGCAGAGCAGAAAGAGCACTTTCTTGAGCGGGGAGCTGTCTATTGTTGCTAGCTGAGTTCACTATGTATCCAGCCGTGAAGACAATGCAGGAAATACTACTCGTGGTTTTGTTGCGTCGGATCAGAAGACGGAGAGAATTGAATGAGAGGAACAGAGTTCGTCGACTCTGGACCCATCCGTTGATGGACCAACGCTTATCTTCAGGATATTTCACCAGCCTATACATTCAGCTGCGTAACTACCCTGACAAGTTTTTCAACTTTACAAGAATATCAGTTGTCTTATTTGACATTCTTCTTGAGAGGCTGCGACCACGTATTACTCGAATGGACACCCTGATGAGGATGAGCATGTCTCCCGAGGAACGTCTCCTGGTGACACTATGTCATTATTTTAGTCATGTTATACATTTTTTTTATTATTTTAACATCTTTTTTTTTTTTCATTTTTAACTATAAAAAGTACTTTTCCGTTGTACTTCTGGCATTGGCAGATGCAAATCTGCGCTCCATATTTGTGGATGTGGGGGCCTACGGGAGTCAGGGGGATGCCCGAATATTCCCGGAGTCTGCACATGGTCGTCGGCTGCACGAAGGATGGCTAGGTATTCCTTCTTCCGGGCTTAACAGAAAATCAAATGCGCCCATATAGTGGAGGCGGACTTACTCACCAGCAGAGAATCTTTAACTATAGATTAAGCCGAGCCAGACGTGTTCTGGACTGTGCCTTTGGAGTATGTACAGCAAAGTGGCGTGTACTTCTCTCATTCAGCTTGATGTGGAGAATGCTATAAAAGTCGTGCTAGCATGCTGTGTGTTGCATAACTTTTTAATTTAGAATGAGAGAGTCTCCACAGAACCTGCACCCCCAAACCCAGCACATGATATGCAATTCATGGACTTGCGCAGCTAGAGTTTTAAACATCCGAAATCAGTTTGCCAATTTTTTTTTTTCCCCTACTGGTAGTTTGGCCTGGCAAGACCAATATATTTAGCTTATTTTTTCTTCCAACTAGCCATTACTTACCTGGATGTTCTCACAGATTAATAAAATTGCATATGTATTTATTTAAATAAAGTTAACAAAATATAAATAAAATTCATTACATTACAATAAAGTTCAGTTTTTTTTTTTTTTATAATGGAAAATAATCCAACCAAACTGTATATAATACTTTTTAAAAAAAAAAAGCGGTAATTCTTTTTAGCAGATAACTGACATCTGACCATCAACTGGCCAAAAACCTTTTATGCAATATCAAAATGGGTAACACGTAAAAAAAAAAAATTTAGTCAAAATAAAATCATAATTCACTTTAGTTAGTAAAGCATAGACTCCTACAAATGTGATATGTTAAATGAAGAAGTGTGGGCAAGCTGGGCGACGTAATATGGTTGATGTTAGAAGTGGAGTGCGGGAGGTGTCGTGGTGGACGCGCTTCTCCTACTACTATGTTTGGTGGTTAGGATACTCTTATACCCTTTAGGGGTACAGCTGTTCTATTTTTTGTTCTTGTTTTGTTTTCTCTCCCCCTTTTTTGGATTTATTTACATTCATGTTGGCAATTCGTCACTTAATATAATCAAGAAATACAGTCCTGTTCAATGCTTACTCCATTTATATGTCACTAGGCAGCAGAGTATTACAGAGTATTTTTTATTACATTTTTTTGCTTGTATTATCCTGAGTAACTATGGGCCAGATCCACAGCCAGCGCCGCAAATTAAGTTACTCAAAACTTATGTCATTTAAGTTACGGCGCCCTAAGTTGGTGTCGTAATTGCCGTATCCACATGGCATTTGCGCACAAAATTGCGCTTGCGTAACTTAAATTCCGAGGCGTAAGGCGGGGTTATTGCAAGTGGGAAGGAAGTGGGCGTGCTTCATTGTAATGAGCCGTGACCCCATGATGAATGAATGAAGGGCCGGCCGTACTGCGCAAGCGCGCACGAATCTGCTTCTCACTGGGCATGTGCAGAACTTTGCTCGGCGCAATCAGTGAGATAGGTAAAAGGCCAAGCGTACTTAGTTTGAGGATCGCCCTGTGTATAAATAGCCCCAGTCAAACACACTTCCCTTGCAAAAGTATTTCCCTGTGTTACCCTTCCTAGAGCAAGTAGCTTCTGCTCTGAACGTTTGTCGGTGTTTGTTGGTGAGTTGTGTGTGATAGAGAAGTTTTGGAGGAGTATTAGAGAGTAGTTGGTGTTTGTTTCTGCTAAGTGTATTTTCTGTTTGTTTTTTTCTGAGTGTATTTTTTTTTTCTGATTGTATTTTGTGTTTGTTTTTTGTGTGTTTGTTTTTGAATTTGTAGTAGCTGTCTGCTTGTGTGTTTTGCTTTTTGTGTGTTTCTTCTGTGAGTGTTTTTGTTTGTTTGTTGTGTGTGTATTTTTGTTTGTTTGTCCCAATTTCTATGGCAGTCCGACTGTCCCTATGCCCAACGTTGTATGCGGATAGGGAAGAAGATGGACAGCCGCACTCCAAATAGTCTTAAAAAAGACGTGCTCTTTATTAATGGAAAAATTCACAGCAAACAGTCAGCATACAGCAGGGAAAATTGCTGACGCGTTTCGCATTGATCTCAATGCTTAATCATCTTCTTCTAGAGAAGAGCTGGCCGGCGTGTCAACATCTGGAGAAGATGGAAGACGAGAAGAGAAGAAGATGACGTTACAGAAGAGCGGACTGACCGCCGCTAGTATAGCGGCGGCCAGCCCTGAAGGAGAAGGAACCGGACAGCGGGAGGAAGAACCGGGGTGCGCCGAGTCAAGAGCGGAGAGCGGCGAATATAGAAGAAGACCCCCCCAGAGCTGAGAAGACCCCCGGAGCGGAGGAGACGTCACAGAAGAGCTGAGAAGACCCCCGGAGCGGAGAAGACGTCACAGAAGAGCGGTGAAGACCCCGGAGAGCAGGAGAAGACCCCTGGAAATCGGAAGAAGAAGCCTACCCTGGTAAAAGAGCTAAAGAAGACAGGGGAGGCCTCCGGAGCAGACTAATAAAATATTTTAATACCCTGTGTGGTTTATTTGTGTTTTTACCACTTTTCTTGCAGGTGAATGGGTAGGGGTACGATGTACCCCATACTCATTCACTTAGGGTGGGGGGCCGGTATCTGGGGGCCCCCTTATTAAAGGGGGCTCCCAGATTCCGATAAGCCTCCCGCCCGCATACCCCGACAACCAACGGCCAGGGTTGTCGGGAAGGGGCCTTGTCCTCATCAACATGGGGACAGGGTGCTCTGAGGTGGGGGGGCCGCAGTGCGCCCCCCTGCCCCAGAGCACCCAACCCCCCCATGTTGAGGGCATGCAGCCTGGTACGGCTCAGGAGGGGGGGGCGCTCGCTCGTCCCCACTCCCTTCCTGGCTGGCCGGGTAGCGTGCTTTGGATACGGGTCTGGTATGGATTGTAGGGGGACCCCCTACGCCATTTTTTTCGGCGTAGGGGGGCTCTCCTTACAACCCATAACAGACCTAAGGGCCCGGTATGCTCCTGAGGGGGAACCCATGCCGGATTTTTATTTAAAATCCGGCAGGGACTTCCCCCTCAGGATTCATAACAAACGCCGCACACGTGTAGAATTGGCGGGAATCCAAGTCGGATCTCCCGTCGCTTCTATGACGGCTCTGTCTCCATCGCGGCAAGCCAGCTCGGCGCTGGCTCCCGCGATGGGGCTCGTAGGTGCTCAATCTCGCCGAGAAAGGGAGCGAGATTGACACAATATCAAGTTTACCTACTGTATATAGGCCTGGCTTCTATCAGAAACGTCATCGCATGGTGCACTGGTGTCGGTGAATGAAGTCACCAGATAGGATCTTGCAGTGCGCATACTTGGGTGCATGCGCAATACCGCAAAAACGGCAAATAAGCCCAGAGAGCTCTCTGGATGCCGTTAGCCTGTCCTCAAGAGAGAGGACTGGAGATCACACACTCGCCCAGGAAATATAAGAGATCCAGTGGTCATGGTCGATACGGCAGTAAACTTCCACTCCAAGCCATTTTTGAAGTATTGTCTTTAATGCTTAAATATGGCCACAAACTATTTTTTTTGTGCCCCATCTCTGGCAGCTGCAGCCTTTTTAAATCTTTTACTTTTATTCAGTCCACTGTCTTCTGCCAGCACACCTCCTCCATTCAGAAAAAGCCTTGCATTTTTTTAACAGAATGCAACGCGTTCTATGATTGGAGGAGGGAGACTATGACTTTCACCTGCACATCGTCTCTCTCCTTTACAGTGCAAATTAACAAAAATAGTTTTTTAAACTTTTGATGCTTCAGCCCTAACACTCTCCTGGGGAAGTGAAAAAGCTTTTGCATTTCTTGCTCAAAATACTATTATTTTGCACATTAGAAAGCAAATGTCACCTTTTTTGTTTAATATTGGAATGGTTTCAATTAGTGAAGTAAAGAAGAAAGGTGATATCTACTGTAGGTTTACTAAGAATAAATAAAATGTTCTATCTATTAAATCTGCAAATGTTTTATTTTTTTTCCAATAAAAGAAAACTATATTGGTTGTATCATGAATGTATATGTACATACACACAATCATTTTTTCACAACACACACTTTTTTCTGAACTGTATTAGTTATGTTTTAATATAGTAAATGTCACCATGACCTTCTAAAGAAGCAAGTTCCAATTAAAAATCTGCAACTAGGTGTTGTAGTTCAAGCTTTTCCCCTTGTATATGTTTCACTGTCAATGTTAATAAGTCAAATGAGTATTCATTGATTTTCTATATGAATCCTAATTTTAAATCCTAGTTTTGAGTACAAGAAACAGTAGATGTTGCTGCGATAGTGGTTGGGCCACAATATAATAAAGCACCTCATCCCAAAAATGGTATAGAGAACAAATAACATTTACAAACTTTTATTAGTTATAACATGATCATTTTAGAAATAACAAGGATAAAAAAAAACATCAGAATACCCCCGGGACTTTGTAGGCAGTAGTCAAACCAGACAAAGGAGTAGAGAAGTATAGTAAAAATACACAATTTGATTATAATATACAAAATTATAGTAAACATCAAAAATCAATGTTAAAATCAAGATTTGTAGCTATATATATGTATTTAGTTCTGACCTGACATGGCTCAGAGCCCCACCCACAGACAGGAAGTCTGTTCCCGGGAGTCCGGAGGACTCCCAATCTCTCTGAGAGAAGTCAGAGGCTGTATGCATGTCTGCAGAAGGCAGGTGTCCTTAATGATTGAGCAGCAAGACACTGACAGGAGTATGCTAGGTGTGTGCTTAACTCTAAGAAACTGTTCTGAGGAACAGAATTTAGGCCTAGGCTAAAGGCCTGAAACACCCGGATAGCAAGTATGACAGCCAGGAGGCTAAACTGTTGATTTGGCAAGATACAGGAATAGTGGAACCCTCTGCAAGGGCTGCTATTGTATTGTGAACTTTTGTGCTTTTAAATAAAAGTGGGCTACCAGGCCCTTAAAAACTCAGTTCTGGACTGGCATACTCACTGGAAAACGCATCTATCGCTGGAGTCTAATAACCCCAGTCTTACAATATATATATATATATATATATATATATATATATATATATATATATATAGTATATACAATACAGGAACATGCGGTTGATCTTGTGGTGGGAGGCCAAACCACAGACAATTATATAGAAGATCCCAACATGTTTTGGAATTTAACAAATTCCTTCTTTAGGGGATGATCAAAACAGACTGTATTTTCTGATGGTATAATAATAACATGTCACCATAAATTTGTGTAAACATTTATTATACAGAGTAACAAAAAATGGGTAATGGATAACAACATGGCATAATGTAACTAAAAGAGAAGATTGAACATACTCACACAGTATGGCTACACTTTATCATATTCACAACACGGTCCATTTGGTACTTCCACAGTGCCCCATCGCATTTGTTGCCCCAAAGGGAGTGGTACATCAAAGTGGCAGATAGAGTAATGTCCCTGGTCCAGGACAAGCTGCACATAAGATGAGGGGAAGAGGAATAGTAGTGCTGCCGCAAAATTTTACAAATAACAAGGTTAAAATCTACATGTCTATAATGTAGTCATACTGGTATCTTAGGTAAGTTCTTGTATTATGGTGTATGTTCCCGACATGTTTCGCCAATGATGGCTTCCTCAGGGAACTTGAAGACCACTAATGATTTAAGGATCGAGCAATTACCAAAGGGGCTCCCATCTTTCCACCAGCAATGAAGGACTAGAGAGAGGACACCACATGACCACAGGAGACATATATGGACCAGGATAGTAGAAAAAAAATAGATTAAACCGAGAGCATCTCAACAAAGGACCACTGCTGAAAATCAATCTGCAGCCACGATAAAAACGTATCCAGATAGCCCCGGGAATCCAGCCAAGTCCATCTTGGTCCAGATTCTCTCCTGTAGTCACACGATGTGTTACTTTGAGGGGAAAGCTAATTTACACTGTTATACAAGCTGTACACTCACTATTTTACATTGTCACAAAGTATCATTTCTTTAGTGTTGTTACATGAAAAGATATAATAAAATATTTAGAAAAATGTGAGAGGTGTACTAACTTTTGTGAGATACTGTGCGCGTATATATATATATATATATATATATATATATATTGTGACAGTACGGTTCCCTGTCCTGGTAATTGTCACCCAGGGTTCTCAAATAGGCAGGTTGAGGGGCTCCAGGGCTATTTAATGTGGAGGAATCTGTTATATCAGTTTCCTCCAAAGTTTGTAAAAGTTTTGGGACCTGGAGCCTGGAGATTCCAATTCCATAGCGATATTGGTGGGATAGAATCTCCAATCCTGGGACCGGGTTTTAGGAACAGCCAGGAGTCTGGCTGGTTGATTGAGCAGGTGGGTCCTGGGCTTATAGCAGAGTCAGGACTAGGGTTCTGGGCCCCACCCTCCCGAGGAGTCCAGGTGTGCAAGGGAGAAGGCAGAGTGCTGGTGTGCGCTGGAGAAGCCAGAGTGCTGGTGTGCGCTGGAGAAGCCAGAGTGCTGGTGTGCGCTGGAGAAGCCAGAGTGCTGGTGTGCACTGGAGAAGCCAGAGTGCTGATGTGCGCTGGAGAAGCCAGAGTGCTGGTGTGCAAGGGAAAAGCATGCATGTCTGCATGGTATAGTCAGAGGGCCCAAAGCTGTGGGCTGAGCAGCACAAAAGCTGAAAAGAGGTACAGTGGTTGTACGGGAACTTTGTTATATGGCCAAAAGGCTGAAGCGTAAAGCCTAAGCGGCAGTATTGCTGAACACAGCCAGGTGGCTTGGTATTTTTCATTTATTATTACATTGCTGCTGTAGTAAGTTAAAACCCCCTGCGTGGGAATTCTGGATGGACATTTTCTTTCTTTAATAAAAGTGGACCAACAAGCCCTTAAATGGCATAATTGGCGTGGACTCTGCTCACTGGTATGGTATATATACACAAACGCACGTGCACACATACAAAATACAAGAGGTTTGCAGCACAGAGACCATAATTGTTTGTACCTATTAAAGAATACTCCAGCACCTTCAGGCACCCCTGCCCTCTTAATCACTGATCTGAACAATGCATTAGGAATTTTGTAAGCAAAGGTATGCTATGAATGTATAAGGGTTACAATGTGATTACATCTCTTTAGTATGTGAAGTGTTGTATTTATGGAAGCCATCTGAGACCTAAGCACAGACATATTTCCATTTATACTGCATAGTGCAGGTCAGTGATTAAAATAAAAGGGCAGGGATGCCTGAAGGTGCTGGAACATTCTTTATTAGCAGCAAATATTTATGCTCTTTGTACTGTAACCCCCTTGTATTTTGTGCATATTTATTTTGTGTATACATTTATATGTGTTGTTTTCTGTGTATGTGTGTGTGTGTGTGTGTGTGTGTGTGTGTGTGTATTTATGAATATATAGCTACCGTATATATTATATATTGTTGGAGATTGTATCAAAGGGAGCCTGGAAATATCCTCTTTAGGATTTACATATCTCCCTGTCTTATACTTTTTGAGACCTCTGATCACTCCAGGTTTTGCATTGCAATTTATGTTCACCTGAGTCACATGGTGCTCTGCAGCCTTAGGCCCCGTACACACGACCAGTTTCCTCGGCAGAATTCAGCTTCCGACCGAGTTTCTGGCTGAATTCTGCCGAGAAACCCGGCCGTGTGTACACTTTCGGCCGAGGAAGCCGACGAGGAGCTCAGCGAGGAAATAGAGAACATGTTCTCTATTTCCTCGTTGTTCTATGGGAGCTCTCGCCCCGCCGAGCTCCTCGGCGGCTTCAGTGCTGAACTGGCCGAGGAACTCGATGTGTTTGGCACGTCGAGTTCCTCGGCCGGGTGTACGAGGCCTTAGGAACAGACAGGTCATGTCTGTTGGAGCTAAAGGCTGGTGAACATTGAAAACTGTATAAGTGGAGGCTGACAGGGATTAGGTTTGGGCAGGTTGTTAGTTAGGATTGCCTAGTGTGTAGAGAGCTGAGACATGGCTAGATTTTTGTTTTGTTGGAAAGGAGACAGAAACACAGTGCAAACACCCCAGAGTGTAGTAAGTCATAAAAACATGTAAATATATTAAACAGGTAAAATTGCACTCATAGTGGTGACTAGTAATAGGCAGGTAATATAGACTGTATTGGAATCTAGAAGCTGGCAGCATCCAATTGCCATCAGGGAGGATAGTTATTGGCCCCAAATGTATCCTGCAGCAGGGCAACGACCCAAAACATACAGTCAATGTCATTATGTATCTTCTATCTTCAGTATAAAGAAGAACAAGGAGTCCTCGAAGTGATGGTTTGGCTCCCACAGAGTCCCGATCTGAACATCATCTATTCTGTCTGGGATTGCATAAAGAGAGAGAAAGATTTGAGGCAGCCTACATACACAGAAGATCTGGGGTTAGTTCACTCAAGCCTCGTACACACGATCAGTCCATCCGATGAGAACGGTCTGAAGGACCGTTGTCATAGGTTAACCGATGAAGCTGACTGATGGTCCGTCACGCCTACACACCATCAGTTAAAAAAACGATTGTGTCAGAACGCGGTGACGTAAAACACAACGACGTGCTGAAAAAAAAAAAGTTCAATGCTTCCAAGCATGCGTCGACTTGATTCTGAGAATGCATGGATTTTTAACCGATGGTCGTGCCTACTAACGATCGGTTTTGACCTATCGGTTAGGAATCCATAGGTTAATTTTAAAGCAAGTTGGCTTTTTTTCAACCTATGGTTAAATAACCTACGGGGCCTACACACGATCGCTTTTGACCAATGAAAACGATCCATCAGACCGTTGTCCTCTGGTTAACCTATCGTGTGTGAGTGAGTGAGTGAGTGAGTGAGTGAGTGAGTGAGTGAAGAACTTATATAGCGCTGCACATGCGAACTGAATCGCCTCTGGGCGCTTGTTTGACCATTTCTCCTTTGATCTCAGAAGAGATGGGTCTTGATCTTTCTCCTAAAGGCCAAGGGGTTCTCCTCCAACCGAATGGAGGTTGGTAAAGTGTTCCAAAGTCGAGGTCCTTGGACAGCGAATCTTCTTTCTCCTTTGGACTTGTATCTGGTTTTGGGGATTTGGAGTAGGTTTTGGTTGGAGGATCGCAGAACGAGATTGGGGTTGTAAGCCTTTAGTTTTTCGCATAGATATTTGGGGGCATTTCCCAAAATACATTTATGCATCAGACAGAGTGCTTTGAAAGTGATTCTGTCTTTCACTGGCAGCCAGTGAAGGCTTCTCAGTGAGTGTGAGATTGATTCCCAAGTTTTTTCCCAGTCGCGCGACAGTATTCTGCACGACCTGTAGGCGAGTGATTTGGTACTTTGGGAGTCCGAGATAGAGGGCATTTGCATAATCAAATCTGGAGTTAACAATTGTTCCCACCACGACTGCTGTGTCCTCCTTAGGAATAAATGGAATAAGTCTACGTAGTAGGCGCAGCAGATGGTGGGATCCGCTGACTACTGACCCTATTTGTGCATCCATTGCCATGTAGGTGTCAAAGATGTCTCTGAGACTTTTGACTTTGGTGCTAGGGGTGATGATTTTGCCCAGAATGGGCGGAGGTGTCCAGGTTGTTGCCGGTTGATTCTTTCGATTGGCGTGAAACAGGAGAAGTTCTGTTTTCGACCCGTTGAGTTTAAGATAACTCTTAGTCATCCAGTTCTCTATCAAAGAGAGGCGTTTCTCTAGATCGAGATGATGATCCTTTTTGTTGCAGATGCGAAAGTACAATTGCGTGTCATCCGCATAAGAGTGGTAGAGCAGCTTTTGGCTGCTGATGATTTAAAAAAGGGGGCGAAGATAGATATTAAACAGCACTGGGGACAAAGGGGATCCTTGAGGGACTCCGCATGACACCGTGCATTTTTCAGAAGTGAACTGTCCCAGTTTCACTACTTGTGATCGGTTTTCCAGAAAGGAGGAGAACCAGGATAAGTCACATTCCGCGACTCTGGCTACTTCAGCTAGCCGAGTCAGCAATAGTTTGTGGTCTACTGTGTCAAAAGCTGCGCTGAGGTCCAACAGTACTAGAAGACAAGATTCTCCTTCGTCTGCGGCCTCGAGAGCATCATCCCATATTTTGAGCAATGCTGTTTCTGTCCAGTGCCCTGGACAGAAACCTGATTCAAAAGGATCGAGCAAATTATGGGTGTCTAAATGCTGTTGCAGCTGTTGTACCACCACTTTCTCCATTACCTTGGAGAAGATGTTCAGGCCTGTTATGGGACAACGATGTTCAGGGTCCTTGGGGTCAAGGGTGGGTTTCTTTAGGATCGGTTTGATTATACCTTGTTTCAACAGGGTGGGCACTGTGCCTTCCCTGAATGACTGGTTAATCAGCTGCTTGATAGGTGGTGCCAGAATATCGGCACATTCCTTTAGCAGTTTGGTGGGGATAATATCATTAGGCGCTGTGCTGTTTCGCAGGGCGCTAATGATATTTTTTGTGGCCTAGATGGAGATGGGTTTTAGAGTAAACATTGTTGCTTGGGGCTGATTCCTGTGGGAATTGGGTGGGTGACTGAGGGGAAGATTGGGGGGGTGATGTTTTGATGAATGCTTTCACGAATCCTCTCGATTTTGTTAACAAAATGATCCGATATATCATTGCAAAATTCTTGGGTATCTGAATTGGACGCTTCTAGACAGACTGGATTCATGGTCTGGGTGACAAGCTTTAAGAGTTTGCGGGGACGATTTAGGGCATTTGTGATGATCTTGGAAAAATGATTTTTTTTGGCCTTGAAAATTTCTTTGTGTGTACGAGGCCTAAGATGTTTGGAGCAACCCACTTGCTGTGTTCCTTCAAAAACTAGAGGAATTGATGCTGTTTTGAAGGCAAAGGGTGGTCACACCAAATATTGATTTCATTTGGATTTATTTTCTGTTCATTTAATTTCCATTTTGTTCATTGATACAAGTAAACTATTAACACTCTATTTCTGAAAGCATTCCTAATTTACAGCTTTTTTCACATACAGTATATGTGTGTGTATGTATATATTGATAAAACCAGTATGGTTTGGCTAAAGAGATAACACATCGCAGATACTGTACTTCTCCTTTAGGTGCCCTCATTAAATACACAGTCACTTCTAGCGCTAGTAGGTCTTCCAAGGTGAGGAGTAACAGAGGTCAGATAAAATGGTGGTGTGAAAGGTATATATGGTATCCAAGAACTAGGTGGATGCTGCCTTCCTCGGATGGGGTAATCCGAAAGGAACTACAAGAAAAACAGAAATGGAAGGTGCGCACATCTAGTGCATTACTAGAGATAATTTAATAATAAAAAATTGTATAAAAGTGGGTATTAACAAAATGCAACTGACAAAAAGCCACAAACGCAGTGCATGGACATGCACAGAATACAGGGTGCAATTAATGCATTTCGGGGCACACCCCCTTCCTCAGAGCTAGGCTTAGCCCCCGAAATACATTAGCTGTACCCCGTGTTCTGTGCATGTCCACGCACCGTGTTTATGGCTTTTTGTCAGTTGCATTTTGTGAGTACCCACTTTTATAATAAAAAATATTATTCAATTATCTCTGGTAATGCACTAGGTGTGAATGCCTTCTATTTCTGTTTTCTTGCCCTTGTTAAATCCTTGAAGGAGCCATGTGATATGTGATAAGTGCTCTATAAACAGCATGACTTTTGTTTAAAGTGGTAAAACTTAACAGTAAAACTTAAAGTGGTTGTAAACCCTTCTGGGTGAGTGGCACCTACAGGTAAGCCTAGATTAAGGCTTACCTGTAGGTGTTTGCAATATCTCCTAAACCTACACGGTTTAGGAGATATTTCCTAAAAGCATACACTGATGTCTACGTAGACATAGGTGCAGGCGCTCTGTAAATGCCATTTTTAAGAACAGATAATGCCGTCTTTTACAGCTCCCGCGCGCATGCGCGGAGTGACTTCATCGCCACTCCGACCAATCACAGAGCCGGAGCGGCGATACCCGGAAGTAACCCCCGGGAGAGATGGCTGCAGCTGGAGGGGGAGACGAGGACTGCATCAGGGGCTTCAAACTAAGGTAAGTAATGCATAATGAGCTAGTATGCTAGTCATACCAGCTTATTATGCCTTTGTTTGTTTTTTTAATGGGTTTACAACCGCTTTAAAAGGATATGATTGTGCTATCCAAGAGACACCAGATTTGACCACAATGGCCAGAGCACATGGTAATATAAAAGGCCTGATTAGACACATCCCTGTCTTTCTCGATAATACCTGTTTGTGCAGTACAACATGTGTGCTAGGGGGCATGACCATTCCTCATCTATGCCAACACAGAACACAAGAGATCGATAAAGTAAACACTTTTTTACTAAGTGAAAAAAACACTCCCTATAAAATAATAAATTCTACTGGGGTTTAAATATTTCAAGTACCTTTATACTCCTTACGCACTTGAGTAATTTTTACATTAGTACCATGGACCTGTTTAATCCTTGACATTGTAAATACTTTTAAAAAAAGTAATACTAATACATGCATTGTTTTTGGGGGACAACTAGACCAGTATTTCTCAACTGCAGTCCTCAAGGTGACCCAACAGGTCATGTTTTCAGGCTTCCCTTTATTTTGCACAAGTGATTTGATCAGTTTCACTGCCTTAGTAATTACCACAGCCATTTCATCTGAGGGAAATCCTGAAAACATGACCTGTTGGGGTGCCTTGAGGACTGAAGATAAGAAACACTGAACTAGACTTTCTTTCACAAATAATGAGGTTGATTTACTAAAACTGGACAGTGCAAAATCTGGTGCAGCCGTGCATGATAGCCAATTAGCTTCTAATTCAACTTGTTCAATTAATCTTTGACAAAAAAAACAAATAAAAATAGAAGCTGATTTTTGTTCTATGCACATCTGCACCAGATTTTGCACTCTCCAACTTTAGCACATCAACCCCATTGTATTGCAAAACGTATTTTATTTTCTATTTTCCCTTTTTTTTTCTTTTTTTTTTGCAACACTTAAAAAAAAAACAAATAAAATGAATAAAAACTAAAGGAAAAGGTTAAATATTAATAGAAAAAAAATACATTTAAAAAAATCAGCAGTACTGCATAATAATAATAATACGTAAGACTAGAAGAGGAAGGAGTTAAATGGTTCTAAATTTGATTCTAAATTTGGTTTACTAGGGATTAATAAGGGGATAAATAGAAATATACTTTTATTATATATATATATACCGTATATATATATATATATATATATATACCGTATATATATATATATATATATATATATATATATATATATATGTTTTACTTGTATGATTTCTATAACTCATGTCATTCACAGATATGTAAATTAAAGATGTAACATTGATTCGTGTAGCGGAATGGAATGTAGCAGACAGGCACTATTTACCATGTACCTCCTTATAGGGGTTTGTGCTGCTACCCTCAAGTCACTTCCTCAGATACTGGCAAATATAGCTAACTGTAGCTGTTCCTATTGCATCTCAGATGTGCCTGACTTCGAAGGCTCAGAGGGGAAGAGTTGGCAGACAAAGCTTGCCAGGAAAAAGACAGCAGAAGCACAGATAAGAAATCCTTAGATGTGCTCAGGGCTGGTGCAAGGATTTTTGACACCCTAGTCAAAACCTAATTTTGCCACCCCCACTTGGCTCCACCCCTGACCCCACCCCCTTTGCCCTGCCCATGTACACCCCACCTTTTTAATGAGGGGACCAGACCAGACCAGAGTTTTTTGTGTGTGTGTAAGGGATGCATTGTGTGTTTCAGTGTTTGTGTGCGAGGGACTTTTGTCCAGAGTACAAACACACATGCCCAGAACCAATGTTAAAATCAACCAACAATAGCAGAAGTTGACCAAAGGGTGGCAGTAAAGAGCAGAAAAGAGCAGAAAAACCACGTGATGTTGGAAAAGTTTTGGGAAAGTTTGCAGAAAAGTTTTGCCGTGTGTATGCTATGGGTGTGCCCGGCCAACTCCCTTCAAACAAAAATCCATGAAAAAGTTTGTTTGAAGTCCGATCATGTGTATAAGGCTTTAGAAGAGAGCACACACGTCAGAGCGGAGAGCGTCGGGAGGTGGTGCTGCCGGACACATGTCACTGTCACTCAGAATGATGTCTGCTCCGAGTCAGCGTCCAGAGTGGAGAGCGGGCTGGGGGGTGGGATGGCCGCTGGAAACTTGTCAGAGCGGAGAGCAGTGGGGGAGGTGTTCTGCACAGTGTGGACACACATGGTGTCCCTGATGTGTCAGAGAGAAGACCAGGGGGGGCGCTGCTTCACACATGTCAGAGGCTCAGAGCAGCTGCCTGGTGTATAGTGCAAGCTCTGTGGACAGTGAGGGAGTAGGATAACCAGCAGCCGGGCGCCCTAGGCGGGAGTGCGCCCTAAGCGGCTGCCTAGTCTGCCTCGTGGTAGCACCGGCCCTGAATGTGCTTGAATGGTAAGGCTCAAAGGCGAAGAGTTGGCAGATGGAGTGTATTGGGAGGAAGCTGATAGAAACACAGAAGAGGACTGCTCGGAAATGTGTGTGTAAAGACTCAAAGGCAAAGAGTACGAGTATAAGCCAACTTTTTCAGCACTTTTTTTATGCTGAAAAAGCCCCCCTTGACTTATACTCGAGTGAGGGTCTCCTGCTGTGTCAGTCTACTGTTCGGCGGCCGTCCACTGTAACAAAGCTCCGCCTCCTCCTCATCCATGATAGATGAAACACTGATAACCAACTGAATCAGTGTTCCGTCTATCACGGACGAGGTGGAGGCGGGGGTTTGTTATAGTGGTCGGCAACCAACTGCAGTTGCATGACACAGAGGGAGATCAATGGGCACAGTGAGGCTGCAGATGGGCACAGTGAGGCTGCAGATGGGCATTGTTGACCCTCTTTATCACTTACAGTTGCTGCTGCATTTCCCTCCCTAGGCTTATACTCGAGTCAATACGTTTTCCCAGTTTTTTGTAGTAAAATTAGGTGCCTCTGCTTATATTCGGGATGGCTTATACTCGAATGTATACGGTATATATATTTTTGTGGGTTTTCTCAGAGTGCTGAGGTTTCCTGCCATAATCTAAAAACATTCTGGGTAGAAGAGGCACTAGATTATGAGCTTCTAAAGAAGTCAGAGACTGATGTGAATGAATCTTTGTTTTTTATTCTTTACTTTACTTATCATTCCATATTTAACAGGGCAACATACTTCTCATCACTAATGCAAGAGCATACCATTTTTACCCAATGGTTGTTCAAATACATTAGGAGGAAGACACCTTCAGATATTGATATTTTCTATATGTATGACAGAACTAAGATCAGACATAGCTGAAGTAGCTTTTTAGTCTCCCCATTAGGTTTGTGTGTGTCTTCTTAGTATTGTCAATGTGGATGAAATTTTTATGTTATTACCACTTGACCACCGTAAAGTTTTATCCTCTACATGACCAAACAATCTTTTCCTATTCAGTACTATGCTACTTTACCTGGCAGTCGTGCAACACTGTACGCAAATGAAATGTATACTATTTTTTTTCCACACAAATAGAGCTTTCTTTCGGTGGTATTTGATGACAACTGGGTTTTTTATTCTTTATTATATAAATGAAAACATTTTTTTTTTTTTTTTTAAATATATTTTTTAGTTTTGCTATAAAACATATCCAATCAACTTACAGTTTAGGCCAAAATGTATTCTGCTACATTTATTTGGTAAAAAAAATCCCAATATGTATATAATAATTTGTTTGTGTAAAAGTTATAGAGTCTACAAACTATGATATTTATACTCGGATTTATGCATATGCATATACCCCTTTTTGGAAAGTAGGCACCCCGGGCCAGATCCTCAAAAGAGATACTCCGACTTAAGTGCTGTTCAGTCTGTGTGTAACTTTGGAAACGATCCTCAAAAGGCTTTTTCCAAAGTTACACAGAAGATCCGGCATGTGTAATTGATTTACACTGCCTAATTTTAGGATGCAGTACCGCATCCGCCGCTGGGGGCATTTCGAGTCGAAATGCCGTTGCTAGTATGCAAATTAGCACTTAAGGCGATCCACAAAGCTTTCTAGCTTCTTTTTTGCGCCGTAAGTGTTATTTTGCAAGTGTAAAATTAGGGCTCGTTTTACAAAGTGTAAAGTTAGTCACACCTTGTAAAGGCCCATTGCAGCGACGGCATTTGGTATGCTTTCCCGAGGGAGAACTCCACGTCAATTTGTAAAAAACAAAACCGGCATGGGTTCCCCCCCAGGAGCATACCAGGCCCTTAGGTCTGGTATGGGTTGTAAGGGGACCCCCCCTACGCCGAAAAATTGACGTAGGGGGTCCCCCTACAATCCATACCAGACCCGTATCCAAAGCACGCTACCCGGCCGGCCAGGAAGGGAGTGGGGACGAGCGAGCGCCCCCCCCCCCTCCTGAGCCGTGCCAGGCCGCGTGCCCTCAACATGGGGGGGTTGGGTGCTCTGGGGCAGGGGGGCGCACTGCGGGCCCCCCCACCCCAGAGCACCCTGTCCCCATGTTGATGAGGACAGGACCTCTTCCCGACAACCCTTGCCATTGGTTGTCGGGGTCTGCGGGCGGAGGCTTATCGGAATCTGGGAGTCCCCTTTAATAAGGGGGCCCCCAGATACCGGCCCCCCACCCTAAGTGAATGGATATGGGGTACATCGTACCCCTATCCATTCACCTGGAGGCAAAAAGTAAAAGTTAATAAACACACAACACAAGGCTTTTTAAAATATTTTATTATTCTGCTCCGGACGCCCCCCCTGTCTTCGTTATTAGCTCAATTAGCAGGGGGGGCTTCTTCTTCCACTCTCCGGGGGTCTTCTCCGCTCTCCGGGGGTCTTCCGCTCTCCGGGGGGGCTTCTCCGGACTCCGGGGGGGCTTCTCCGGACTCCGGGGGGCTTCTTCCATCTTCTCCCCTCTTCCGCTCTTGACTCGGCGAACCCCGGTTCTTCTGCAGCTCTCCGGTGCCTTCTTCTTCAGCGCTGGCTGCCTGCTATGTTTGTGTGTTAGCTCGATTTCAAACAGGCAGCCGGCGCGGTCTTCTGTGACGTCAGGGTCTTCTGGTCTTCTGTTCTTCCGATGTTGTCTCGTCGCCTGTTGTCGCTGTAATGATGGAAGCGCGCCTTGCATCACATTTATATAGGCATCACCGTCCCATCATGCTCCGGTAGGTACCCACGTGGTGGGTGCACGTGGGTAGGCACCCACCACGTGGGTACCTACCGGAGCATGATGGGACGGTGATGCCTATATAAATGGGATGCAAGGCGCGCTTCCATCATTACAGCGACAACAGGCGACGAGACAACATCGGAAGAACAGAAGACCAGAAGACCCTGACGCCACAGAAGACCGCGCCGGCTGCCTGTTTGAAATCGAGCTAACACACAAACATAGCAGGCAGCCAGCGCTGAAGAAGAAGGCACCGGAGAGCTGCAGAAGAACCGGGGTTCGCCGAGTCAAGAGCGGAAGAGGGGAGAAGATGGAAGAAGCCCCCCGGAGTCCGGAGAAGCCCCCCCGGAGTCCGGAGAAGCCCCCCCGGAGAGCGGAAGACCCCCGGAGAGTGGAAGAAGACCCCCGGAGAGCGGAAGAAGAAGCCCCCCCTGGTAATTGAGCTAATAACGAAGACAGGGGGGGCGTCCGGAGCAGAATAATAAAATATTTTAAAAAGCCTTGTGTTGTGTGTTTATTAACTTTTACTTTTTGCCTCCAGGTGAATGGATAGGGGTACGATGTACCCCATATCCATTCACTTAGGGTGGGGGGCCGGTATCTGGGGGCCCCCTTATTAAAGGGGACTCCCAGATTCCGATAAGCCTCCGCCCGCAGACCCCGACAACCAATGGCAAGGGTTGTCGGGAAGAGGTCCTGTCCTCATCAACATGGGGACAGGGTGCTCTGGGGTGGGGGGGCCCGCAGTGCGCCCCCCTGCCCCAGAGCACCCAACCCCCCCATGTTGAGGGCACGCGGCCTGGCACGGCTCAGGAGGGGGGGGGGCGCTCGCTCGTCCCCACTCCCTTCCTGGCCGGCCGGGTACCGTGCTTTGGATACGGGTCTGGTATGGATTGTAGGGGGACCCCCTACGTCAATTTTTCGGCGTGGGGGGGTCTCCTTACAACCCATGCCAGACCTAAGGACCTGGTATGCTCCTGGGGGGGGAACCCATGCCGGTTTTTTCTTTGAAAATTGGCATGGAGTTCTCCCTCAGGAATGCATGCCGCTGTCATTTTTTTTTTCCCCGACGCAACTTTAAGCCGTCGCGATCCTCAAAACTCGGCGTAACGTAACTTCGCGCATGCGCAGTACGGCCGACGCGCATGCGCAGTACGGCCGGCGCGGGAGCGCGCCTCATTTAAATGGGACTCGCCCCATTTGAATAGGAACGCCTTGCGCCGGCGGAATTTTAGTTACACAGCCTGAAATTTCTAGATAAGTGCTTTGTGGATCAGGCACTTAGGTAGAAACTTTAAGCCAGTGTAACTTAAATTGGATTTTTTAAGTTACGTCAGGTTTTTGTGGATCTGGCCCCCCATGTTTTTTTTTTTGAGAGGCAAGTTAAGTCACAAGTATTTTGAATATGCAAAAAAAAATATTTTCTATTCACACCTCTGGAACCATTGGGCGCACTTCCTATCACTTCTAGTTCCAGCTTAGACTTCACTTCCGACCAAAAAAAGATAGCAGACTCCATCTTTCACATCGATGAATGTGTGTAAAGGAATCTCTGCCAGAAAAAGTTTATCGTATGCCCACTATTAGAAGCTTTGGCCACACACCCACCCACTCTTGCAAAATTGTACATACATGTAATGTTCTAAGTCTGTGGGCTGAAAAAAAAAGAGCTTAACATATTCCTCCATTCACATTGATCGATGTGGATGAAGAAATCTCTGCTAGAAAAAGTGAAAAAAGTATATGCCAAACTATGGGAGCTACCTCCCACTGACCACCCCATGCTCCTAATGCTGGGTATACACATAATTTTTTTAACTGCAGACGGAAAAATCTTACACTGCAGCACTGCAGGCACTAACATATAAATTCTGAGAGTAGCACCCTGCTGCTTTCAGAATACACAGATCAGTGCTGCAGCTGATTGGCATTCATGCAAAGCAAACAACAACAGTGAACAATAACACACAGTAACAATATAACATTAAAGTGTCATTAAACCCAGACATTTTAAAACTCTCATAACACAGTATTCATACTTACAAAGCCACTAAGAAATGTGTTTTGTGTAGAGTGAAATAAACCTGGTTGATCCTGGATTCAGTTGCCCCACCTATCTTTTCTGTGTTTCCATTGCAGGCTGAGAGTGTGTAGCCCAGCTGGTGATCTCTATTTCACATGCTCAGTTTCAGTTCTCTTCTAAGCTCTTAATTTTCTCCTCTTTCTTATGTATACAGCCCTAAAGACTGTAGAGTCACACATGGGGGTGTATACACTCCCCTCCCTCCACGTCCTCTGAGGCCTTGTACACATGGTCGGACCAAACCGATGTGACTGGTCCGTCGGACCGTTTTCATCGGTTCACCCTGTGAAGTGGCCGTACGGCCTGATATGTGTACACACCGTCAGTCCAAAATCCGATCGGGTCAGAACGCGGGGATGTCAAACACATGACGTGCTGAATAAAACGAAGTTCAATGCTTCCAAGCATGCGTCGACTTGATTCTGAGCATGCGCGGGTTTTGAACCGATGCTTTTCTGTACTAACCATCGGTTTGGTCCGATGGGGCAGCGGTCCATCGGTTCGGTTTTGAAGCATGTTTTAAAATTTTGGACCGAAGGAAAACAGACCGATGGCCTATACACACGGCCGGTTTGGTCCGATGAAACTGAACTTCGGTTCATTCTCGTCGGTTTGGTCCGACCGTGTGTACAAGGCCTTAAAGTTAAACACTATGAGGGTGGGATATAGTATGCTGATTGATTACATTAATTAACAAACTTACTAAAACACTTAGTTATTGTAGAAAACCATATAAAATGTATCTAATGCAATTGCTAATACCTCTTAAAGGAGAAGTACAGACAAAGCTCATTTCAGCAGAGTAATAGATCATATGACCACACAACAGCACTGCAGGAATAAGGGAATTAGAGGATTAAAAAAAAAACATTATAGTGCCATGATATATTGGTAGGAAGGCTGCCGCTCCAGGTGAGCACACTAGAACAATCAATGTCCACTCAGGAACCAATGGGTGCCAGAAATGCACGGGATATGCAAAAGAAGAAAGATATGGACAGCCGCACTCCAATTTCTTAAAAAAGACGTGCCCTTTATTGGGTAAAGGAAAAATGCACTACAAGTAGGTAGCTATGACTAAGCATTGATATCCAATGTGAAACGCGTCAGCTGTTTTTCCCACTGTGTGCTGATACTTGTAGTGCATTTTTTTCTTTACCCAATAAAGGGCACGTCTTTTTTAAGAAATTGGAGTGCAGCTGTCCATATCTTTCTTCTTTTGCATATGCCATGATATATTGTATATAATTTATGTGAATTACCATATTTATTGGCGTATAACATACACGCTTTTTTCCCTTGAAAACAGAGCGTAAACTGTGCCTGTGTGTCATACCTTTATTTTTGGGGGGTGTCAGGCCCCACCTCTCTTGGCCCTGGGACAGCGCTGCCATACTTTAAAGTTAATAAAACATTACTGCCAGCCCTTTCTCATACAACGCTCCTCCTGTGTCACACTCAATGTAAATGGTAGCCTGTAATACCTCAAGTAACGCCACTCATTCTGGTCCTTCTCCTTCTCCCGCTCCGCCTCCTCCTTGAGTGTAGCTTTTGATTGGAGGAGGAGAGCAGTCATGTGACCATCAATGAAACAGCAGAGGAGAGTCACATGACCAGGTCCACGAGAACGCAGTGGTAATTGAGGTATTTAGAAGCTTTGATTTACGATGACAGTGACACAGGACGAGCGGTGTATGAGAAGGGG
This sequence comes from Rana temporaria, assembly GCF_905171775.1. Classification (NCBI taxonomy): domain Eukaryota; kingdom Metazoa; phylum Chordata; class Amphibia; order Anura; family Ranidae; genus Rana; species Rana temporaria. Next base: position 174,339,185 of record NC_053491.1, read on the forward strand.
TTGGCAGTGATGTTTTCTCAACTTTAGAGCATGCTGGCACAGCTGTCCCGGGAAACTGGGGGTCTCTGTGCAGGGGGTCCGTGTGCTGTGCAGGGGGTCCGTGTGCTGTGCAAGGGGTTTGTGTGCTGTGAAGGGGGCCATGGAAGGTTTTTTTTTTTAAACTTCCCTCTTAAAATGAGTGTGCGTGTTATATGCCTGTGCATGTTATATGCCTAAATATACAGTTAATTATGGCAACTAACACTTCTATGTTTAGTATCACTTTAACCATAACCTTTCCAGCCTTTGATTTTAGGCTCTCTCAAAATATGATAGACAGATTCCTGACCATCCTACATAAAGAACCGTCTTGTGCAGAATTGTGTGCCGTGAGGTTCCCTAGACTGTACTATGCTGTACTCTAGACTAATAGTCCACTAGAGTGTGGTAGCAACAGAAGCAGTCACTGGGGCAGAGGCCATGTTGGCCAAGACAGGAGGGACAAAAAAGTGGGTGTCACGCCTTTTTCCGCATTACCACAGACACATCTTATTTAAGGTGACCTTTGTGTTAGATTAGATTGGAGGACAGCTGGAAAATTCCTCTCATGCAGTCAGCTAACTGCATCTGGATTTGGGCCTTGGGCTATAGCACCTTCTGGATACAAAAGGGCTGGGATGATCGCTTCATGAAATTTTGGGAAGGATTCAGTAGCTTTGTATATAACAAAATCATTCTATACAGCCAATTGAAATACGTATATAGACACCTTTTTTAGACACTACTAGTGTCTAACTCAGCAGGAGAATAAATACGGCTTCATCATTTGGTCAATAAAGTCTACAGCTCCCATATTTAGATTATCGTTGTGGACGCAAAGAGGCGATTTAATGACATCATATGAATTAGGACCATTGTGGCCATCATGACTAGGTGAATGAAAGACGGAATGAATATATCACGTTTGTTCTTCCATTTTACAATGCAGTTATTCATTGCGCAAATAGGCCACAGCAGACAATTTCTTTAATGAACAAATGTCTAAAAGGTTCTCTTGCATAAAAATTGTCCACAGAAAAATTGTACCCCTTATGGAACAAGAGTGACAACAAGTCACACAATATCTTACCATCGCTCCCATTTAGTCTGGGCATTAGGGGACTCCACTTGACTGTTTTACCCCTGGAAATGTATAACCTGTGGCCCTCTCACAGAGCTTATACAGGTTGACCCCATATCTAGGATGCTTTGTTGGGGCATATACACATCTGCAAATTTCTGGGACAGGTAATTTCTGAGGAGTCATAGTCAGGGACGACAGAGGGTATTGCCACTAAAATGCATAAAACGCATTATTTTCTCATATCTTGGTCATTGCAGCAGAGGACGCGGTCAAATGATCAATCAGGTCTGTAGCACCAACACAAGCACAATTCATTCTTTTTTGTAATGCCCATATTAAGGGTTAGGCCCAAAAACGTTTCACAATCATAAATCATGATAGGTTTCCACTCAAGTGGCCTGACAAGGTTTGAATTTGGGTTGGCGGTGATGTCCTAAATATTACTTTGGTCCACAATCAGATTATAGCAGTCTTTGGTGAAAAACAGCTCAAACAAAGTTGACTGTTTCCCCCTAAACCCCTTGGCTGGGCTGTAAATGGGGGGATAACAGTTGCTGCTGAATCTGGGGGAAGTCAATTAGGGTTTGCAAGAAACTCTAGAAGTCTACTATGGGCTCTAGGCCTGTGCTTGAATTCTTGGTGGCTGTGGTTGCATTACACTACTAGTGCTAGCCACTTCACCGGCTTGTACTTCACCGCTCTGCTACATATGAGCATAACCATGCGTTTCTAGCAACTCAGCAACATGGGGTACGCCTGATGTTAACAAGGACCTCTTCACATCTACTGAGATAGCTGTCAAGGTGCCATTGCTTACTACAGGTTCTTATTCTGAAATAGATTCTGACAGAGAGACTTCCCCTTCACTCTGTCATCCTCAGTACCATGTGGACCTCCTCGCTAGTGTAACTTCTTTAGACATTTTGGGCACTAACTTTTTACAGGTACCTGGTGGCGACTATGGGAAAAAGAGCTCCTGGCTAGCAATCAGGGACTGCTTGCACACTAGAAATAAAATTAACTACTAGCCAGCAGAGATCAGGCCTGATTTTGCTAACACTGCAGATTTGTGTATCAGAAGACGCAGTGATCAGAAAAAGACTGCACTTGCTGGGGGGGCTAAAAGTTGGCAGTGATCGGTGCTGATCCTCGTTGCGTTTTTGGGAACACTATACTATTGGGACACTAGTATAGTTCTGATCGTGATCAAGATACTGATGTGTACAGATGCTATACTAGTAATGGCGTGATTAGCGACTTATAGTGTGACTGCGATAGCGTGGCAGGCAATCTGACGCTAACTGACATTGACTGGGAGGGATGCTAACTGACTCTAACGCTATCTAATGTCGCTAATGACACTAGTAGTGATCAGTCATAAATACTGTACACTGTACTAATGACACTGGTGACAGGGCAATCAAAGTGTTAAATGTGCTGCTTTTACTAAGTGTATGCAAGTGTAAATGTGCTTCTCTTACTCATACAGGACCTGTCTTTCTTCTCCCCCTGAACGAAAAAGGGCTCGGGGACCACTAGATTTTGAGTTTGTCTTTACAAACAAGACAAAAACAGTGCTGTGATTGGTACAGCAGATCAGCAGGTTCACAGCCAAAATAATTGTCTGAAACCTGCTGACATACTCGTGCTATAGGCAATCACAGCACGGGTTAGCAAGGGGGCACGCGTACACATGCTGCCAAAGCAAAAAGTACACCAAAATGAACGGCTACATTGCGGTGCCTGGCTGTGCTTCCCACTCACAGTAGATCTACTGAGTGGGTTGGCAAGTAGTTAAACTGAACGTAGAGGAGAGGAGGGTAAGTAAACAGTGGATGGTAAGGAGAAATAAATAAGACAATCAGGGTGAGAGAGACAAGGAAAAAATGAGGGAGAAAAAAAAAGGAGCGAGGGGTCGGAATGAGGAGATAGTACACCTAACGAAGAAGAGAAAAATTAGACTAGCATCCTCTCTCACCATCCCCTGCCCCAGGGCCGTCTGTCAATGTGTCAGGAATTTCTGTAGGTATCTGGTCAAGTCCCATGAATAACCTCTGATTGGATTGAGACATGTTCTTAATATTCCTTTGTGAAGCAGAAAGCATCCTAGTAGGACCAGGTAGAGTGAAATGTGTCCAATGAGGCAGTATGATCTTCCATACATTTTATCTTATCAACTAACAAGGTCCACAGGCATATATAGGGAAATTCAGTACACTTCCACTTCAGTGGTGTACATGATCTTTCTGCATTGAGGCGATGAATAAGTAGGAAATATTAGTAACGGGCCTTGGGTAGTGGAGTCAAGTGAAGGAGAAGGGCCATGGGCACACCCCTTTGCGTTATTTTAGTGAGATGTCCAATTTTTGTTTTTTAATATCTCCCAAGAAATGAAGGCAGAAATGGGCATTCACAGAAGATGTGTATAGTATGGTTCCCTTAGAGCGGTCGATTTTATTAAGAAGAGTGGGTACTCTGTAGCACCTGTTCAGAATTTTGTACCTGGCTTCCTGGATTCTGCTAGAAACGAATGATTTGTGAGCAAAGAATACAGTGTGATCTCTTTCTTCATAGGAGAAAGTGTGAACAAAAACCTGTTTAACAGATTCACAGCATTGCTTTTAATGTTCGCAATTTCTGTATCAACAAAGATACTGAACTGCTTTTATGTTTTCCTTGAACTTTCAAATTAATTAGGTTCTTCAGCTCTAAACCATGTAAATCTTTTATTAATTTACGATATGTTAGCTACAATGTGTAGTACTCATATTTTTCTTTTATCTTTTAAATTAGGAATTTCAAAACTTAGAGAGAAGAGCAAGCTAAACAAAAATAACATCCCCTTTAACCAAAGAAGTTCAGCAAAATTTCCACCATGATTATTGATGAACACAATCTACCAGTATTTTCCTTACCAGAAGTGCTATAGAAGTTTTAAACTTAATTATACGCATTTTAACAAGAAAGAGCACAACAACATTAATCATTCTGGCGCCATTTAAAAGCCCAAGGGAATTAATGATTTTCTTAACTGGGAAAATAGGCTCCTTATTTTGCACATTACAATAGCCAAATGAGTGGGCAAAGAGCTGGAATGTACAAGAAAGTCTACAGTTTGATGAGATTAGATATTTAGCATGTCAGCTAGCACACATAATTAATTTACTCTTCATTCTTGCAAATAAGTCACCATCATGCCATTAAAGAGATGACTAATGTTTATAATTCATCTAATTTATACTGTATTTAATTACTGCATAAGTACTGCACAGGTTTCTAACAATCATAAAATAATCATAAAATAATCATGTTTTGTTGAAATGCTTCCTGTAAAATATTATGCATATAGTTAAATATATATTATTTTAATTACATATAGTGTATCAGTGAAACATTTCTAAAATGTCTTGATGTTTCTGTAGATATTAAAATGATACTATCATTTAAAGCATAATCCAAATTTAAAAAACAAATGTGTGTGGGGTCCCCCCCCCCCCAAAATTCCATATCAGGCCCTTCAAGTCTGGTTTGGATATTAAGGGGAACCCTGCGCCAAAATAAAAAAAATGGTGTGGGGGTCCCCCAAAAATTCATATTAGGCCCTTATCCGAGCACGCAACCTGGCAGGCTGCAGGAAAAGAGGGGGGATGAGAGAGTGTCCCCCCTCTCTGGAGTCACGTGTGTGGGTGACCCTGCCCCCTCCCTGACGCAAGGAGAAAGCCCAGGGTTACCCAATGACGTGTACGGGTGACCTCTGGTGCAACGCGGGTTTTCCGTGGGGGGGCGGGGTCACCCGTACACGTCAATGGGTTACCCCGGCCTTTCTCCTTGTGTCAGAGGGGGCGGGGTCACCCGCACACATGGCGGGTGGCCCCGCCCTCAGCTATAAAAGAGCTGTCACACAGAGTTGTCATTTGGCCGGGCGCCTCCTGTGGAGGCGGCATCGTCCGTATCGGCGGGTTTTTCTTTTTTTCGTATCACTCGAGACTGGATCACATTGTTGAAATCTTGTTTTTCTTTTTAATAAAGGACTTGTTCCAAACTGTCTCCTGTGGTTTTTAACATTTTGACACTATTTTTTGTGATATGGCAGTGGTACAACATACCCTGTTACCAATTCACATAGGGGGGAGCCAGGATCTGCAGTCCCCCTTTGTTAAAGGGGGCTTCCAGATTTCGATAAGTCCACCACCCACAGACCCCCACAACAACCAGGGTTGTGGGGATGAGGCCCTTGTCCCTATCAACATGGGGACATCCTCCCCATGTTAAGGCATGTGGCCTGGTACGGTTCAGGAGGGGGGTGCGGGGTTCCTCTTAATATTCATACCAGACCTGAAGGCCTGATATGGAATTTGGGGGGACCCCCACACATTTTTTTATTTTTTGGGGGTTTGGGGTTCCACTTAATATTCATACCAGACCCAAAGGGCCTGCTAATGGACTAAGGGGGAACCCATGCTGTTTATTTTCAATTACTTTTATCTGTATTGCCAGGACCCGACAATTCATTATAGCCGCGAGTAGTTTTAAATGATTTTAAATGAGGGGGTGGACACTGTCACAAGCTGACGGGCAGGGAGGGAGGGGGGAGAGAAGGACATAGGAGGATAGGAGAGGGCAGGAGGGCTTCAGATGACGGAGGCATGTAAACTGACCACGGTGTCAGGGCTCAGCAGCCATGATAAACCGTGGTCAGTTTTCTGGGGGGGCAGTGTCAGGCTGGATCAGCCAGGTATTTCAGGTGATACAGGGGGCCAAATTATACAGCACAAGCACTGTGCTGTATAACATGCTTTAAAGGAACAGGATCCATTTTTTTTTTTTAGTCCTAGGGTGACAAACGCTTTAACTGTACATGAATAACACCAAAACTGCTTACATTACACTTTCTTCTGTTTTATTGAGTGTTCAACTGATGTAGCGCTGGTTTATAAAACCTTTTGTGCATATACCATGCATTGTTTTGTCTTGTTAAAATCAATAAACAAATTGAAATTAAATATATAATACTGTTGTAAAGCTAATCAATTAAATTCAAATGCTAGCTGCTTACTTGTCTACTCATGATCTCATCTTCAGTTTCTTTTAAAACAGTCTTACCATAGAGCTTCTGCAAAACTCAGAATTCAACTTTTAGCTATAGGTACATGACTTGACATCTTCTTTTGTTTTTTGTTTTTGTGTATTTTAAAAAGAAAATGTTGCACTGTTAATAATCATATATTAAAGTGCATATAGTGATAAGTATTCAAATTCTTAACACATAATTCTATAAATAATAATTTAAATAACAATGCATGATAGTAGTGCCATCATGCATAAAATAAAGTGCCAGAAAGACATAAGACAGTCCAATATGAGTCCATAGAGTGATGATAAAGTTTTTTTCAATTAAGAAAAGAGAGGGGATAGTTTGTGGTGCGTTTTAGTTGCAAAATGATAGTGATGAGAAAGCACAATTTCTTTGTTTACAAAATTTACAAAAATGCTTTATTCATAAATACAGAGTATACAAAATATACAATTGATTAGTTTAAAAAGGGAAAAGTGGACAACCAGTTGTTGATTTGATTCAGTGGATAGTAGAGAGCATCAATCAGTTGGAAATACAGATGCAACTGGAAAAGGAAATCGCATAGACCCTACATGTTTCGATATCCAATCAGAATAAGCAACCACGAGTTGCCCACAGTTGGTGACAGACACAAGGTCCCACCAAGATTGAACTGGTCATGCGCGTATTCATAAATAGCGATTTGGAGAGTTAATTAACCAGAGACATCAGTGAGTAATTAGGCTTCAGTGCTAGTTCAATAGAGGAACCATGTGGATTCCACAGAATGACTTCAAAAGATCTACCCCGTTGGGTTACAAGTCCAGTGAGTACTCTCATTATATGTGCTTTGCAGTTCCTTGCAGGACTAAGTAGCTGATTTTCTTCTGGCTTTATATACACCAATCATACTGTGCTATATGGCTTTGCCACACTGCCTCTGATCTCTATATAGATCTTTTGCAGTCATTCTGTGGAATCCACATGGTTCCTCTATTGAACTAGCACTGCAGCCTAATTACTCACTGATTTCTCTGGTTAATTAACTCTCCAAATCGATATTTATGAATACGTGCATGACCAGTTCAATCTTGGCAGGACCTTGTGTCTGTCACCAACTGTGGGCAACTCATGTTTGCTTATTCTGATTGGATATCGCTCCCTCCCCTGAAGAAGCGGAAGTCTGCAAAACATGTAGGGTCTATGCGATTTCCTTTTCCAGTTGCATCTGTATTTCCAACTGATTGATGCTCTCTACTATCCACTGAATCAAATCAACAACTGGTTGTCCACTTTTCCCTTTTTAAACTAATCAATTGTATATTTTGTATACTCTGTGTTTATGAATAAAGCATTTTTGTAAATTTTGTAAACAAAGAAATTGTGCTTTCTCATCACTATCATTTTGCAACTAAAACGCACCGCAAACTATCCCCTCTCTTTTCTTAATTGAAAAAACTTTATCTACCTATTTGGGATTAGGTGCCTTTTCCTTGGGTGAATCTATACATTTTGGACCATATCTGTACAATCCTTAGAGTGATATTCAAGAGTGCACTTGAAACTCCTTTAATGCTGCAAGTGCTCCCTTTTAAGATAAGCAAAATCAGAAATTTAAGAGATAAACTCTATTCAGGTCTATAATCAAATAAGCCAAGAAAAAAAGTGCTATGTACAGCAAAAAATGTATAAACAAACAAGCAGCAACTTTCCTGTGAGATGTCCCAATACAATATAATTCAATAAAGTTACGCTAAAGAAATATAATGTGAAAATATGCTTAATAAGAAGTATGAGAAAAAAACATTTTGTAAAAAAGTGCAGAAGTGAATATATCCAGTAGTCCAAGTGAATATTTACCACCATCCGCCACCTTGAAAAAGTGATCCTGTGCAGAGGCACCACCATCTAAGGCTGAAGGGCTCACTTGTCCGATTGTGTAGACCTCATTACAAAAGGTCATATAACGCCTGTGGCTCCATACCCAGCCAGGGCCTTTATCTCAAGGAAGTCATCTAAGTAGGGACATTAATCTTCCCCATACGACAATCAATGGAATGCACTACTGCTTGTTGGCAGAATCCTCATTTGCAGCACATTGTGGAATTGTGCTGCCAATGAGGATTCTGCCAACAAGCAATAGTGCATTCCATTGATTGTCATATGGGGAGGATTGATGTCCAAACTCAGAAGACTTCCCTGAGATAAAGGCCCTGGCTGGGTATGTTGCCACAGGCATTATATGACCTTTTGTAATGAGAGGTCTACACAATCTGGTAAGCGAGCCCTTCAGCCTTAGGAGGTGGTGCCTCTTCACAGGATCAGGTCTGTAATCGCCTCAATGAGTTCACCCCTCACTCTGGGTATAGGTTATCCCTGAATTTCTAGCCAACCTCTGATGTTAGTAGTAAGAGGTAACTTTTATGCCCTGTACACACGATCGGTTCGTCTGATGAAAATGAACCAATGGATTTTTTCATCAGATATCCGATGAAGCTGACTTTCATCAGTCTTGCCTACACACTATCGGTTAAAAATCCGATTGTGTCCAACGCAGTGACGTAAAACACAACGACGTGCAGAGAAAAATGAAGTTCAATGCTTCCGAGCATGCATCGACTTGATTCTGAGCATGCGTAGATTTTTGACCAATGGATTTCCCCACAGACAATCTTTTTTTCTATCGGATTTTTAACCATACGAAAAATTTAAAACAGGTTCTATTTTTTTCACCGATGGGAAAAAAAATGATGGGGCCCACAAACGGTCCGTTTTCATCAGACGAACCGATCGTTTGTACAGGGCATTAGACTTCTCATTAAGGGCACTCAGACCAAATAACATGGAGCATGGATGCTAGCTGCTTCCTGAGCAGAAGATCATATTGTTCTGCCATATTGAGCAATACCAGCCAGGGAAGCAGTGTGGAGAGGCGTCTGGTATTGGTTGTAATCCAAAATATTCACCAAATAATATTGTGAAACAAATATACACATTAGAATTCACCAAACACAGTCCAAAAAAGTCTGTGAAACAGTAAATATATAGAATATGTGGTTCTCATGCAAATCTCCCAATATTCTTAATACCCAAGGATTTAACCACGTGACTTCACATATATAATAAATATATGCTCACCCCACCTGCGACCTCTAAGTCAAAGGATGTCTATACATGCCTGATGTCAAATGGCTTCTCTCTGCCACAAGGGTCACCCACCATGCACAGCCTCAGTTTTTGTGATAACTCCACTCTTAATAAAGTGTAGAGTGTGGCAATGTACAATTTTATCATGACCAATAGCAATAGTTAACAGACTCACTGCTGGTTAAATAAAAAAAACTGAGAAATGTATGGCCAGCTTTAGAAGATTCCTGGTTGTGAGAGCTTGCAATCTAATAGGGAGGGGCGTGTGGTACAAAAGATAATAACTGCAATAGGGGTTAGCTGATGGAGAAAGTAAAAGCTCTGTTTTTAGGTGGAGGCAGGATAAACTTTCCTGAAAAGATTTCAAGGATCATCTAACGATGGACAGAGTAGAATATAGCCAGACATATATGGAACCTTGTCATGCACTGAAATTATATGTATTTACCCTTTCAAGCTCTTCATTAAAAGGCTGTTCACTTACCACTCTATCCATTTCACTTGATCATCATTTCAATGTTCACTTCTAAAACTTACAGTAAGTGATGATTCTTATGCCACGGAAAGGCTGCATGGCCTCTCTAGTGAGATTAGGCCATTTCCATAATTGGTAACATCACAATGCCAACTTTTTAGAAGGTCAGCCCAAATTTTTAGAGGCATTCATTAAGATATTTAGGTAATTCCACAGGGTTCATATTTTTTTCTTGAAACCGTATGTCAAGGCAATTAGATGGATGTGTTAATGTCTCAAACGAGTTTCTCTACATAACTGTTAATTAAATAAGTTCATGGAGGTAGCCTTTTTTGCTCATTACATACACCAGCTGCTCTCCCTCCTAGTAGTGCTGCATAGCCTTTTTGCTTAACTGTTTCTCTCTATCAACTCAAATTAATGCTTATTCAAACTGATGGAAAACGATATAGTCTGTAAGACTACCTATAGAAATTTGACATTACTGTTTAGACTATGTTTCCCATTAGCCATAACAATTTTCTTTTCCCCCAAAAATATTATTTTTATTTGGTGCCAGAAAACTTTAACTTTAAGCTTCCCTATCCAGGGTATGTATGTATGCATTTTTGTATATGATCCTTCCATTAACTTATTATAAAAAGAATCTGCCAGGATGAAGATGTTGGAGCTGCTAGTTCTGATATGTTTTTGAAAGAACATTGCATTCTTTTCATGTCTTCATTTGTTTTTGATTATCTGACCTGGAACAATATTAACATCAAATGACAGGACACAAGACCTTGCAACACTTATTAACCGGTACTGTTAGATGGGATGGCAAGAAGATTGGCATGGTATACTTTGATGGACTAAAAGGAAACATAAATGTGGTTGTTTTTATCTGCATATAATTCTGCTCTAATGTACCACTTGGCTGATGTAGCCCCTTTTTCACAAAAGTGGGGTCATCCTACTATTGTGTCTTTTGCCCTATGCCAACTCATGCCTTACAGCAACAGTAAATACACCTTGCTTAATGTGTACAATAGATAACAAGGTTCCTGGAAATCTGTGCATTCACATGGAACTTTTGACAAGCAAACAATATGTATATCTAAAGTATGGAAGCCTAAATTATATTATGGTCTTGTTTTGGTACCAATTCACATTTTTATTATTACAGTCATTAACTAAACTCACTCCAACTTAAAGATGTAAGTACAGGGAGTGCAGAATTATTAGGCAAATGAGTATTTTGACCACATCATCCTCTTTATGCATGTTGTCTTACTCCAAGCTGTATAGGCTCGAAAGCCTACTACCAATTAAGCATATTAGGTGATGTGCATCTCTGTAATGAGAAGGGGTGTGGTCTAATGACATCAACACCCTATATCAGGTGTGCATAATTATTAGGCAACTTCCTTTCCTTTGGCAAAATGGGTCAAAAGAAGGACTTGACAGGCTCAGAAAAGTCAAAAATAGTGAGATATCTTGCAGAGGGATGCAGCACTCTTAAAATTGCAAAGCTTCTGAAGCGTGATCATCGAACAATCAAGCGTTTCATTCAAAATAGTCAACAGGGTCGCAAGAAGCGTGTGGAAAAACCAAAGCGCAAAATAACTGTCCATGAACTGAGAAAAGTCAAGCGTGCAGCTGCCAAGATGCCACTTGCCACCAGTTTGGCCATATTTCAGAGCTGCAACATCACTGGAGTGCCCAAAAGCACAAGGTGTGCAATACTCAGAGACATGGCCAAGGTAAGAAAGGCTGAAAGACGACCACCACTGAACAAGACACACAAGCTGAAACGTCAAGACTGGGCCAAGAAATATCTCAAGACTGATTTTTGTAAGGTTTTATGGACTGCTGAAATGAGAGTGAGTCTTGATGGGCCAGATGGATGGGCCCGTGGCTGGATTGGTAAAGGGCAGAGAGCTCCAGTCCGACTCAGACGCCAGCAAGGTGGAGGTGGAGTACTGGTTTGGGCTGGTATCATCAAAGATGAGCTTGTGGGGCCTTTTCAGGTTGAGGATGGAGTCAAGCTCAACTCCCAGTCCTACTGCCAGTTTCTGGAAGACACCTTCTTCAAGCAGTGGTACAGGAAGAAGTCTGCCTACTTCAAGAAAAACATGATTTTCATGCAGGACAATGCTCCATCACACGCGTCCAAGTACTCCACAGCGTGGCTGGCAAGAAAGGGTATAAAAGAAGAAAAACTAATGACATGGCCTCCTTGTTCACCTGATCTGAACCCCATTGGGAACCTGTGGTCCATCATCAAATGTGAGATTTACAAGGAGGGAAAACAGTACACCTCTCTGAACAGTGTCTGGGAGGCTGTGGTTGCTGCTGCACGCAATGTTGATGGTGAACAGATCAAAACACTGACAGAATCCATGGATGGCAGGCTTTTGAGTGTCCTTGCAAAGAAAGGTGGCTATATTGGTCACTGATTTGTTTTTGTTTTGTTTTTGAATGTCAGAAATGTATATTTGTGAATGTTGAGATGTTATATTGGTTTCACTGGTAAAAATAAATAATTGAAATGGGTATATATTTTTTTTTTGTTAAGTTGCCTAATAATTATGCACAGTAATAGTCACCTGCACACACAGATATCCCCCTAAAATGGCTAAAACTAAAAACAAACTAAAAACTACTTCCAAAAATATTCAGCTTTGATATTAATTAGTTTTTTGGGTTCATTGAGAACATGGTTGTTGTTCAATAATAAAATTAATCCTCAAAAATACAACTTGCCTAAAAATTCTGCACTCCCTGTATATTCAGTAGTGTCAATTCTTTAAAATTACTTGAAGCTATAAAAGCAACTGGAAACCAATAGCCCAGCTATTCTAGCGGGTTATGTCTGACCTTACTTATCATGTCTTTGAGGGAAAAATCAGATGGCATAATGCATCTGCCGTCATTCTTGACTTAGAAGGGCTGCCAATATCAATGAGTCCAAGCTGTGATTAAAATGTGATATCTGGTATGTATCCAGAATTGCTACAACTGTTTCTCTGGCAATGAAATAAATGAGATCCTGTAGATTTCAGCACGTTGTTCCATCTGATAATTAGTTTACTGAAATCTAAATTTGTTATACAATGTAAGAAATGTTAATTGTTAACCATAAAAAAACATCACAAGAAAATTATTTCTTACATTTTTACATCACAAAATAAATGTATATGGTTAGTTTATTACTATCTTTTCCAAAATAGAAAAATATAACCAAATGATAATATTGCCATGATACTTTGACCAAACACTATAATGTGTTTTAAAAGATTTAAGGGTATTTGTACAGATGGATTAGTAAAGATGATAAAACTTGCAGACTGAACATTTCAACACCATATTATTAAAGTAGCTTGATTTTGTAGCCATTTAGTAAACATGGATAAATAAGATGACTGAGTAGTAAACTGTTGATTTTGAGCTCATGTGTAGTATTTTAATCTTTCAGAGAAAAGCTGGTGTTTTTGCACACATTTTAATCATGATTTAGTTAAAGTGTATGTTAAGCAAAAGTCAGAAACATAACCCAAGACAAGAGGTGATATCAGCGGACCAAGGTGACATCCCTGCCACATACCTTATGAATTGGACTGTCTGTCCCAATAAATAATAAAAAACTTCCCTTATCATAAACTTTCCTAATGCAGCAAGATCTCACATTCCAGAAAAAGGAAGCAAACATCACCCCCAGATGTATCTCTGTTGTTGAACAAAATGAACATTCTATGCATGTTATTTAACACAACGTGTGGTACTATTAGTTCTTATTATTATTGAAACCAATATTGCATACATTATATATATATAAATACATACATAAAATAAAAATAAAAAATTACAAGTATTCATGTGCAATCATTCAAACTGACACTGAACAAAATTAAAAATCAAATAAACTCATAAAAGTCTCTATCAAAGAAAAATTCACCATTAATCAACAGTGCTTCATATACTTGTTCCAGCCACCAATAATATATATACATCTACTTTATTTGCAGATATGTTATCAATCAATCAAAATTTAAAACATATGAAATCATAAAAGTCTCTAATAAAGAACTGTCAATCAATTTTCAGTGAACACATATGAAAGTGCTTTTATAGTAGGTGGGGGATGCTTAGAGACTTTAAAACAAGAATCCATTTTATAAGAAAACTCTATAAATACATGTGTAGCTCAGATATAGTATATCTCCTCTGCAATACTTATGCTCCATAACCATATGCATCATAATAGGAATCAGAGACCGTCCTAATGGCCCTAATCCTTTGAGACATCTCACGTTACCATCCCTCCTTTATTTATCTGTCCTTTCCTTTCCTTAACTTCCCCCTATCCTTCTCATCCTTCCTGTTTCCTTCTCTATCCCACATACCTCCCCCTTCCACCTAATCCCTCCTCCTTTGTAAACATCCTACATTCCTATACTCTGTCTTAAGTCCATACATCTTCCCATTTAACAAAATAATTCCTCATCTTCACTATAGCACAAAACCTTATTAAAAGTCTTATTCTCACTATTCTTTATTTTTTGGTATTGGGCTTATAAGTTATTACATGATTTGTGAAAAAGGTATCTAGATAAAATCTGCTTTAACCATTGTTATAAACTGCATTTGAAAAATATGTAAATATTAATAAAAATATTAATTATAAACTAATAATATAAATATTAGTAAAAAAAAATATTAATGCAAAACATCTAAACTACCAAATGTTCTTTCTCTTCAGCCAATATTATCATATAGGCCTATATGTACACACACATGTACACATGCATGTACACAAGTTAAAACAATGCCACACCCCATCATATATGCAACTAGCAATTATATGTACCGCATCTACATGTGTGTGCACATGTATACAAATATCAACACACTGCCGCACCCCCAAGCACCCTTGTACCACAAGACTCTGTACTAGATCCTGTTCTATTTGATCTATATGTAAGTGATATAACTAAGGCTCTGTTTCCACTATTGCAACCCCAAAGTTTTTTGATGCAATGTCATACGACCAGTGAAAACCATGTGAGAACAAGTTGCACCAAAGTCGGAACAAAGTAGTGCAAGAACCTTTTTTGGAGTCGCTGCGACTTGAGTCGCACCAATTAGAACGGGGAATACATGGGGAATACATGGGTTTTGACTTGTCATGCGACTTCACATGTGTCAAGTCCCACAACATCTCGCAGTAGTGGAAACAGAGCCTAAAGGGTTGTTGGGTAAGGTATGTTTTTTGCTGACATAAAGGTGTAGAATAGGGTGGATATCCCTGGAGGTGTCTGTAACACAGTACATGATTTGGCATTGCTGAAATATTGGTCAAACTAGTAGAAGCGGCAGTTCAATGGGGCAAATCCACAAAAACGTAGCCTAACTTAACTTTTACCATTTAAGTTACACTGGCGGAAAATTTCTACCTAAGTGCCCGATCCACAAAGCACTTACCTAGAAATTTTCGGCCGTGTAACTTAAATGTCTCCGGCGCAAGGCGGTCCTCTTCTGCAGGGGGCGATGACAATTTAAATGAGGCGCGCTCCCGCGCCGGCCGTACTGCGCATGCTCGTGACGTCATTTTCCCGACGGGCAGCGCACGAAATTACGTTACGCCGGGCTTTGTGGATTGCGACGGGACAATAAAGTTGCGTCGGGTAAAAAAAAAGTTACGCGCCGAAAACTAAAATTCTAACACCTTGTAAAAGCAGCCCTAATTTTACGTATGCAAACGTAAACTTACGCAGAAAAAACAAAGCTGAAAAGCTTTGTGGATCTCCGTAAGTCCTCATTTGCATACGCAAAGCGGCATTTCAGCGCGAAATGCCCCCAGCGGCGGATGCGGTACTGCATCCTAAGATCTGACAGTGTAAGTGTCTTACAGATGTCAGATCTTCTGCCTATCTTTGGAAAACTGCTTCTGAGGATCAGTTCCAAAGATAGGCACAGGGATACGCAGGCTGAACAGCAGTTCCGCCTGCGTATCCCTTTTGAGGATTTGGCCCATTGTTTCTAAATGTAAAATAATGCATCTAGGGGAAAAGATTCCCTATGACAGAGTACAGCATGTGGGGTACAGTGTTGGGCAGCACTACAGAGAAAAAAGATTTGGGGGTACTTATTTCAGATGATTGCAAAATGAGCAAACAGTGTAACCAGGAAGTGGGAAAAGTGAATAGAAATCTGGAATGCATCACTAGAAGGTCTGAGGGATAAAACATATCAGGAACACTTCAGGAACCTAATATGTTTAGAGTCTACACTCTAGAGAAAGGGTCTCCAAACTGTCTAAACCGGGGGTGCCCAACCAGTGGCCCAGGGAGCCCTCTGATGTGGCCCACGACCTCCTGCTTTGGAATAACAGGTTTGCAAGCCCAGATCGCATGTGGCTGACCCTCCATCCCAGAGCATCAGTGTTCTGAATGAAGCCAGCGGTAGAGGAAGCAAGCAGCTGCAGAGGGAGCAGAGCCACATTATATTTTTATAGGTTTATATTTGGGCATATCTGTTTTGCAGTGGTTACTGGGCTGCTTTCAAGCTGATCTGTAGTGCACCTTTGGGTTACCTGCACCAAAGGTCAGACTTCTGTTATTACCTGCAGGTTTCCTGTGCTTTCAGAAAGTGCGCTACACATACAGGATATAATAGAATTCTATAACAAAGGGCAACTAATCCAGAAAAGTCACAGGTCCACTGTGCTGCACCCGCAGTGCAGGTAAACTGCAGCACAGCAGTGTGAAAGCAACCTTAGGCCCATTTGACATCATTGGTTTAACCCACACAGACCCTCTATTCATCTCTATGGATCGGCAGATGTAAACGGACTTGTGTCCATTTGCACCAACCTACCTCCAATACAATCCACCCCCATCCATCTGGTTGGATCGGATGGGAGGGCCCACAGAATAGAGTGGGCTGTGTCCATGTCCGCTCTGCATATACAGAGTGGGCACAAAGCTGTCTTCTGTCCGGTCCACTTATTGTGGCCCGCGACCAGTTACTAAGTTGCTTATGTGGCCCTCGCTCTTCAAAAGGTTGGGCACCCCTTGTCTAAACAAATGGCCAGTTTATTGTCCTTCAGACTTTAAGGGGGCTGGACTATGGCCAGCAGTAGTGGAACTTTTCCTTGCATTAGTGGGAGTAAACTTCACCACATTTGGTATTAGGGGGAGAAGCAGTGCCCCATCATTGGTATCAGTGGGAGATATTGTGATTTATTGTTGGTGTCAGTTGGCAGAATAGTGTCTTGTATCAGTGGGAGGATTAGTGTCCCAAGGGCCTGATAAGGGAAGGAAAAGGGCCATATTCAGCCCCAGGGCTGCAGTTTGGGGACCAGAAGAAAGAAGGGAAAGGGGAGACATGATTGAAACCTTTAAATACAACAAGGGGGTGAATAAGGTTCAGGAGGGCAGTATTTTCCATTTGAAACTAAGATCAAGAAGACAGGGACATGACCTCAAACTAACAGGAGGGAATTTCAAAACTAATCTTAGAAAGTATTATTTTACTGAAAGAGTAGTGGATGCTTGAAACAGACTTCCAGTAGAGGTAGTGAGTCAGACAACAGTACGTAGCTTCAAAAACGCTTGTGACAAACATAGATCTACAGTATATGCAAACAAAAAAATTTAACAAAAAAAAAAGAAACCCCTTTTTTCTGCCGTCAATTTTCTGTTTCTGTGTTTATAACCATATAAGACCCAGACCAATATGCAGGTAAAGTACCTGGCCCCTTTTTGCGATTCGGCACTGCGTCCCTTTAACTGACAATTGTGTGGTCGTGCAACGTGGCTCCCAAACAAAATTGGCGTCCTTTTTTTCCCACAAATAGAGCTTTCTTTTGGTGGTATTTGATCACCTCTGCGGTTTTTATTTTTTGCGCTATAAACAAAAATAGAGCGACAATTTAATTTTTTTTTATTTTTTTTAACTTTTTGCTATAATAAATATCCCGTGTCCTGCGGGCGCTGTCACGGAGGACAGGACCTGGTCGCTGGGCATCTAAAAGGGGACGTACCTGTACGTCCATGTGCCCAGCCGTGCCATTCTGCCAACGTAAATAGTCGTGCAGTGGTCCTTAATCTGTTAAGCTGCAGTACATTTATATAACATCTACTATAGCAACCATTTCCCTGCGTTGAAATGCCATAGTGGCAGTACTTCCTACAGTATATGGGCCAGGTAACACCATAGGAGATCAAGGGTTTGCTTAAGGCATAGGGATGTTGATTAGATTCATGTGCTTGGTCAATCATATCACTAGCTGCACTACAACAGGGGACAGTAATACAATTAGTTGGTATGTGTAAAAAAAACAATAAGTACAGAGCAGTCACAGTCCCATAAATATTGTACTAGTGCTCTTTGTTCAGATTCCAAAGAACAAACTTCTTTATGTGTTAATCCGCATAAAGGAAATCAAACAGAAATGGAACGGAGATAAGGGGTGCCCAAGAGTAAAGTTCGTAAGTGAAGACAATGAGAAGATCTTCTTCAGATTCCACCATTAACCACTACAGCACCTCGTGAACACAGGAAGCCCCTCTCGGGGATGCACTTACCCCAAGGATAAGTATGTAATGTAGTGACGTTTTGCGCTCCACAGAGCGATACCCGGAAGTGTTAACAGAGCCTGGTTACCATTCCACAGACGGCTGCCCGAACGGTATCTGAATCTCTTGATGGTGAAGCACACACACTTTATTCTTTGCTTTATTAAAACTGTGTACTAAGTATGTATATATTGTAAGGGGGGTATCTGCGGGGCATTAAAGTTATAGACAATATTACGCTATGTGGTTTGTCTTTTTGATGTCGTTTGCATGAGCCCATTGGATCCTGCCTATATGTGCCCTGTACAAAGGTGTAAGGTGGTTCAAAAAGGAGAAGGAAGGTTTATGTTGTTTCAAGGCATTACATACTTATCATGTGTTCACGAGGTGCTGTAGTGGTTAATGGTGGAATCTGAAGAAGATCTTCTCATTGGCCCGGATTCAGAAAGCGGGCCGTCGCATCTCGGCGCCTGATTCATAGAATCAGATACGCCTCAATGTTGCCTAGATACGAGCGGCGTAAGTCTCCTACGCCGTCGTATATTACGGTGCAATATTTACGCTGACCGCTAGGGGCGCTTCCCAAGACTTCCGCGTTGAATATGCACATTAGGTAGATACGCCGATTCAGAAACGTACGTCCGCCCGGCGCATTTTTTAACGTCGTTTACGTAAGGCTTTTTCCGGCGTAAAGTTACCCCTGCTATATGAGGCGTACGTAATGTTAAGTATGGACGTCGGGCCAGCGTCAAATTTTCCGCCGATTGCGTCGTTTGCGTAAGTCGTTCGCGAATAGGGCTGTACGTAAGTTACATTCACGTCGAAAGCATTGACTATTTGCAGCGTAATTTGGAGCATGCGCACTGGGATACGTTCATGGACGGCGCATGCGCCGTAAGTCAAAAATTTAATTTACGTGGGGTCAGCCTTGATTATCATACAACACGCCCACTGCCTGGATAATTTGTATTACGCGGGCTTACGCCGGACCACATACGCTACGCCGCCGTAACTTAGGGTGCAGGTTCTTTCTGAATACAGAACCTGCCTCACTAGCTTAAGGCGGCGTAGCGTATCTGAGATACGCTACGCCCGCACAAAGTAACGCCAGGCTTTCTGAATCCGGCCCATAGTCTTCACTTACGAACTTTACTCTTGGGCACCCCCTATCTCCGTTCCATTTCTGTTTGATTTCCTTTATGCGGATTAACACATAAAGAAGTTTGTTCTTTGGAATCTGAACAAAGAGCGCTACTACAATATTTGTGGGACTGTGACTGCTCTGTACTTATTGTTTTTTATACATCTATTTTACATTTTAAGTGGCTGCTACATACTTAAGTGTGATTAAGGGTGCTCGCTATATATCACATCTTATATATCACATCTGCGACTACATCTATTATATTGAAAGAAGGAACTAATAAATTGGGCTTTAAGGGCACACAATACCAAAAGATGTAGAAAACTAGAAATTTATTTAGTATGAAATATCATAAAAAGTGGAATGACATAAAATCAAAAGAGAATAGGTCAGCAACTAATACCACAACTGTGATTACAACATTATAGAATCATATCATATATAGGCTTCATTTAGAAAGCACAGTTACAGGTACAATGTTGAGTTGCATATCCAGTGTAGTATTCCAAGATTTGGTGAAGAGCTTGCTCTACATGTTACGCGCGTTAGCGCTTCCTCAGGAGCATAAGATATTGCATCTACTGAAACATATATACAAGAAAACAATGAGTTCACAAGTATACATATATAAAATGGAGTTTCTTATATACAGTAAAAATATATACACAATACAGTAAATAAAGGAGAACCAAAAACAGTTTATAAAACTAAAAAGATTATTTATGTCTATCAGCACGAGTGCGGCGCAGCAGGGGGGGTAGTAGCGGTGCGTCACCCAAAGCCCACGTAGATCAGGAGGAGAAAGGGAGAAGATTTGTTATTTTATGTCATTCCACTTTTTATGATATTTCATACTAAATAAATTTCTAGTTTTCTACATCTTTTGGTATTGTGTGCCCTTAAAGCCCAATTTATTAGTTCCTTCTTTCAATATCGTTATTTCGGGGCGTTGGCACATTACTCACTAGTGCATTCGCGATGTCACCACGCGTTGTATGCACATTAAAATAGGTCCCTTTCTTATCAAATTACATCTATTATATCACTTATACCTTGACCCCCCTGAGCGCTGAGCTGTGCTAGTATAGGAGGGCCAACTTAGGCCCAGATTCTCGTAGATCGGCGCATCTTTATGCCGGCGTAGCGCATATCAGATGCATTACGCCGGCGTAACTTAGAGAGGCAAGCTCTGTATTCTCAAATCAGAAGCGTGCATTTTTGCGCAGGCGTATCGTAAAATCGTTGGCATAAGAGGGCGTAATTCAAAGTAGGAAGGAAGTGGGTGTGATCAATTTAAATGAACCGTGACCCCATGCAAATGAATGGCCGAAAGACCCGCGCATGCGCCGTCACGTGATCGTATGTTCGGTGCCCCTCTGCGCATGCTCACAACTACGCCCGGTGTAATTCCTAAGTTACGCCGGCCCACCATTTACGCCCAGGGCATAAATACGCCCAGACATGCGCCCGTCGAGTGCAAAAGTACACCTGTTTGGTTTGGTTTGGTGGATATACTTTTGCGCTCTGATTGTGGACATGTCTGCCCAGCGTTCTGGGACCAGAAAAAAAAACTTCTCCCCAGAGGAGAAGGGCATTATCCTTGCTGCCATGGAGAGGTACTACGATCGCCTCCATGGGGCATGTAGCAAGGACACCAGTAAGGGCAGAAGGGATGAGATCCTTCAGAGGATCACCGACCAAGTTAATGCCATGGGCAATGAGGTGAGGAGGCCCAAACACATCACAAAGAAGATGAATGATCTTCGCAGGAGGGTGAAGGAGAAGATGGCCCTTATGGCGAGGCATGCCAGGGGCACTGGTGGTGGACCACCCTCTAGGGTCCGTCTGACTCCTGACAAGCAGGTTGTTGCCCGCTGCCTTCAGAGGGAGCAAGTGGAGGGAGTGCAGGGCTACGACTCAGTTGAGCCGCCCTTGAGGACAGGTAAGTGTGTTTTTTCTACTATCTGGTGTGTAGCATGTGAGGGGGGAGGGAATATGTGACAAGTGTGTAGGTCCACCAACATGTGAATGTTTTGTGTCACCTGCAGATGTCAAGGAGGGAGCGAGGCCATCTGGTGCCTCTGCCCATCCCACACCATCCCCTGATGATTCTGCCCCTGACCCCCTGGGAAGCCAAGAGGCATTGGTGGAGGGGAGTGGTGGCCAGACCTCCAGTAATGAGGTCATTCAGGATGCTGAACATATGGGTGAGGAGGTGTCCCTCTATCTCGAGGAGTCGTCCATCTCGGATGGTCCTTCCCGGACGTCAAGCCTCCAATCCTCAAGTCCCTCTGGCTCCATCCCCAACCCACCCACTCCCTCAAGTCCCTCTGGATCCATCCCCAATCCACCCACTCCCTCAAGTCCCTCCCCCTATGCCAGGCCTGAACCCTCTCCTGGCCCCATGCAGGAAGGCAACCAGGAAGACCAGGGGGGTTCCGGACTACCTGCCAGTGACCCTGACCACTGCCCAGGACTCACAGACCCGCCATATGGGTGAGATGGCCCAGGACATGAGAAGAGTGGCCGACAGCCTGGCCTCCAGGGGACACATCACTGATGGTCTGCAGGATGTGGCTGGCAATACAGCAGCTGTCATCACCTTCTTGGGGGAGCTGCAGGCCACCACGGCTACCCTCGTGGCATGGGGTGCGGACCCTGTCGGCGGCCGTCCAGGGCCACACAGCTGCCATTGAGGCAGAGGGGTTACGCTCACAGCAGATGCAGGCAGAAACAAACAACATTCTGACCCGCATCGCCGTGGCGTTAGAGGGCAGGCCTCCAGCCATGGTGGATGCTCCTCCACCTGATGTCCCCCCCCCCACTGTCAACCAGGCAGTTGCGGGTGTGGCAGCAGCCAGGGCAACTCATTTTGTTTAGTTTTTATTTTATTGCTCTGGTTAAGAGTATTTTTTTTTATGTATTGCTCTGGTTAAGAGTGTTTTTTTTATTTATTGCTCTGGTTAAGAGTGTTTTATTTATTTTATTGCTCTGGTTAAGAGTGTTTTATTTCTCTGGTTAAGAGTTTTTTTTTTTGCACTACTATTCTCTTTGAGAATCTGGACCTTAGCATTTTTTGCATAGTTGGTATGTGTATTTATGTTTTCTTTCAATTAAACATGCTTTGTCAAGGTGCTTCTGTGTTTATTTATATTTAACTCTTTGGAAATGTTTACTTGGGGTATTGATATACCCTGTACTTATTCTCCTGGGAGAGGGGGCTATCTGGGGCTCCCTTTATTATAAAGAGTGCTGCCATATTCCACTCAAAGTCTTCTTCATAAAGCACCGCAATCTTGTTGAAGTTACTGGTTGTGTGGACCAGGCCTTCCTCCATCAACATTCAGACAAGATGAGTAGCAAAGGGGAAAGGGTTAGTTGCACCCCCCAATGTAGAAAGGCATGTGGCTTGGTCTGGTACAGAAAGGATGCCCTCCCTTTCCTAGATACCCTAAAAAACCATGCCGCATTTATGAATACAAGTAATATTAGGAGTAGAGTTGAGCGGACACCTGGATGTTCGGGTTTGACGGGTTCGGCCGAACTTCGGAAAAAAGTCTGGGTTCGGGACCCGAACTTGACCCGAACTTGACCCTGAACCTGAACCCCATTGAAGTCAATGGGGACCCGGACTTTTGACTACTAAAATGTCTCTAAAAAACTAATGGAAAGGGCTAGAGGGCTGCAAATGGCAGCAAAATGTTGTTAAGGGCATGGCAAGTACTCTGCAAATAAATTTGGATAGGGAAATAACTTAAAATAACATAAAAAAATAAAAAAAAATCTTGACCTAGGAGGACGAGGTCAGGGTTAGGGTTAGGGTTAGGGTTTATCTCACACGTACAGATATGGAGGAAACACTGCAAAATATATATTTTTTTGCCCTAAATGGGTGGTTTTTGAATAGAACAATAGAAAAACACTAGCTAAAGTGTTTATCTCACACCTACAGATATGGAGGAAACACTGCAAAATATATATTTTTGCCCTAAATGGGTGATTTTTGAATAGAACAATAGAAGAACACTAGCTAAAGTGTTTATCTCACACGTACAGATATGGAGGAAACACTGCAAACACTGGAAGAAACACTGCAAAAAATGTTTTTCTCTAAATGGATGTTTTTTGAATAGCACAATAGAAGAAAAGTATATAAAGGGTGTATCTCACAGTAACATATGCAGTGCTGGTGTAATATGATTTGTGAAGCAGGACTGACTCCTATATAATTCTCTCCCTATAAGAACAATCAGGAACCTTTCCCTTAAGTATCTAATGCAGAGTATCTCCCTGGAACATATGCAGTGCTGCTGCAATATGCAGAGTATCTCACAGGAACATTTGCAGTGCTGGTGTAATATGCAGAGTATCTCACAGGAACCTATGCAGTGCTGGTGTAATATGCAGAGTATGTCACAGGAACATATGCAATGCTGCTGCAATTTGATTTGTGAAGCAGGACTGACTCCTATATATTTCTCTCCCTATAAGAACAATCTGGAACCTTTCCCTAAACTATCTAATTTAGAGTATCTCACAGGAACATATGCAGCGCTGGTGCAATATGATTTCTGAAGCAGGACTGACTCCTATATATTTCTGTCCCTATAAGAACAATCAGGATTCAGGAACCTTTCCCTAAACTATCTAATGCAGAGTATCTCACAGGGACAGATGCAGTGTTGGTTTAGATTTCTGAAGCAGGACAGTCCTATCTAAATCTCTCCCTCAGAGCAGCAGCAGCCTTTCCCTACCCTGGCTAAAGCAGAGTGACGAGTTGTGCTATGTGCCTCTAGCTTATATAGAGGCTGGGTCACATGCTGGGTCACATGCTGCACTGGCCAATCACAGCCATGCCATTAGTAGGCATGACTGTGATGGTTTCTTAGTCACAATAGTAAAACAAATGGCGATTGGCTGCCCTGCAGCCCGCTGTAACATTGCCGAACACCGGACCCGAACCCGAACTTTCAGCAAATTGTTCGGGTTCGGGTCCGTGTACAGTTCGGGTTCGCTCAACCCTCATTAGGAGGAAATTTATGCTGTTTCTTCAAAGAAAAAAAAGCAGTTTAACCACTTAAGGACCGCCTCCTGCACATATACGTCGGCAGAATGGCATGGCTGGGCACATGCACGTACAGGTACGTGCTGTGCTATTGTCCAGCCGTGGGTCCAGCTTCCCCGTTCTTCACTGTGGCTCCGTCATCGATCGTGTGATCTCTTTTATAGGGGGACAGAATCGATGACATCACACCTACAGCCACACCCCCCTACAGTTGTAAACACACTTCAGGTCACACATAACCCCTACAGCGCCCCCTGTGGTTAACTCCCAAACTGCCATAATGTCGCAGTCAGGAAAAAAATCGCTGATCGCCGCCATTAGTAGTAAAAAAGAAATAAATAATAAAAATGCAATAAAACTATCCCCTATTTTGTAAACACTATACATTTTGCGCAAACCAACCAATAAACGCTTAATGCGATTTATTTTACCAAAAATAGGTAGAAGTTTACGTATCGGCCTAAACTGAGGAAAGAAAAATATTGCATTTTTTTTTTTAAATTGACGCTCTATTTTTGTTTATAGCGCAAAAAATAAAAACCGCAGAGGTGATCAAATACCACCAAAAGAAAGATCTATTTGTGGGGAAAAAAGGACGCCAATTTTGTTTGGGAGCCACGTCGCACATCGCGCAATTGTCAGTTAAAGCGATGCAGTGCCGAATCGCAAAAAGGGGCAAGGTCCTTTAGCTGCATTTTGGTCCGGGTCTTAAGTGGTTAAAGCACAGCAATTTGTTTTCAAAATATGCATTGCTCAATGTTGGCTAACAAAGACCTAAGATAACACACACTAGAAACTCAAAGTGGGTTATTTACTAAAGACAAATCTACTTTGCACTACAAGTGCAAACTACAAGTGCAAAGTACACTTGAAATTGCACTGAAAGTGCACTTGGAAGTTGCTGTAAATCTGAGGGGGAACATCTGAAATGAGGGGAAGCTCTGCTGATTTTATCATCCAATCATGTGCAAGCTAAAATGCTGTTTTTTTATGAACATAGCGTCTCCCCGCAGGTTTGTAGTGCGCGCTGACTAACCCCCAGCCAGAACGGCTCAGATGATGGGAGCAAGCTTACTGAGGAGAAACAGGAAGTCAGAAATTCAGACAAAGAAAAAAACATTTAGAAGGGAAATCGAATGAAAAGTGAACCAACAATGCACTAGCTTAAAGGGACTTATTTAGAAAATAAAAAACTAACCTTTACAACCCCTTTAAGGACATTACAAGCAAATAAAAATATTCCTGGAGCACCATAAGAGCATGATTGGTAACAAATCCTGTCCAGTGTTTGAAACCTAAAACAATTATTAAAGGGAGGTAAAACACAATGTTAAGTATTTAATTCAGCTTGTTATGTATATATATATATATATATTTTTTTTTTTTTAAATGTAAAGTGCTCTGAAAGCAAAGATGCCAATTCATGTATACATGTTTTTAGATTTCCAGCATCAGATTTTATACTACTTCATTACATAGCTATAAATCTTCTGTTTTAAAAGCAATAAATCCAGGTCCAACATCAGTTTCTCAAAGTGCACTGCCACTACCTAGATGACAGAAAGCCACAGGCACACTTAAAACCACCGTCATAAATCCACTGTTCATATACTGAGCTGTTATATCAAATTCATGAAAGCCTTCCTGAGCTTCATAAATGCTTCGGTATTAGGGATGAGCGTTATGTTCGGGGCGAACATGAGTTTGACTCGAATATTGGCTGTTCGCCCGTTCGCCAAACAGCGAACAATTTGGGGTGTTCGCGGCAAATTCGATAAACCGCATAACACCCTTTAAAAGTCTATGGGAGAAATCTAACGTGCTAATTTTAAAGGCTAATATGCAAGTTAATGTCATAAAAAAGTGTTTGGGGACCTGGGTCCTGCCCCAGAGGACATGTATCAATGCAAAAAAAGTTTTAAAAACTAGCGTTTTTTCGGGAGCAGTGATTTTAATAATGCTTAAAGTGAAACAATAAAAGTAAAATATTCCTTTAAATGTCATACCTGGGGGGGGGGGGGGGGGTGTATAGTATGCCTGTAAAGTAGCCCATGTTTATAACAGTCTCTGCACAAAATGACATTTCTAAAGGAAAAAAGTCATTTAAAACTACTTGTGGCTATAATGAATTTTCAGGTCCCCAAACACTTTTTATGATAATAACTTGAATATTAACCTTTAAAATTAGCAGTTTTGATTTTTCATGTTCGTTTCCCATAGACTTTAATGGTGTTCGCGTGTTCGAACAAATGTTTTGCCTGTTTGCATGTTCTGCTGCGAACCGAACCTGGGGATGTTTGGCTCATCCCTATTCGGTATGTCTATTTAGGTATCTATGATGAATAGAAGGATGAACAGAAGGATCGTCTCTCTCCTGATCAGCCAGTGAAGACAGAAAATAAGAGGCAGCCTTAGCCTACATGTCTTGCCCAAAGCCACTCCTTTCTGGCATATACTTTGTATCCCACCTCAATCAGTGCAACATTGAGGATACCTTTATGGATTTGTGTGCTCCATTTGTGCTAGTCCCTGACTCATGGCTTATATCCAGATCCCTCTCCCATGCCCCCTGATATGATAGTTTGGCAGGAGGTATAATGAACTTTTTATAGAGCATGGAG
Organism: Rana temporaria; assembly: GCF_905171775.1. Classification (NCBI taxonomy): domain Eukaryota; kingdom Metazoa; phylum Chordata; class Amphibia; order Anura; family Ranidae; genus Rana; species Rana temporaria. Next base: position 174,366,356 of record NC_053491.1, read on the forward strand.
ATGACCCCATATAATACTTCCGAAATTCGGGCACCCCCATACCCCCCAGCTCTTTGGGAGTGTACATCGTAACCCAAGCTATTCTAGGACCTTTGGTACCCCAGATATAATAGAGGATTTTAGATTGGAAACGGCACGTGGCAGCAACAGGGACTTGGATAGGCAGAGTTCAAAAATAATATAATAACCTTGGTAGGACTGTCATTTTAACAGATGCAATTTTTCACATTCAAGATAAACTCAGATCAGATCATGCCTTCACGTTTTCTAATACACGAGCAAACAAGGGCATGTAAATGGCTTTGTGTAAGTTACATCGGAAGTCAGTCGGATACCCAAATAAGAGAGGGTCAACTGTTGAGAAGGGGAATTGAGATTTTATACTCTGGAGCGTTGAAGTTGGTAAGTTGACATTCAGCGCTTCTGATTTATCGTGATTGACTAACAGCCTGGAAATTTTTCAGAATGGAAGTAATTTGAAGAAGAAGAAGATTTGGTAGTGTGGTGTGGGGGGATGTGATAAACAACAAAAGGTCATCTGAAAATAAAGCGCACTTATGACTCTTCCCACCGATTTCTTTTCCCAAGATGTCTGGGTTATGATGGATCGCTATTGCCAGTGTTTCAATGGCTATCACAAATAATATAGGAGATACTGGGGTATTCCTGTCGGGTGCCCGATGAGATGGGTATCAAGTCCAACCTATGGCTCTGCAAAAGTATCTGATTCGAGGGCGAGCTATATAGCGAGTGCATCGAGGCCAGGAACGTAGGACCGAAATTCCACCTAGTCAATACCCGAAAGAGGAAGGGCCATGAGAGCGAATTAAATGCTTTGCAGGTATCAATAGATAGCAACATCCACTTCCTATGTTATCCACATCCCATGATGAGTGTGGTAAATCATCTGCCTGTCTGTATGGCAGAAAGCTCACCTGATCGAAGTGAATGTAGTCCTTTAATGCAATTCCTTTAATGCAATTTCAATTTCTAAACAAGTGGCTGGGTTGCTGAGGTAGGACTCATTTAGGCGCCAGGTGTAGGAGGCAGTGGGACTGCATAGTGAGGAAAGGATAACCACTACTGGGGAATGATCAGACCAGGAAGTTTCCAAAATCTTAGAGGAAGTGCAAAATGGCAGGGAGCTAGAAGATGTGAAGGTCTATCTGCGAATATGTCAAGTGGGCATAAGAGTAGAAAGTGTAGTCGCATTTAGAACTGTTGAACTTCCGCCAAATATCCACAGGTCATTATTGTGCAGTACTTTTGCAAATTTAGTACCAAGTTTTGAGGGTTTCAAAATTTGAGAACCTGGTGGACGTGTCCTATCAAGCGGTGAGTCTAGGATAATGTTGGAGTCCCGTGCCATTAGGAGTGTGCCTTCAGAAAGGCAGGACAGTTTCTGGAGTAAATTTTGAAAAAAGGGCAATTGTTCTTTATTCGGAGCGTAATAGTAAAGAAACATTATAAGGGTACCCTCCAAGTTGCCCTTAACCAGTATATAGCGCCCTTCTCGGAGGCGTAACTAGAATCTTCAGGGCCCCGGTGCAAGAAACAATCAAGGCCCCCCCCCCAAGGGCATTGCTAGGTCTACAAAAGATCTCGGGCTAGAGCCCATAGCAATGTAGCAAGCAAGTAAAGAAAGTCATACGCTTGGGTGGGTATACACATGTATACAATATGTATATATCGTTACATAACTGAGTGCAGATCGTCCAGGGTCCCTAGAGAGCCCCGCCTTACATCAGAGTCCCCAAAGAGCCAATTCCTTACATAAGGGTGCCCAAAGAGCCTCCCCCACTTACATCAAGGTCCCCAGAGAGCCCTCCCTTACATCAGGGTCCCCAGAGAGGCTCCCCCCATACATAAGGGTCCCCAGAGTCTCCCCCCCATACATCAGGGTCCCCAAATAGCCTCCTCCACTTACATCAGGGTCCCCAGAGAGCCCTCCTTACATCAGGGTCCCCAGAGAGGCTCCCCCCATACATCAGGGTCCCCAGAGTCTCCCCCCCATACATCAGGGTCCCCAAATAGCCTCCTCCACTTACATCAGGGTCCCCAGAGAGCCTCCCTTACATCAGGATCCCCAGAAAGCCCCCCATACATCAGGGTCCCCAGAGAGCCCCCCCATACATCAGACTCCCCAGAGAGTCCCCCATACATCAGTGTTCACAGAGAGCCCCCCCCATACATCAGGGTTCACAGAGAGCCCCCCATACACCAGAGTCCCCAGAGAGCCCTCCATACATCAGGGTTCACAGAGCGCCCCCCATACATCAGGGTTCACAGAGAGCCCCCCTTACATCAGAGTCCCCAGAGAGCCCCCCCATGCATTAGAGTCCCCAGAGAGCACCCCCATACATCAGGGTTTACAGAGAGCCCCCCATATATCAGGGTTCACAGAGAGCCCCCCATACATCAGAGTCCCCAGAGAGCCCCCCCCCATACATCAGAGTCCACAGAGAGCCCCCCATACATCAGGGTTCACAGAGAGCCCCCCATACATCAGGGTTCACAGAGAGCCCCCCATACATCAGAGTCCCCAGAGAGCCTCCCATACATCAGGGTTCACAGAGAGCACCCCCCTACATCAGGGTCCCCAGAGAGCACCCCCATACATCAGAGTCCCCAGAGAGCCTCCCATACATCAGAGTCCCCAGAGAGCCCCCCATACATCAGGGTTCACAGAGAGCCCCCATACATCAGAGTTCCCAGAGAGCCCCCCATACATCAGGGTTCACAGAGAACACTCCCCATACATCAGGGTTCACAGAGAGCCCCCCCATACATCAGATTCCCCAGAGAGACTCCCATAATCAGGGTTCACAGAGAGCATCCACCATACATCAGGGTTCACAGAGAGCCCCCCATACATCATAGTCCCCAGAGAGCCTCCTATACATCGGGGTTCACAGAGAGCACCCCCCCCCCCATACATCAGGGTTCACAGAGAGCCCCCCATACATCATAATCCCCAGAGAGCCCCCCCATACACCAGGGTCCTCAGAGCCTCCCATACATCAGGGTTCACAGAGAGCCCTCCGCCCCATACATCAGGTTTCCCAGAGTGCCCCCCATACATCAGGGTTCACAGAAAGGCCACCCCCCCATACATCAGGGTTCCCAGAGTGCCCCCCATACATCAGAGGGCCCCCCATACATCAGGGTTCCCAGACTTAAACACCCCCCCCCCAGAGGTTCCCCTGTACCTGGCTGGCTGTGCACCTCCAACCCCCAGCACAGGGGGAGGTGGGAGGCAGCGATCGGCAGCTCTATGATGTCCATTGGCAGGGGGATATCCCAGGGGCTTGGAATTCTCTTCCTCTGTACAGTGGAGGGGGAGGGGCCCTTTGACCCGAGCAACTTACTTGTACACTGAAGAGTGAAACTTGTAGCTGCCCGGGTCAGAGGCCCCTCCCCCCTCCACTGTATACATGCTGAAGGAGAAATACAAGCCCCAGGTAGATGCCGCGAGCACCATACAGCTGCTGATCGCCGTCTCCCACTCCCCCCACTGCATCCCAAACTGAAAGTTGGAGATGCAGGGGGAGATGCCGGGTCTTGGGGGGCCCCCACAGCGGAAGAACGGCAGGGCCCAGTCGCAACGACGACTGTAGCGACCCTGAAAGTTCCGCCACTGGCCCTTCTGGGTTAGTGATTATCTGTGAGGGGGAGAAGGCTAAGCTTTTGGCGATACATATAGCCACTCCCCGCATCTTGTCTGGAGCATTGGCGAGAAAGAAGGTTGGGTAATGCTTATGTATATAATTAGGTTTATAGTAAGATTTATTTCCTGAAGATTTTTTTCCTACTTTTTATACTTATACTTACTTCATTTTAAATAAATTTTACTTTATTTATTTTTTCTTATTTTTTATGTTCACATGTTATGTTTTTTTTACATTTTATTATTTTTAGATTCTTTATTATTATTTTTTATTATTTGTTTACCTTTTTTTTTTCCTATCCCCTTTTTTCTTTATTTTTTCATTGAGATATTGTCATGTTTTTTATTATTTTGTTTTTCATATTTTTTTCTCATTTATTGCATTTCTTAGGTTGCAATTAATTTCAGTTTTCTCACCTTCACTTTTGTTTACAGACATTGCAAATTACAATTAATTCATTCAGCTGTTTCTTCACATGACCCTCTCGGTTCACACACCAATCTTTTCCTTGTGGCTGATGATGCATAAAACACCTCATGCTGCTTCAGGCTCCCACCCTATTACTAAGCCCCCAGTGGGCAGGGGGAATCCCATCAAGGGAGTGTGGTTTTGGGGGAGACATGTAGGCTGAGGCTGCCTCTTATTTTATGTATACATGGAATGATCTAGAGAGCGGCCATCCTTCTATCCATTTGAATTAACCTTCTGGAGCGGTACACAGACATGTCTGCACCCTGTCTTCCAGTGGATCCAGTGAAGCAGTCCCCTTTGGTTTGAGCAGCACCACAAACTTTGTTTATTACGGTATCCGTGTTTGGTAGAAAAAGTATAGTTCTAAATACTTCCATTTATAAAATATAGACTTAATTTTACTTTGCAAGGTGTTTTCAGGAAGAATAGTGTTTTTATGCTGCTTTAATTAGTTGAAATTAGTTGCAGAGGAAATCAGAGAATGCTGTTAGTAGTATATATAATTCCATATACAGTATTGGTATTTGTAAACATCCTTTCACTTCTTACATTTTTCTTTATTTTTGCAGCATTTTGAAATGTAATTGAATGGGGCCTTTTTGTAATTTCTATAAGTTTATGACTGGTGCCTCAGGGAGAATAAAATGTGATTTTACATGTTATGCCTTTTTGTTGATGTAGATAAATATGACTTTTGCAGTTATAGTGAGAAAGTGACCGCAAACTAATTCTAATTAGCCTGAATAAAGAAGTAATTAGGAATAGTTGTATGAATACAATTGGATGTAATTTGGGTCAGCTTTGCCCAATACATTTCAATTACTTAAAGCTAGCAAAGTTCAAGCTGGGAAAATAAATATTCTGAGGCACATCATGACCTGCTCACAGGAAATTTCAGAAATTCTCAAGACAGTTTTCAAACACACCAAACTGAGCAATGCAACACAGTTATTTCTATAGCTCGGAAATTTAGCCAGTATCATATTCTTTAAATGGAGAAAATTTAAAAATAGCGAATCTACCTGGTAGTGGATACAGCGTGGATTCTTATTTTCTCATTGGTTAGCAATTATGACCCCTAGATATTTGTCACTTTTAAGAAGCTGAACTTGTTTTTTTCTGTCTAGGTACAGTGCCTTCTTTCTCTGTCTGTGGTGGAGTCAACCCAACCACTAACCAACATCACGTATTTATTAAGGATGTACTTGTTTTGTTTTCTAATAAGGAATTATATAAATTACAAAAATTACAAATGCATAAAATTTGGCCCGTATGTACAGCTTTTTGCTGTGGTCCTTGGAAGCTATGGTAGATAACAGGGTTATTTTAAGATACAGACGGACTCATGGCAAACATCTCCAGAGTCGACTTTCATCCCATCTTTTAATTTGTTAAACACAAACAAAAAAACTAATTTAGAAAGTGCGATAGTTTTTGGGTTTGAGAAACTTTAAAGCAGTATTAAACCCAAAACTAAAAATGTATTATTTTAACGCTTACCAATCATTAGATGTGGTGGCTGTATTTATTTGGCTAAAAAAGCAGCACAGGGAGCAGTGTTAGGAAACGTTGTGAAGTATATTACAAGTTCTGAATGTTTGCAAGAATAAGGAAAGATGAAGAGATGGAGAGGGCGGGGAAGGGAGGGGTTCCAGGGGTGTGTCTGCAGAAAGAAGGAATAAGAGTGATATCCTACAGGCACAGAGAGAGGTCAAGGCTTAAGCAAAAATGTATCAAAGCCAGTAGGGAGGAAGTGGGCCACACAGGGCCACAGTAGTTTAATTTATGTGGGTAGATAGTAGCAAGTGAAGTGGTTGAGTGACTCTAAAATATCATGCACCTCATCCCGTTTTTTTGGAAATAATTGAAGGCAGGAAATGGGATTTTAACAATGCTCAAGTAATCAAATACATATCAAGAATAACAATTTATAAAGGTTTCTTTATTATTACAAAAAATAGAAAAGGGTTCAATAAAATATATTCACAGAGCATGTACAGTTTGCTTTTATTCAGGTCGCTGGCGTCCCACAAAAGTAAAGATGGTCACAGGTGGATGTTATATTCCAACATGTTTCCCCAGTGATGGCTTCCTCAGGGGATTATTTTCTACCAACAATATTATCTCAGTGCTAGCATAAATAGAATACGGAAAGATTTGCCGTCAATTATAAAGTGTAAAATATATTTTACAATATATAAGGAATATTAACATAATATCTGTCATGGCTTCAGAGAACATATACCCACCTGTACCAGTCCTAGATCTAGGGGCGCAGGGGAAGGGGACCCAAAAACCCTGGGACAAACAGAGGTGGGGGAGGACATGCGCAGTCAGGTATGCAAGGATCAGGCTACAATGTATAAACAAAGGAAAGAACAGGTATTAAATTATAATATTGGACATATATCATTGTCCAATAAGGTAGGAGAAGGGCCCACAAGCCTCAACTTATACTTACCATGCTCAATAATATATAATGGATAATGCAGGAGTGCCTAAAAAGATGTGCGGTAAAGAAGTCAATCTTGCACTGGAATGCCTTAATTGGACACTAAAATGGAAACATGACGCAAGAAGAATGAGAACGTGTTTACACGTTCAACATTATATGCTCAATGATATCAAATTGTGCAAAAAATAGGAAAGTAATTAAAAAAAGGTGGGGGTGAGAGGCAGAGAACCATGCAACGTGTGTAGATAGATACAAAAGAGACCAAACTCATTTCACAACCATTACATTATAGACCAAAAGGTGAATATGAGATAGTCATATTAGCCAGCAGCAAAGCAGTCAGCTTTAAAAATAGAAAAGATAGTATACTATAACCCATTATACCAGGCTAAAAAAGCCTGGTATAAAGTTTTGGGATCCCCTTCCCCTGCGCCCTTAGATATAGGACAGGTACAGGTGGGTATATGATCTCTGAAGCCAATAAAGATGTTATGTTAATATGTACTTATATATTTTTTGGTTATGTTTATACTTTATAATTGAAGACAAATCTTTCTGTATTCCATTTATGCTAGAACTAAGTTAATATTGGTGGTCCCAAATAATCCCCTGAGGAAGCCATCACTGGCGAAACATGTTGGGATATAACATCTGCCTGTGACCATCTTCACTTTTGTGGGAAACCAGCGACCCAAATAAAAGCAAACTGTACATGCTCTGTAATCATATTTTATTGAACCATTTTCTATGTTTTGTAATAATAAAGAAACCTTTATAAATTGTTATTCTTGATATGTATTTGATTACTTGAGTACCGTTACAATCCCATTTCCTACCTTCAATTTTTTTATGTGGGTAGGTGTTTTCCAAGCCTTTGCCACTGTCTGTTAGCAGATGTGGTGACCTGCAGAAGGAGTTTAAACTGCGTTTTAGAAAGCTCAAATGCATTCCTATGGAAATCATCCCAAACACTTCAGTCTGAAAATCACACACTAGGCAGCAGGTCCTCCAAATATATATTTTTTTTTTTATCTAATAATTTTTATTAGAGAAAGGAAAAAATCAGAGTACCAAATACAGCCAAGGTACCTAAGTACCGCACAGTAGCACATAATCACAAAATGTCAATACATACTCTGAATATAGGCAATTTTTATATCCTATATCAAAAGAAAGCAGAGAAAAACATCACTATCTATGATTTACCCGCTACTAGCTAATACTAAAGACAAAAAGGAGAAAGAAAAAAAAAAAAAAAAAAAAAAAAAATAATAAATAAGGGGGGCTGAAGACACCGTAATGAACGGATCTTCTAAAGTCTCTACGTACCAAAAGGAGTGAGCAGGAAATGGTCAAAGCCAAAACAGCAGTCTCATCCCATATCGAGTTGTAAGTATTGATCAGAATACCTGAACGCCACCCAAGGTGACCACGTCTGATTGAATTTTTCCGACGATTCCCTGGCAATTGCTACCGTTTCCTCCAATTGGTGGATGTTCTCTATGGAGCTAAACCATTCCGGAATGGAAGGAATATCCTTCGATTTCCAGTGCCTGGGAATCAAAACTTTCGCTGCATTCAGCAGATGTCTAGTCAATGATTTTTTATAATGTTGCATGGAGCAGTCCGCAATGTGGAGTAAGCAACAAGCAGGTGTAAGAGAGATTGTGGTATCTGTAATGGCTTTGATCAGTTCGCACACCTTGTCCCAGAAGGGTCTCAGACATGGACACTCCCACCAAATATGAACAATGGTGCCCGAGTCTTGCTCGCATCTCCAGCAAGAATCCGATGTCAACGGGTACCATTTTTTTATTTTATCCGGAGTGGTATACCATTGTGTTAAAAGCTTATACGACATTTCCTGCATTCTCGTGCCAATCGCACACTTATGGGCAAAAATGCAGGCACGTTTCCATTGCTTATCTGTAAAACGTATTTTGAGCGCCTTTTCCCATTGTACTTGTAATCCCGACGCTATCCCCCCCCTGTCTAATTGGAGCCATGAGTATGTGAGAGAAGTAGATCTCGGAACCGGAGCTCCAGTCAGGCAAGTTTGTTCAAGCGGAGTTATTGATCTAAAGAATTGTTTTTTAAACTGGGAAACCTGTATATAGTTATGCAGCTGACGGTAAGTCCAAAATGAAAGAGTGCTCTGGGGATTTACATCTCTTTTTAGGGAGTCAAAGGATTTTAAGGTATTAGCCTCAACGCAATGTATCATTAAGAGGGGCATTGTTTGGTCCGTGGGTGCAGAAAAGTGCAGGTCCATCCCAGGCAGGAAATCCGGATTGCGAGTAATAGGGGTGAGCGGACCGGGACATGAGGACAATTTATGATGTTTCATCATCATGTGAAACGCTCTGAGCGTGGACCCCACCAAGGGATGCTGCCGCAAGCTCTGCGGGAGTTTCCCCCAAGGAGTCCAAGGTAGGAATCTAAGATGCAATGTAGATGATGCTTCCTCCAATGTAACCCAATCCTTCTGTCCCCTATGACAGTTCCAGTCCAAGATTCTAGCTAAATGTATCCCAGAATGATATAGTTTAAAATCAGGCAGGCCTATAACCCCTTCTTCCTTAAATTTTGAAAGCGTTTCCAACTTTATCCGAGGTTTTAGCCCCTTCCAAATAAAGGTGCGTACAATAGCCTGAAGTCGTTTAAAAAAAGAACCTGGGAGTGGAATAGGTAAAGTATGGAAATGGTACAAAATTCTAGGTAGAATTACCATCTTCAGTATGGCAGCTCTTCCAAACCAGGAAAAGGGTCTAGAGGTCCAACTTTTAAGATCTACTTGGATTTTTTTTAGCAAGGATAGAAAATTGATGTTATAGATATCCCCAAAGTTAGCCGCCAATTTGATTCCTAGATAGGTTATAGATGAGGTTACCCACTTAAACGAGCAGGAAGAGCGTGCCCTCGCTAAGGAATCAGATGACAGTGTGAGATTAAGGGCTTCCGATTTAGAATCATTAATTTTCATATTGGAGATATAACTGAAAATGTTAAAAGCTTTAGAAAGATTCGGGATGGAGTCGTGAGGCCGTGTCAAAAAAATAAAAGATCATCCGCATATGCTGCTATTTTAAAGTCACGCTGGCCTATCTGGAAGCCTTGTACCTCCGGGTTTGCATTAACTGTGCGGATAAAAGGTTCTAAAGATAAAATAAATAAGAGAGGGGAAAGAGGGCATCCCTGCCTTGTGCCATTGTTTATATCCACTGCTTCTGAAAGGGTGCCATTGATTTTAAGCTGTGCCCGAGGTTTATGGTATAAAGCCGAAATCCACGCCATCATGTGCGATCCCAACCCAACATGCCTGCAGGTAGCAAACATATAGTCCCAGGCGACACGGTCGAAGGCCTTCTCCGCATCGGTTGAGAGGAGAAGGCCCTCAATTCCCCCGGGTATGTGCATAATGAACCAAATTAAGGGCTTTTATAACATTATCCCGTGCTTCCCTTCCTGGCATGAATCCCACCTGTTCTGGGCCTATAAGTTTGGAAAGGAAAGGTGTCAGCCTGGAAGCCATTAATTTCGCCAGTATTTTTAAGTCCAAGTTCAACAAAGAAATCGGCCTGTAACTTGTACAGTCAGTAGGGTCCTTCGCTGGTTTAGGGATCAATGTTACAAATGCCGTTGTAAAAGTGCTCGAGCTTGGTGAAGAAGTTCGGATATAATCCAGAGCACGGAGGAGGGGGGCTTTCAGGGTGTCTATAAAAATTTTATAATAATGAGCCGTGAACCCATCCGGGCCTGGGCTCTTACCCGGTTTTAGAGTCTTAATTGCCGCCATAAGTTCTTCTTCTGAAATCGGCGTTTCCAAGGAATCGCTCTCATCCGAGGATAAAGTAGGCATGCCACTCTCCACTATATATTCTCGCAAAATGGATTCTCTATTTCCTTGAAGCTCTGCAGGTTTATGTATCACAGGGAGATTATAAAGCTTAGTATAAAAAGCATGAAATTGTGCCGCAATCTGGTCCGTTTTTTGTATAAGTTGGCCCTTAGGGGTCTTAATAGAAAGGATAGAATGTGCATAAGAAATTGTTTTGAGGGTTTTTGCAAGGAATTTGCCGCACTTATCCCCATGTTCATAATGAAAGCCCTTCTTGAGATAGAGAATACGTTTTGCTTTGAGATTAAGTAAGGAGTTAAGTTTTTCCCGCGTCTTTGAAACTTCTGACATGAGCGCCTCTAAATGTGATTGTTTATGTTGGCTTTCCAGACAGGCAATTTTTTCCGCCAATGCCGAGATAGCTTTTTCAGCTTCTCTTTTCTTAATCGAACCTAGGCGCATAAGTTCGCCACGTAGGACACACTTATGAGCCTCCCAGATCGTCAGAGGTGACATATCCTCTGTAGTATTAAGCTGGAAGTATAATTTGATCGCCTCGTGAATTTGTTGGCTGGTAAAGGGATCCGTCAATAGAGTGGAATTCAACCGCCAGCTGCATGGTCTAGAAGGCCTATCTTGTTGTGAAAGAGAGATCGAAACCGGGCAGTGATCCGAAAGGGATTGTATGCCTATGTTGGCTGCCTGGAGCAAAGGTAAATCACGTTGTGAAATAAACACATAATCGATACGGGAGTGCTTTTTGTGTAACGGAGAATAATATGTATAGTCTCTGCCCGTCGGGTATACCAGGCGCCAAGCATCCACCAAGGTCAAAGAGTTCAGCTGTGATTTAATTTTCTGAATAATAGAATATGAGATGCTAGACTTGCCATTAGAAGTATCCTGTAGGGGTACCAGTGGGATATTAAAATCCCCACCCAAAATAATACAGCCAGTGGCAAAGCCCTTTAATTCGTCTATTAAGTGACGACAAAATGCAAGATGGCCTGAATTAGGGAAATAAGCATTGGCCAGGGTAATCTCTTTATTATGCCACATTCCCTTGAGGAACAAAAATCGCCCCTTAGGGTCCTTGTATTGCTGGGACACTTTAAAGTTTGCATGTTTATGCAACAGAATTGATACACCTTTGCACTTAGAGTTAGGATTTGGTGCATGGTATACCTCAGGAAAGTGTCTATCAAATAATCTAGGGACAGAGGAGGATAGAAAGTGGGTCTCCTGTATTAACACAAAAGCCGGTTGAGCCTTTTTTAATTCTCTTAAAAGTGATACCCTCTTTTCCGGAATATTAAGGCCCCTTAGGTTGTGGGAGATCAGGGTAGGGTGTTCTCCTAATGAGGAATAGGCCATTTCAGCACAATGTCAATAAACCCCCAACCTACAACAGAGAAAAAAAATAAAAAAAATAAAAAAAAATAAAAATAAAGAAAAAGTCTCCTGAAGGAACAGGGTAGATATATACAATTAACCAATCGAGCACTCCTCTACCACTGAAGAGGGGCTCCTCCAATTGTGTCTAACCCGGGGTACAAGGCCCGAAGATAAATAACCCTGTGAACCCCCGGGGTAGACACAGTGTGGGGTACGTGGGAGAGACCCGTGAAATGGTCAAAGAAAGCCAAATTTGTTTAATACGTCAAAATAACAGAAAAGCAACTGCTCCCACCCGCAGCCTAGAAAAAGCCTATTTATAAAGCTATGACCCGTAAATTTATCAAAACATGCATAAATAAAAAAATAAAAAAAAAATTCCGCATCCCAAAAGTGCAGAGAGCACTCGTACCACATTAACCATTATACACATATTAGATGCCCTCAGGTCCTGCACAGTAGGCGGAAAATGGTCCCAACAGGGAACTATATTTATTTCTGGGGCCCACAGATGGGCAAGCTCAGAAATATAGTAAACAAAAAAAATAAAATAAAAAAAAATAAATAAAAGTCCTTTTTCTTTTTCTCTACTTTTCCCTCTTTACAAAACTAGAGTAATTGAAGCAGAAAAAGTAATATCTTAGATATATTCTCTTGCTCTTTTTCTCTTTTTTTTTTTCTAAAAAAAAAAAAAAAAAAAAAAAAAAGTACAAAAAATACATACAAAAAAAAAAAAAAATACACATAATATAAATACAAAAAAAAATTTTTTTGCTCTTTTTCTTTCTCTTTTCCCTTACAGATCTAGAGTCCTTGAAGCAAGAAAATTACATCTCAAGTATATTCTCTTGCCCTCGTGCTTCTGGTCACCTGGACTTGTTTTTCGGGGTCCACACCCTGATGCTTTTGATAATTCCCCTTCTTTGGTACTTGTGTAGTCAAAGTTAATTGTTGTGTGACAGGTAGGCTAGGGGAGTCTAGCGGGAACCTAAATTCCCTGTACCAATCTGGTAAGTCCACCGGTGGTAAGTGAAGGGCTTCACAAAATTGCGATAGATCATCCGGGGTCTTAAGGGTGTGGGATACCCCCTCCACATTAACCGAGAGAGCAAAAGGGAACTTCCATCTATAGGTGAGATTATGCTCTCTAAGTATTTCCAATATAGGGCGCAAGGCTCTACGATTTCCCAATGTAATGGGTGAAAGATCCTGAAATAAAGAAATCTTCTGCTCATTAAAAAAAATCGACTCGTTTTGACGTGCATGTGCCATAATGTCCTCCTTAAGCTTGTAATTCTGAATGCAGCAGATAATGTCCCTAGGGGGCGCTGATTCACTCGGGCGCACACGAAGTGCCCGGTGGGCTCTATCAAAATCAATTAGGTTATCCGCTGGTTTCTTCAATAATTTGTTAAAAATGGAGGACAAGGTGGGTGCGATTTGCTCAGGTATGACTGATTCTGGTACCCCCCTAACCCTGATGTTATGCCTCCTGGCCCTATTTTCCAAATCTTCCAGGTGTCGGTTTACAGCAATTAATTGGGCGGTATGGGCATTTGAAACCGACTCCAATCGAGAGATTGCAATGTCTCTTTTTTGACCCAGGCATTCGGCCGTACAAGCCCTCTCATTTAACACTAACATATCAGTTTTGAGTTCGGTAATAGCAGACGCAAAAGTACGCTTAATATCATCCACAAACACAGTCATATCAGCATAAGTCAACACATGATCAGAGGAGGGGCTATGCCTCACCGTATCCTCCAGCATTGTATGCGTATCCTCTGTGACCTCCCGATCCTTGTCGCCGGAGGCCATCTTAGAGATATCTGACGTGCCCTGGATGCTTGAAATTCCTGAAGTATCTGTAAGGGTATCTGTCCTGCCTGAGCTACTTGCGGTGCCAAGGACGTCTATGTTGCGGGCAACTGTACGGGACCTAAACAGGTCCGGGATGCTTTGTTAGGTCCTCCAAATATTAAGGGGGGAGGATGCAAATTGAGATTGTTTATTTAATCATGTCTAAGGGCATGTAAATAACATAAAAAAGCTAGAACTTTTTCTTTCTTACACTCCATTCCTAAGAAAATCGAATTTAACCTCTTGACCACTGGGCACTTAAACCCCCTTCCTAACCAGACCAATTTTCAGCTTTCGGTGCTCTCACAATTTGAATGACAATAACTCATACAACATTGTGCCCATCTGAAATTTTTGTCCTTTTTTTCCCCACAAATAGAGCTTTCTTTTGGTGGTATTTGATCACCTCTGCGGTTTTTATTTTTTGCGCTATAAAAGAAAAAAGACTGAAAATTCTGTAAAAAAAAAAATAATTCTTGTTTCTGTCATATTAGCAGGTATTGCGGAGTATTGCAGAGTATTGGGGGTATTGCAGAGTATTGGGGGTATTGCAGAGTATGGGGGGTATTGCAGAGTATTGGTGGTATTGCAGAGTATGGGTGGTATTGCAGAGTATGGGTGGTATTGCAGAGTATGGGGGGTATTGCAGAGTATGGGGGGTATTTCAGAGTATGGGCGGTATTGCAGAGTATTGGTGTTATTGCAGAGTATTGCACAGGGAGGGATGGATGGCTGGATCTGTGACTGCATTTGTAACAGATCCAGCCCACAGCAGCTGCTGCTGCTTCCGCTCTCCCCCCTCTCCTCTCACACTGTACCGATCGGTACAGAGAGGAGAGGGAGGAACCGGCGTCATGACATGACGCCGGTTTGTTTACAAGTGATTGCTCCGCCATTTGATGGAGCGATCACGTGGTAAACTGCCGCTATCAGCGGCAACTTACCGCGATCTGTGATGCGCCGGGTCTTCTAGACCCGACGCTCACAGATGATTCTGGGAGCGCGCCCCAGGGGGTGCGCGAGTGAAGGATTCTGGGAGGACGTCCTCCCAGAATAACTCCACCGCGCTGTAGACGTCTTTTGTCTATGGCGTGGTGGGGAAGTGGTTAATGTAGAAAGCTAGAAAAATAAGGGAAATACATTTTCACTGGACTTTATCAACACAATAGCTTTTTTTTTTATCTTTAAATGCACAAATAAATAGCTAATAGCTATAAAATAAGTAAGGAGTGAGAAGATATGAACTCCTGTTCATCAAAAATGTAGCTGTTCATCATTTTAATTGTATGGGATATAGAGATATTTTTCATACTGTATTAATTGCTAACAGGTGCACCTGCTTCATTAGACAGTGTCTGTCAACAAAGGACTGGGAAACAATAACCCGCTTTGCCTTAAACATGATTGATGTACCTTGCAGAGCTACTTTACAGAGCTGAAAACTGAGAAAAAAGACCACTAATATTATGGCTTTGAATATTGAAGCAACTATATACTGTCAAAATTCATAAAATGTACTGAGGTTATTTAAGGAAACTTGTATGAAGCAACATTGTTCACTTTTATTTCTAAAACATCCATATGGATTAAAAAGGATATATTATGATTACAGATAGTGGCTGTTGTAGACAACATCAACTTTATTTTAATTATATTCTCAGATTATATTTTTCTAAAAGATTCTTTGTTCAGCTTTTTAAATACAGTAAAAATGTACGGACTTAAGCATGGACTTACATTTTCCTGTCATTGTGGCTTATTAGACCTGCCCCACTGGTATTGGAAAAAAACTAAGCAGATTAAGTGTAATAGTTGTGACATTTTGGAATCCTCTGCTGAATATTTACCTACATCCCATAGTGTCAAGATATGAGAAAATGAAATGAGCATTAATAAAGCAAACATATTCCTCTGTCTTGGTGCGATTCGGAGCTGAACATAGGGATAATCTTGAAATTGTATAATGCAATTCTAAGTCTAGGGTGGTTTATAGCTTTGAATACAGAGAACCTCTCAATTTTGCCAGAAGGTTTAAAGTAAGGAGAGTGCATCACCTCCAATGGCTTGTAATTTATTACAAATGAAAAAGCCTGTAAAGATATGTGTAGAATAATTTCCATCTCCATACAACAGCTAAAGCCTCTTTTTCAAGCTAAAGGTATTGTCTGATGTCTGATGTCATATAGACCTACAATCCCCAGCATGTTATTTCTGAACTAGGATGATACTTTAACTCGCAGCAATTGTATCTAAAGTTATTAGAGTTAATCTGGCTGGATCAAATTAAGCTAAGGCCAAGTAAGTTATCTCATCAGTTTATTAACTGCATGCTGTTCCATGAAACTCTACTTTTATGGAAGTTAATTGTCATAATTGTTAAATTAGTTCACTAACATCTGCTAAATCAAGAATAAACTTAGTAAAGTGATTGGCTAACCCAAGAAAATATTTGTTTCTGTAAGGTTTTTCTTTTTTTTACTTCTGGCATTAGAAATATCTTTGATTTTACTATCCCGTAGACCAGTGGTCATTAACCCTGTCCACTAACAGGCCAGATTAACCCTGCCACTAACAGGCCAGATTTTATGTATTACCTTGGGGAGATGCAGACGAGAATACTGCAATCACTGAGCAGCAAATGATATCACCTGACATGTATTTCAGTTATCTTGCAAACCTGGCCTGTTAGTGGGCCCTGAGCACAGGGTTGATGACCACTGCTGTAGACCATTTTTTTTCAACCAGGATGTCCAGGCACCCTGGAGTGCCTTAGCAAAATGCATAAATTTGCCCCAAATGTATACAAACCAGTGCATGGATCAAACCTGTTACACAAAGCCATAGGTTTTCTTTGTGCACCATTACAACCTTCCAGGCACTGGTGTCCTAACATCCAGTGATGTCTTTAGTGTTGAAAAGAAGGTTGTTGATCACCTGCACAGCATGCTTGTTGGACCCTCCCCTGCCCCTCTCGGTCAACACTGAGGTCACATTAGCAGAGTGAGGGAGAGAAACTGAGGGAGAAGAGAAACATTGGAATACTAGTCGGTATTAGTGTGCAAAAGTGTATTTGCTTTGGAAGAATAAAATACCTCTAATTGTGGGTGTCCGATGTGTGTTGATGCTGCCAAATAATGTAAAACTATTAGAATAGTTTTTACATTTTGGAATGGGGTGCCTTGAGACTGTCCATAATTTTAAAGGGTGCCTTGAGACTGTCCATTAATATAAAGGACGTCTTGACTAAAAAGAGGTTGAGATACATTGCTTTAGACCAATGTCTGTTCTTCACAGGACAGTGTAAAGTATTTCTCTTTTAAATGCTTTAGGACTGTGCTTAGCATACACATTTGTGACTTTGGTTTGTTTGTTTTTTTCCAGGTTTATGTGACTGTCCAGGCTGGGCTCAGCCCTTCCTTCTCTGTGCTGGCAGCTTAGCTGTCAGATAATTGCCAGCTCCCATCTCTCCACAGTGATCCACCTGTTGATGATCCTGCTCGTCAGCTCTGCCTACTTAAAGCCTTCGGCCCCATACACACGATAGAATCCATCCGCTGAAAAATCCCAGCGAATGGGTTTCAGCGGATAGATTCTATGGTGTGTACACTCCAGCGGATCTGTTTCCGCGGATATTTATCCCCTGGGATGGATTTCCAGCGGATAAATATTTGATGACATGCTATCAAATCTATCCGCTGGAATCCATCCCAACGGATGGATCCGCTGGTCTGTACAGACTCACCGGATCCATCCGTCTGAAGGGATCCCCCGCATGCGTCGTAATGATTCGACGCATGCGTGGAATTCCTATATGACAGCGTCGCGCACATCGCCGCGTCATAATCGCGGCGACGGCGCGACACGTCATCGCCAGAGGATTTCGGCGCGGATTTCGATTCGATGGTGAGTACACTCCATCGCATGGAAATCCGCGCAAATCCTCGAGAGGATTTATCCGCGGATACGGTCCGCTGGACCGTATCCACGGATAATCCTCTCGAGTGTATGGGGCCTTCCAGTTCATTTGCTCTTTGCCTCCGCCTGTGTTAACATCACAAGAGACTTTCTCCTGCATTCCTGTTGGAGACCTGCTTGACTGATGTTCCCTCTGGCTACAGATCTTGCTTGCTGTACTACTACATTTATCCCTGGCTCTTGGACATTGGCTTGGCCAACTACCCAATCCGGTTACTGAACTCAGGCTATGTTTTGACTACACTTACTCTGCTTACCTTTTTATTTTTATTATTAAACAAGTGTGATTTAACTGTTCTTCTGTCTCAGTCTGATTCATGGTTTCTGACAGTGACTTACATTTTTGGTCTACGGCTCTCCTCAAACCATAAAGAAATATAAGCATTATCTGCCCAACAAGTTTT
Organism: Rana temporaria; assembly: GCF_905171775.1. NCBI lineage: Eukaryota > Metazoa > Chordata > Amphibia > Anura > Ranidae > Rana > Rana temporaria. Next base: position 174,384,422 of record NC_053491.1, read on the forward strand.
ACATGTGAATCTTTAACTGGAAATCTTTTAACTTTCCGTACAGTCCTGAGATTTATCTCGCTGTCTCTATCAGCATGTTCAACGTTAACACATGAGCACTGCAGCACAACTGATTGGCTCCTTGTTTTGTTTCTCCCCACCCCATCTAGGTTTTGCTGTGCAGGGATACAAAGTCAAATTCAGGTACTGCTTAAAATAAAATAAATGCATTTAATTATATATTGATAAATACAGAGCTGCAATAACCTGTGTCTTCTTTAATCTGGTTGGAGTCCTGTAAATACAAGATTGAATATATACAACATACTTTTCCTGCCACTGAAAGGGAACGCAGTGATATGAGGCCAGCAGGAGAACTGCAGGAAAACCAGTGAGGGCTGTGAAATGACCATGAAGATAACACTCCTGAAAATATTGGTTTCCCAGCTGGTTTGGACTCGTTGAAATACTGCAATGATATTCAGAGGGGTACTAGAACTATATGTGTAATTCTGCTTGTTGGTGTTACACAGTTTATTCACACCAGGCCAGTTCCTTATGAGGCCAGTTCACATTACCTCCATGTATGCATGCAGTCCCCTGCCTCAAACCATGCTGCTGGCAATAGTACTGAATGGAATGTTCCTTGTGACATTTCAATAAAGTTAAAAAAAAAAAGTAAACTGTTTTCTCCCAGCGCACATCAGCAGCCCTGCATCCAATGCAGCCTGCTTGTGTAAACAAGCCCTAAGATGTTTTCTTCTTGCTTTAAAAAATTCCCAGGATACATACTATTGCATATATATATATATATATATATATATATATATATATATATATATTGTAAGGGGTTAGCTCGGTAGCGGGGGTGTGTGTGTCCCTGGATGGGTTCACTACACACTGAACCATACAGAGAAACAGCCGAAGACGAATGAAAACAAAGAATTTGGTTTATTCTTCCATCTTGCTGGAAACAATTGCAAGAATCCAAACAGCATAAACAAAATCAAACATAAAATAAACCCTGGCCACTTGGGGCGTCTACCTTCACCACACAGGAACCTATCTATGGAGTCTGGCTCAGCCTACTGCTGAGCAGACACTGCTGGTCATACAGCAGAAAAACAAATATTCTTTCTGATTTTTATCACACAGAAAAATCAACAGCACCTCACCTCTTCAGAAGTATTTCTGTTCACTGCTCTCCTTCACTCAAAAAGCCTCGGGATGCAGCAATCAGTAGTAATCCTCTGGATTACTTATAGAAGCCTTAATTGCCTCATTCTGAACAGCTGAAGTTTTCCAACGCCCTTAAATCCTTAAATCTTTCTGGCTGCTTCTGCAGCCGACACCTGATAATAATTGGTATATTGTCTAAAACAAGGCAGAAATGTATCTCTCGTCTGTGACAACACCCACAGATTTACCTGACTTCCTGTCACAATATATATATATATATATAAAAATATCAGATATAATCCTAAAATTACTCTAATCCCAGCGCTCAATGGTATAATCAAAAAATGTCACAATATTTACAAGGTATATAGCGGCTATTATAAAATCAACAATTACTAAAAAAATATGTGTTATCAGAGGTAAAAACTTAATAAAACATTAACAGCGCTTTCAAGTCACTGGCGTGACTAATGAGTTCAAAGGAATCTCATAACCTTAAATGAGATGATAAAAAAGCTCTCAGGGTCAAAACATTTGTTTGGCGGCTCCTATCAATCTCTTTATATAAACAGCTCAGTCCAAAACCCAAACTGTATGTGTGATGAAGTGTCCATTCACATAATGCTACCAAAGCAGAAATTGTAGATAAAAACTTCTCCAAGCACTACAGGGCTGTATGCTTCACACTGATATCTTCCCCCTATAGGTAATGTACTCACCACATATTAGGTGAAAGACAGCATAATAAATCCTGGATCTCTGCTTGTTTCCTCAAGAACTCTGGATGGATGTCAGCTGTAATGAGATCCTGGTGTGGAATCACTCTTGCTACAATTTAACTCTCTGCAGTTGTAAAGAGGTGTTTCCTTGGAACATTGGTGCAGCACAACGGTCATGCAGGGAGAAAAAGGGAGACACATATTAGGTGAAAGACAGCATAATAAATCCTGGATCTCTGCTTGTTTCCTCAAGAACTCTGGATGGATGTCAGCTGTAATGAGATCCTGGTGTGGAATCACTCTTGCTACAATTTAACTCTCTGCAGTTGTAAAGAGGTGTTTCCTTGGAACATTGGTGCAGCACAACGGTCATGCAGGGAGAAAAAGGGAGACTAGATAGTATAAAACCCTTTTATTGTTAGTAATAAACCCCTGCTGCCCACATATGCTTACACGCTTAAAAATCATAAAAGGCTTGTCACTCAAAACTAGGTATCAGCTCACGCAGGGAGGATGTTCACAAATCTCTATCCCCTGTTTTGTAAGTCCCGGGTAAATACCAGCATCGGTGCAAGAAAGCTTGTCGTGTAGACACGCCCTGACGCGTTTCGTGATTGGCTCACGTCTTCAGAGGGCGTGGCTACACGATACGACTGCTTCTTATTTATGGGAATGGACAGGTCTAATTGTCCGCCCCTCCCTATGTGTGATACGTCCCAACATAGTCAGCTCCGCCTCTGTTGGACTCGTCATGAGCTGCCACTGCCAATCCCGAACGTCTCAGGATCGTCAGCAACAGCATGAGTCCCAGCCAATCTGCTCCATCTCCTCGTACCCTCGTCACTGGCTCAAACGGCCAATCGCGGGTAATCCAGATATTTGCATATGTCGATGCTTAGAAGGCTAGATCAGCTGGGACGTACAATCTGTTTATAGCAGATGGTAACCTCTGATGCTACAGCGGGTCCATACTTTAATACAGACCCGCCGGCACCATTGTACCATACGCTAAAGCGGGAAAATGAAAAATACATTAGCAAAGGAAATTACTTCTAACGCCATTACATAGTGATGACTGACATCCCTTTGTACATAATTACAGTAATATTCATTAGCAGCCAAACTAATGTGCCATATATCGGCTTATATTGCTCAATTAAAAGTTTTACTTTGACAATAACAGCATATACATTTAAAATCCAACATATATGTTAAAAAAGTCTCCATGTACCTTATATTTATTAAAACAATAAAATAAAATATTCATTAAAAATTGATTACTGTATTGTATAAATATACCAAATAGAAACCACATACTGATTAATTTTCCTCCTCATGCATTATTTTGGAAGATAAAATTATATAGGGTGTCATTTTCTTAGCAGTGACACATGTATATATTAATTATGTCCAAACTTATTTATAGACACCATTGGGCAAGTTTGGACATTTATTAAGTGATCTCAATGGCCTGTAAGGTCAAAAACATGACCAGTGTGATCAACTTAAATTTATTATGCACATCCTTTTGTGTATGTGTGATATACACCTCAAAGTAATGAGAATATTAATCAAATATTCTATCACACAATCTGAAATAATAATATTTACAACAGAAGAGCTCCCCTTACTCCCCTAGTGGTCACTAATGAAACAATTGAGATCTACATCTATGTTGAGGCCATTGGGACTTAGAGTATTAGTCCAATATAGCCACTGAGTCTCACGTTTGGATATCTCACGGACCATATTAGCCCCCCTCCAGTTACGATCTATACGGTCTATACCCCAAAATTTCAATCCGATGGGATTTTTATCGTGTTTGTCCCTGAAATGGAGCGAGACGCTGTGATCTTTGTAACCAATGGTGATATTATAGATGTGCTCCGATACCCTCTTGGTTAAAGTTCTTTTTGTGCGCCCAATATACATTAGGCCACAAGGGCATTCTAGGGCATATACCACATGTGTGGTTTTGCATGTGATACATTCTTTAATCTCGAATTCTTTTCCATTTGCAGTGGATGTAAATCTGGTGAGTCCTCTCAGGTGTGTGGATACTTGTTGGCATGATTTACATCTCCTACATGCTGTAAATCCTGCTCTGTCCCAAAACATCTTGATTTTTTTGGGTGGATCCAGTACCTTTTTTACTATTTGGTCTCCAAAAGAAGACGTTCTTCTGTATATAAAGCGTGGATTTTCGGGCAATGACGATTTTAGTGTTCTGTCCATAGTCAGAATGTTCCAATGTTTTCTGAATATAGCTTCTATTTCATGATATTGTTCGTGATAGGTAGAAATAAAGCCCCATTCATGGGCTTGATTTGGTGCACGATCTTTTGGTTCCAACATATTTTGTTGTGTGGTCTGTCCCACCTCTTTCATCCAATTATCTAAATGCTCCAAATTGTATCCTTTTTCCACGAATCGTTGTTTAATAATGGAGGCTTGGGCCCAATAGTCATCATCTTTAGTACAGTTACGCCTGATACGTGTGAATTGGCCCTTAGGTATGTTTTTGAGCCATAGTGGGTGGTGCCCGCTTTGTATCGGTATGTAGCTGTTCCTGTCTGTTTCCTTGAAATAAGCTTTGGTGTACAGTTGTCCAAGACCCTTGATCACTGTAACGTCAAGGAAATGGATTTGTAATTGACTCCAATTGAAGTCTAATTTAATGCTGTTCTTATTACTATTCAGCCAGACTGAAAATGCTATAAGGGATTCCTCCGGGCCCTGCCATATCATAAACATATCATCTATGTAGCGTTGGTAAAAAATGAGCTCCTTTTTCTTGTTATTATAGATCCACTTATCCTCCCATTCACTCATGAATAGGTTGGCTAGACTTGGCGCAAACTTTGCGCCCATAGCTACACCAATCTTCTGGGTGTAGTACTGTCCCCCATACCAGAAATAGTTATGGGTAAGACAGTAGTCTAATGCCATTTTGAGGAATTTTTTCTGGATGAATGGTAGCTCCTCCCTCTTGCTTAGTGCCCAATTAAGAGCTAAGAGGGCATCATCGTGTTGGATGTTAGTGTATAATGCTGAAACGTCAGCAGTGACTAAAAACACTTCTGATCCTACAGGGAATGTAACTTCCTTAACTTTTTGGATAAAGCTAGTGGTATCTTTCAAGAAGGCTTTTGTGGTGACAACGCTACTCTGCATGAAGTGGTCTAAGTATTGACCAATCCTAGCTGTGACAGAACCTATTCCGTTCACAATAGGTCTAGCCGGAGGTACAGTTGGATTCTTGTGAATTTTGGGAACTGTATATATAGTGGGTGTCCTGCTGTAGCTTGGACACAGGTACATTTTTTCTTTTTTGGTAATGACCCTCATGTAGTACCCGTAATCCACCAGATTATGTAAATCCACTCTATATTGTTTGGTAGGATCATTCTTTAGAAGTTGATACGTACTTTGATCATCCAGCATCTCCTGTAGTTGGGTGTGGTAATATGTCTTGTCCATTATCACCACCCCTCCTCCCTTATCGGCTGGCCGGATTATGATGTCTTTTCTTTCTTCAAGAGCTTTTATGCCTTCTTGTATGTGTTTGGGATTAAGACTCTTTTTTATAGGCATTGCTTCTAAATCATTTAGTACCAACTGCTTGAACACCTCCACATGATGGTTACTGGTTTGGGGTGGATTAAATAGCGATTTATTTTTGAGTCCACTATCCAAACCTATTACTTCTTTCTGTTTGTTATTCCTTAAATTGTAGTTGTTCGACAAAAAATATTTTTTAATATTGACCTTTCTGATGTATTTTTGAATGTCGATGTAGACATTAAATTTGTTTAGGGGTTTTGTGGATGTGCATTTTAATCCAGCATTGAGTATGTTAGTCTCCTTTTGTGTCAATGTGGCAGATGATAGATTGTATATTCCACTTAATCTACCTGTCTTGGCCTTTTTCTGCTGGATTCGTTGCCCTGCTCGGCATCCTCTCCGTTGTGGTTTCTGTTGTTCCTGATAGGGCTGTATGTTACTTCTCGTTGTGGGGGGTACCACCATTCCTGGTTGGGGTTGGCATTGTGGGGTTGCTGTCCCCGTCCCCTCCAGGGTCTGTTGCCTCTGCCCCGTCCTCGTGAGTTCCCCCTCATACCTCTCCCTAAAAAAGGCACTGGTCTGGGTGAGGGTGTATAGTATGCATTCTCCCTACTATCCTGTAGGGGGCCATATCTATTTTGGGTATAGGTCGTATAATGTTCATCATATCTTGGATTGGATGTCTCATGTCCCACATGAGATTGTCCTTGACCTTCTCTTGGGTTCCCCCTGTTATTACCCCTTGTGGATTGTTTATTACCTCTCCCCCTTTGGTTCTGGGGGGTTGGTGTTGGTCTCACTGAATTACGTGAGTCCAAATTGGTCATTATTTCAGTCCTTCCATCTGTACTTTGTTGACCCTGAAAGTCAGGCAATTGACTGTCATTTTGTTGTGTCTGAAGTCCTGCTTCATTTACACCCTGCCAGAAATATATTGTATTTTTCTTAAAATCATTCATATCCCTCCTGAATTTTTTAATTTTCTTCTTCTGTGTGTCTTTGTCTATTTTTTCCAACTTCTTCTTAATTTCACTGTCAAAGTTGGTTAATAGTGCTGTCCCTTTAATAGCATCTAATTTAGTTTGTAATTCTGCAATCTTTTTCTCTAGCAATATCATTTTTTTCTTTTTGCGTTTGAGAACAAGTTGTTGCAGCTTGCGGCCAACTCCATTAAAGAAGTCTAGCCACTCTGTGGTGGACTCACCATCGTCCAACCCATCTTGTGGTGTTACATCCCACCTGAGACTACGCATGATAATATTTTCTTTCAGGTAGTGCTCAAAAGTGCAGATGTCCCACCACGTACGCACCTGTTTTTCTAGTGCGTTGCCTAGTTCAATCAAAGTTGTATTGTAATCGTCATTTATTTCCCAATCTCCATCATTGGAAAACACTGATTTCAAATCTACTTGACGGTTAATTAGATAATTGATAGAGTCCATGTTCGCTATAGGTAAAAAATTCAAAACAATATAAAAATATCAGATATAATCCTAAAATTACTCTAATCCCAGCGCTCAATGGTATAATCAAAAAATGTCACAATATTTACAAGGTATATAGCGGCTATTATAAAATCAACAATTACTAAAAAAATATGTGTTATCAGAGGTAAAAACTTAATAAAACATTAACAGCGCTTTCAAGTCACTGGCGTGACTAATGAGTTCAAAGGAATCTCATAACCTTAAATGAGATGATAAAAAAGCTCTCAGGGTCAAAACATTTGTTTGGCGGCTCCTATCAATCTCTTTATATAAACAGCTCAGTCCAAAACCCAAACTGTATGTGTGATGAAGTGTCCATTCACATAATGCTACCAAAGCAGAAATTGTAGATAAAAACTTCTCCAAGCACTACAGGGCTGTATGCTTCACACTGATATCTTCCCCCTATAGGTAATGTACTCACCACATATTAGGTGAAAGACAGCATAATAAATCCTGGATCTCTGCTTGTTTCCTCAAGAACTCTGGATGGATGTCAGCTGTAATGAGATCCTGGTGTGGAATCACTCTTGCTACAATTTAACTCTCTGCAGTTGTAAAGAGGTGTTTCCTTGGAACATTGGTGCAGCACAACGGTCATGCAGGGAGAAAAAGGGAGACACATATTAGGTGAAAGACAGCATAATAAATCCTGGATCTCTGCTTGTTTCCTCAAGAACTCTGGATGGATGTCAGCTGTAATGAGATCCTGGTGTGGAATCACTCTTGCTACAATTTAACTCTCTGCAGTTGTAAAGAGGTGTTTCCTTGGAACATTGGTGCAGCACAACGGTCATGCAGGGAGAAAAAGGGAGACTAGATAGTATAAAACCCTTTTATTGTTAGTAATAAACCCCTGCTGCCCACATATGCTTACACGCTTAAAAATCATAAAAGGCTTGTCACTCAAAACTAGGTATCAGCTCACGCAGGGAGGATGTTCACAAATCTCTATCCCCTGTTTTGTAAGTCCCGGGTAAATACCAGCATCGGTGCAAGAAAGCTTGTCGTGTAGACACGCCCTGACGCGTTTCGTGATTGGCTCACGTCTTCAGAGGGCGTGGCTACACGATACGACTGCTTCTTATTTATGGGAATGGACAGGTCTAATTGTCCGCCCCTCCCTATGTGTGATACGTCCCAACATAGTCAGCTCCGCCTCTGTTGGACTCGTCATGAGCTGCCACTGCCAATCCCGAACGTCTCAGGATCGTCAGCAACAGCATGAGTCCCAGCCAATCTGCTCCATCTCCTCGTACCCTCGTCACTGGCTCAAACGGCCAATCGCGGGTAATCCAGATATTTGCATATGTCGATGCTTAGAAGGCTAGATCAGCTGGGACGTACAATCTGTTTATAGCAGATGGTAACCTCTGATGCTACAGCGGGTCCATACTTTAATACAGACCCGCCGGCACCATTGTACCATACGCTAAAGCGGGAAAATGAAAAATACATTAGCAAAGGAAATTACTTCTAACGCCATTACATAGTGATGACTGACATCCCTTTGTACATAATTACAGTAATATTCATTAGCAGCCAAACTAATGTGCCATATATCGGCTTATATTGCTCAATTAAAAGTTTTACTTTGACAATAACAGCATATACATTTAAAATCCAACATATATGTTAAAAAAGTCTCCATGTACCTTATATTTATTAAAACAATAAAATAAAATATTCATTAAAAATTGATTACTGTATTGTATAAATATACCAAATAGAAACCACATACTGATTAATTTTCCTCCTCATGCATTATTTTGGAAGATAAAATTATATAGGGTGTCATTTTCTTAGCAGTGACACATGTATATATTAATTATGTCCAAACTTATTTATAGACACCATTGGGCAAGTTTGGACATTTATTAAGTGATCTCAATGGCCTGTAAGGTCAAAAACATGACCAGTGTGATCAACTTAAATTTATTATGCACATCCTTTTGTGTATGTGTGATATACACCTCAAAGTAATGAGAATATTAATCAAATATTCTATCACACAATCTGAAATAATAATATTTACAACAGAAGAGCTCCCCTTACTCCCCTAGTGGTCACTAATGAAACAATTGAGATCTACATCTATGTTGAGGCCATTGGGACTTAGAGTATTAGTCCAATATAGCCACTGAGTCTCACGTTTGGATATCTCACGGACCATATTAGCCCCCCTCCAGTTACGATCTATACGGTCTATACCCCAAAATTTCAATCCGATGGGATTTTTATCGTGTTTGTCCCTGAAATGGAGCGAGACGCTGTGATCTTTGTAACCAATGGTGATATTATAGATGTGCTCCGATACCCTCTTGGTTAAAGTTCTTTTTGTGCGCCCAATATACATTAGGCCACAAGGGCATTCTAGGGCATATACCACATGTGTGGTTTTGCATGTGATACATTCTTTAATCTCGAATTCTTTTCCATTTGCAGTGGATGTAAATCTGGTGAGTCCTCTCAGGTGTGTGGATACTTGTTGGCATGATTTACATCTCCTACATGCTGTAAATCCTGCTCTGTCCCAAAACATCTTGATTTTTTTGGGTGGATCCAGTACCTTTTTTACTATTTGGTCTCCAAAAGAAGACGTTCTTCTGTATATAAAGCGTGGATTTTCGGGCAATGACGATTTTAGTGTTCTGTCCATAGTCAGAATGTTCCAATGTTTTCTGAATATAGCTTCTATTTCATGATATTGTTCGTGATAGGTAGAAATAAAGCCCCATTCATGGGCTTGATTTGGTGCACGATCTTTTGGTTCCAACATATTTTGTTGTGTGGTCTGTCCCACCTCTTTCATCCAATTATCTAAATGCTCCAAATTGTATCCTTTTTCCACGAATCGTTGTTTAATAATGGAGGCTTGGGCCCAATAGTCATCATCTTTAGTACAGTTACGCCTGATACGTGTGAATTGGCCCTTAGGTATGTTTTTGAGCCATAGTGGGTGGTGCCCGCTTTGTATCGGTATGTAGCTGTTCCTGTCTGTTTCCTTGAAATAAGCTTTGGTGTACAGTTGTCCAAGACCCTTGATCACTGTAACGTCAAGGAAATGGATTTGTAATTGACTCCAATTGAAGTCTAATTTAATGCTGTTCTTATTACTATTCAGCCAGACTGAAAATGCTATAAGGGATTCCTCCGGGCCCTGCCATATCATAAACATATCATCTATGTAGCGTTGGTAAAAAATGAGCTCCTTTTTCTTGTTATTATAGATCCACTTATCCTCCCATTCACTCATGAATAGGTTGGCTAGACTTGGCGCAAACTTTGCGCCCATAGCTACACCAATCTTCTGGGTGTAGTACTGTATATATATACACTTTCAACAGCAAATGCTGGCATGATTTTCTTTATCAATATCTATTTGGTAATTGTGGTTGGTGATTTTTATAGATTTTACTGTGGCAAATAGTGTAGTTTCCATAAAAAGGACATTTTGGGTACTGTGATTTCTTGCCCTTGGTTTGTTATACATTGGAGATTGCATTACCTGATGCAGACTTTTTGTTCCCAATAAACAAAGGTTTGAGCTCAGTCAGATATTTAATTAGTTGCTGCAATATATTGCAAGCTATAAGGGGTCTAATTATAAAACATTTGTTGGATGAATGTTACAAGCATCCATCCATACTGCATGAATTTTCCCCATATCTTTTTCATAGTATGACTTCCTATGACTGCCAGCTCCATCTAGTGGCTAAAATGTGGTTATTACATCTGTCCTATGATTGTTTTATAAATAACTTGGGTTCTGTAAGTTTTCTCCTTTTTAGCTTTTGAGGTATATTTCCTAATAGGGATAAGCTGAACAACCCCCGTTACGGTTCGCAGCAGAACATGTAAACAGGCAAAAAAATTATGCAAACACTGTTAAAAAGTCTATGCCACATGAACGTTAAGAATTAAAAGTGCTAATTTTAAAGGCTTTCATGTAAGTTATTGCCATAAAAAGTGTTTGGGGACCCGGGTCCTGTCCCAGGGGACATGTATCAATGCAAAAAAAAGTGTTTTTTAGGAGCAGTGATTTAAATAAGGCTTAAAGTCAAACAATAAAAATGAAATATCCGTTTAAATATTGTGAATGGGGGGTCTCCTCTGTCTGCCTGTAAAGTAGCACATCTTTCTAATTGTTATAACAGTACCACAGCAAAATTTAATTTCTAAAGGAAAAAATGGCATTTAAAACTGCTTGCGGCTGTAATGTATTATCGGATACCGGCAATATAGATAAAAATCATTGAAATAAACGATGTAGCTTCCCCCCTCCTAGTCCAGTCCAATACGAGGCCCCTCAGGTCTGGTATGGATATTAAGGGGAACCACCAGAAGTGTAGTTGAAACTGTAAACACTGTATTAGATATTGTGCACACCACCTGCACTGTATTAGAAACTGTACAATAGCTGCACTGTATTGTATACTGTGTATACCACCAGAAGTGTAGTAGAAACTGTACACACTGTATTAGATACTGTGTACACCGCTTGAAGTGTATTAGAAAGTATACACCACCAAATGCACTGCATATATAGGCTACACTGAATGTATTGCATATATATTTCCATATATATATATATATATATATATATATATATATATGTATTATATATGTATCTATATAATACACCGCCTGAAGTGTATTAGAAACAGTACACCGAATGCACTGTAGCTATAAGATACACTAGATGCAGAGTATATATATATATATATATATATATATATATATATATATACATATCTCAAATACACTGCCTCTAACTTAATAACCTGCCTGTTTAATCTAACTAAAGCTAACTCACTGTCCACGCCACCAACACTACACACAGCCACTATGTAAACAGCCTTATATAGTGTAGGGCATGGACTCAGTCCCCCTGGGCCATGATTGGCCAAAGACTCCTTGCCTTTGGCCAACTATGGCTCTCTCAGCAGAGCGCTCTGTGATTGGCCAAAGCATGCAGGTCAGGTGTATGCTTTGGCCAATCATCATACAGCAATACAAGCTTGAATTTCCAGCAAACGCCCCATAATGTTTGGAACACCCGATGTTCGAGTCAAACTTATGTTCAACCCCAACATCGAGCTCATCCCTATTTCCTAACAACTTGACTATTTTCTCTGTTAGCGTGCCATAAATACAAGACTTTCCTGGACATTTGAGAATACAATTGTTTCACCCACTTATTGTTCAGCATGTCTAAACATATATACTGCCAATTAATGTGTTTCTTTGGCTCTAAGTATTCTATTATTCTGCTGATAGCCAAGTTATAATTGAGGAGATTTACTAAAACTGGTGCACACAGAATCTGGTGCAGTTGTGCATAGTAACCAATCAACTTCTAGGTTTTATTGTCAACGCTTAATTGAATAAGAAGAAGTTAGAAAATTATTGGTTAGTATGCACAGCTGTACCAGGATCTGTGTGCTCCAGTTTTAGTAAATATCCCCTCCCCCGTGTCTTAAAGTGGGCCTTCGCCAGTTTTATCAAGGCTTTAAAAATTTCTTGAACTTAAGCTCTCACAAAATAAAACAGAAGAGTTTTGTAGTGTAGGAATTCACTCTAGCTCTAGCACCATCCCACCCCAAATCCTTTGATTGAAAATGCCAAGAAGCTAGGCAAAAGATTACCAGATGAACAGCAGCTGCATCCAATTAAATGCAGCCGCTGATTGGCTATTCTGAAAGTTGTAAGTGCCAGCTATTAGAATACAATGGCAACGGCAGAAGATTCATCCATTTGCCCTTTGGGCATGGATAAAGGTATCTATTACACAGTTACATAGTAACTGTGTAATAGATTACATAGATTAATAAGATCGATTAATCAGGATGAAAAAAAAACAATCTAGCTCAACCAACAGACATAAAAATAAGTAGAATATATAGAAAACCTTCATATACAGAATCTTATACCCACAGCTGATCCAAAGGAAGGCAAAAGAAACCCTATAAAGCATGGTCGATTTTGCTCCAGTGGGGGGAAAAAAAAGTAAAATCCTTTCTGATCCCCAGAAGGCAACCGTATATTCCTTAACCATAGATTGTCCAATCTGGTTAGAAATTGTGCCAAATCCCATAGATTTGATTGGTCAAAACAGGAATTATAAATATCAGGATTTCAGGGGCACTCAGAAAGTATCAAACAAAAAATAAGCATTTATCAAAATAATAAACATTTAAAGTTTTATTTTTTGTATTGGTATTTTCTGGGTGCCCCTAAAATCACAATATTTGTAATTCCTGTTTTGACCAATCATACTGTATATTCTGTTAGATTTTTTATTTTAGCCTGCGGTCGCGCTTTTACACGTTGCTAATCAAGAACCACTCAACTTCGTGACCAAAGTCTTAATTTCAAAATACCAACAGCAATCTGCTGACCTTTAATCATACTCTCCACCCCCCACACACACATACAAATATCCATTGAAGAATGGTAGATTATTTTCCATGCCTGGATCTCAAGCTGTTAGAATTGCCTTTATTATAGATAAAGAAAACATTTATTTTAGAATCAAGATTCATTCAATCCGACAATCTGTTAGGTGCAGTGGTGAAGAAAAAGTAATATTCATACACATTAAATGCACCCCATCCCAGCATAATTAACATAAATAGATGTGTAGCTGTTTCACATTATATTCTCTATAAAACGAGGAATTCTACAATTGCTTTGACAGCTTGCAAGGCATGAACAAGCTCATCTGTATGCCAAAGCTGTATGATATGTTTCACGCTGGTTTTAATATACAGTAGGTAAAGTAGTAACTAGTCACCATGCTGTGATTATTGCTAATCATGTTCATGTAGTCAATTGTATTTAGATTTGCTTCTACTACCATTAGTGTTATTACGACATGATTAGTTATAAAGTGATCAAATTCCTGCTAAAAGGAAATTATCATGAAAGAAACACGTAGGCTGCCATTGCTGCCCTCCCCTTTTAAAAATGCTAGTTATCGGACTTTAACAGGCGTTCAATATGTTCTGAATCATTGTGCTGGAATGAGTATAAAGATAGGAACTATTTGACTTTTCTCTGGCTTGCATGGTTGTTCCAGGTATGTGAATGACACCAGGCACAACCAAGCAACTTACAATTTTAAAACACCAGCACTGGCAGCCAAAACACCAGCACTGGCAGCCACTTATATCTCCTGTTAGTGCCTACTGTAAAGCATTTAGTACACAAAGGTAGGTTGACCTCTTAGCGCCGGCGCCTCCCGGCCCTTTTTAAGAGGTTTACGACACCGGGAGCTGGGCGGGACTTAAGATCACGTGACTGCCGTGTTTGGTTGTCACGTTATCTGAAAACTTTCAGTTAGGTGGCTGTAACTGTGCCAGGAACTATATGCAGCCTAAGGCCCAGGCGCCGAGAGGCCACATATTTGAATACGCCAAGGAGTTAAAGAAAATCTAAACCTGGTCACTAAGGGCCAGATTCAGGTACATTTGCGGCAGTCTAACGTATCCCATTTACGTTACACCGCCGCAAGTTTTAAGCGCAAGTGCTTGATTCACAAAGTACTTGGCTGTAAACTTGCGGCCGCGTAGCGTAAATGCGTCCGGCGCAAGCCCGCCTAATTCAAATGGGGCGTGTATCATTTAAATTAGGAGCGTTCCCGCGCCGAACGTACTGCGCATGCTCCGTTTTGAAATTTCCCGCTGTGCTTTGGGCGAAATGACGTTGCACCGACGTAATCTTTTGAATGGCGACGTGCGTTATGTCCATTCCTATTCACGGACGACTTACGCAAAAAAAATAAAAAAAAATTTGACGCGGGAACGACAGCCATACTTTAACATGGGCAGTCTAAATATAAGCCATGAAATAGCAGCCGTAACTAGCGACGGGAAAAGGGAAAAGCCGACTAGCGACGACGTAAGGGAATGCGACAAACGCGCGTACCTTCGTGGATCGCCGTAAACAGCTAATTAGCATACCCGACGCTAAAAACTACGCGAACTCCACCCAGCGGGGGCCGAAGTATTACACCTACGATCCGAAGGCGTACGAAGCCGAACGCCTGTCGGATCAAAGCCTAAAGCCGTCGTATCTTGGTTTGAGAATTCAAACTAAAGATACGACGCGGCAAATTTGAAAATACGCCGGAGTATCAGTAGATACGCCGGCGTATTTCTACTGTGAATCTGGCACTAAAATTTTAAGTTCAGTCAAAACCTAATTCTAAACCTACTCTCTGCCACACTCTAAGGCCCCTTTCACACTGGGGCGGGGGCGGCGTCGGCGGTAAAGAGCACAATTTTTAGCAGCACTTTAGTGTCGATTTTGCGGCGCTATTCGGCAGCTAGCGGGGCGGTTTTACTGTCCTGCTAGCGCACCGCTCCAATGTGAAAGCCCTCGGGGCTTTCACACTGGAGAGACAACAGTGGCTGTTTCAGGTCGGTTTGCAGGTGCTATTTTTAGCGTTATAGCACCTGCAAAGCAATTCAGTGTGAAAGGGGTCTAATCCTAATCTATCTAGCTCTGTAAAGAAATAATTGCTATACATCCTCATTCTGTGGCCTCTCCCATCCAGGCCTGGATGCTTCATTGTGTGGGAGTGTGTAGGAGAGGCAGCTGACAGCAGAAGCCCTATAGTAAGTCTATGGGTGACGTCACTTCCCAGGCATTTTACAGCCCTTGTTGGTTCTTTCCTGCACAAAGCAGCCGTTGCTGGAGAGTGGACCGGAGCAGCTGCAGAGCACGACATAAGTATATTATAAAGTATATTTTTTTGCTTTACAGGGTTGGAAAGATTAGACTTGGCATGTGGCAGTGAGTAGGTTTAGCATTAGTTAACCACTTGCTTACTGGGCACATATACCCCCCTCCTGCCCAGGTGAAATTTCAGCTTCTGGCACTGCGTCGCTTTAACTGACAATTGCGCAGTCGTGCGACGTGGCTCCCAAACAAAATTGACATCCTTTTTTTCCCACAAATAGAGCTTTCTTTTGGTGGTATTTGATCACCTCTGCGGTTTTTATTTTTTGCGCTATAAACAAAAAGAGAGCGACAATTTTGAAAAAAATAATTATATTTTTTACTTGTTGCTATAATAAATAGCCCAATTAAAAAAATAAATTCTCAGTCTAGGCCGATACGTATTCTACATATTTTTGGTGAAAAAAAAAATTGCAATAAGCGACTGGTTTGCGCAAAAGTTATAGCGCCTACAAAATAGGGGACAGAATTATTATTATTTTTTTTTTGTTTACTAGTAATGGCGGCAATCTGCGATTTTTATTGGGACTGCGACATTATGGCGGACACATGTGACTGGCATTGAAGGGGTTAACACTAGGGGGTGAGGGAGGGGTTAAATGTGTACCCTGCATAGTGTTACTAACTGTGGGGGGAGGGGGGTGACTGGGGGAGGTGACCGATCTGTGTCTCTATGTACAAGGGACACAGATCGGTCTCCTCTCTCCCTGACAGGACGTGGAACTGTGTGTTTACACACACAGATCCATGTCCTTGTCTCTGTAACTGACGATCGCGGGTGCCTGGCGGACATCGCGGCCGGCAGGCACGCGCATCGACACCTCAGTGATGCGGCGGGCACGCGCGCGCGCCCCCCAGTGGCCAGGAGGAGCGGAGGCTGTAAAAAGAGGGCGACTCAGAGATTTAGAGCCACACTGCGGCCGTACAAAGTCGTACGGCCGTCAGGAAGTGGTTAAAGCAGACCTTCAGTAATTTTTTCAACTTTCCATCTATTGCCCTTGTTGTTTTAACTTTGGATAGTAAAACATTTTTTTTCTGTGAAAATTAAGTGACCGAAGAGTTGGAACCAAGAAGGAAGATCGAGAGACGATTGTAGACTGACAGGAGCATTGACAGCGCAGCGCTGGAGATCACTATCCAGGTAAGTCTGCTATTATGATTTAATATTATGTGCCCACTAGCACATTATGGCTAAAAGTTCCTGGGGCCCAGTTTAAATTCAATTTTTTTTTCTGCAGAGGTTTAATTGCTCTTTAAACATGCCTTAGATTTCCCACGCAAGGGAAAGCAACAGATATTTTTGTTATACTCTGTTAGCTGAGACATTTCAGTAATATTTTCCGAATTAGTGCACACATCCAAAGACATGAAATAAAAATCAATGTTGGGTTTATTGTTTTGCTGTATTAGGAGTGTAATCATTTGCCTAGAGGAACATATACACAAGCTTAATTGCCTAAGCCTGTGTACAGTGAGCATTGCTACAGGATGGAACAAATGATTGCTCTGGAAAGTTGTGATTTCTCCCTATATGTGATGTTCTCTATGAGACAACTACTCCATCTAGTGGTCATTGAATGTGTTTGTTCTGGTTACATTCCAGCATGTTTGGGGGAATAAAGAATTATTTATTATCTGATGGCAACACACTGATTTTTATTTAACAGCTTTTGGAGCATATTGAAAAGAGAGTATGGGGTTTATAGTTTTATTTGCAAATAGTTTTTAGAGTTAGTCTGTAAAAATAGATTAGGCATGGCTATTTATGATTTAAAAAAAGGGTTGTTGCCCATGGTGTCTAGCTAGGGTTCATCATTTATTTTCTGGGAAAATTAATCAAAGAATCAGATTCGTCATTCAGGGCAACAAGTTGCAATTTTTTCTGCATCGTTTTTCTAAATAACCCTTGTTGCAGAACACACAAAACCAGCTGTGACAATCATGTTGCTGCTGAGTAGCGGCGGGCGCCGCCGGTGACACGCTTGTGCGCGCCGCAGTCTCCATGACCATGCCCGCAGGACCCGCGGACTCAATGCCTGCCGGTGTCCCGCAATCGGGTCACAGAACAGCAGAACAGGGGTATGCCTTTGTAAACAAGGCTTCTCCCTGTTCTGCCTGGTGACACAGCACTGATCATCTACTCCCTCTCATCGGAAGCAGCGATCAGTGATGTATCACAGTAAGCCACGCCCCTAACAGTTAGAATCACTCCCTAGGACACACTTAACCCCTTCCCCTCCCCCTACTGGGTAACCCCTTCACTGCCAGTCACATTTACACAGTAATCAGTTCCTTTGTATAGCAATAATTGATGTATCAATGTGACTGGTCCCAAAATAGTGTCAAAAGTGTCCGAAGTGTCAACCATAATGTCGCAGTCACAAAAAAACTTGCAGATCGTGGCCATAACAAGTAAAAAAAAAATTTATAATAAAAATGCCATAAAACTACCCCCTATTTTGTAGACGCTATAACTTTTGCGCAAGCCAATCAATATACGCTCATTGCGATTTTTTTTAACCAAAAATATGTAGGAGGATACATATCGGCCTAAACTGAGAAAAAAATTGCTTTTAAAAAAAAAAAAAAAATTGGGGATATTTATTATAGAAAAAAGTACAAAATATTGCATTTTTTTCAAAATTGATGCTCTATTTTTGTTTATAGCGCAAAAAATAAAAACCGCAGAGGTAATCAAATACCACCAAAATAAATCTCTATATGTGGGGAAAAAAAGACATCAAATTTGTTTGGGAGCCAAGTCGCACGACTGCGCAACTGTTAGTTAAAGCGACGCAGTGCCGAATAGCAAAAATTGGCCTGGTCATTTGGAAGCCAAATGGTCCGGGACTGAAGTGGTTAAAAAAGGGTTAACTTAACCCACGTGTGTTATTGCAACACCTCATAACAGCAAAGTGCGAATGGGCCCTTAAATTTTGACACCGCGGCCTGTCAGATGTCTGGTCTGGTCTGGTCAGGTCTGTGTCTGGGCACTGGAGATAATCATTTTAAAGAGCAGCACACATAATCAATTGACCATTGTTGTCACATTAAAAACATAGTAAATCTAGTTGCGGCCAGGCTTAGCATGAGCCACATTTGCAAAACCCCCATTTGGAGCTGTCACGGTCATGATACAGTTGAAGCGAAGTTACTATCATCACGTGTATGCATATTTTGTTTATTTATATTTACACTATGAAGGAATATGTCTTCTGTTCTACATCTGATATTGCTTGGAGTATATTTAGGGAAGTTAGGAGAAGCATCCATATGACCTTCGCTGAGGATAATACAAACTGAACAATGTGCTTATTGACCTTTTTACTAAATTAAAGGGGGCTGTAAAGGTTTGTTTTTTATTTTCTAAATAGGTTACTTTAAGCTAGTGCATTGTTGGTTCACTTACCTTTTCCTTCGATTTCACTTCTAAATGGTTTTTTTTCTTTGCTTCCTTTGTCTGAATTTCTCACTTCCTATTCCTCCTGAGTAAGGTGTTCAGTAAGCTGTTCTAAATGACTTTCCACCGCTCGGATGATGGTGGAAAGCTTACTGAGGAGAAGCAGGAAGTGAGAAATTCAGACAAATGAAAAAAACATTTAGAAGGGAAATCGAAGGAAAAGGTAAGTGAACCAACAATGCACTAGCTTAAAGGAACCAATTTAGAAAATAAAAGACGAACCTTTACAACCCCTTTAAGGTCACATCCATTTGACAAGCTTAGTTTCTTAAGCCTCGTACACACGACCGGTTTTCCTGCCAGGAAAACTGCCAAGAGAGCTTTTGGGCGGGAAAACCGGCCATGTATATAGCCTCGTACACACGACCGAGGAACTCGACGGGCGAAACACATCGTTTTCCTCGTCGAGTTCCTTGTTAGGCTGTCGAGGAACTCGACAAGGCAAGTTTCTCCATTCCCGTCGAGGAAAAAGAAGACATGCTCTCTTTTTGGCTCGACGGGATCCTCGACAGTTTCCTCGTCGAAAAATGTACACACAACCAGTTTCCTCGGCAAAAAAAAAATCCCAGCAAGTTTCTTGCTGGTTTTTGCAGAGAAACTCGGTCGTGTGTACGAGGCCTATGCTTCCTAGCAGTTTTGCCAACAAGAAAACTGCCGGGAATCCCGGCGGTTTTAAACCCGGCAGTTTTCCTATGGGGAAACACTGCGAGGGAGCATACACACGGTCGGAATTCCCAGCCAAAGCTCTCACGCAGTTTTCCCGATGGGAAAACCTCTCGTGTGTAGACAGGCAAAGTTACCGAGCAGGTTCTCGATTTTCCCGTTGGGATTCCCGGCGGACTTTATACCTCCGGGAATCCCGGTCGTGTGTACAGGACTTAAGAGGGATTGCCATTTTCTAGGTGGTGGAGTGGATACACATCACCAATATTTTGAGCACTGAGTGAAAATTGTAAAGCCTATGCACTGATTGGCACGAATTGGCACAATTGGAGCTGGTGTACATACAGTGGACTGCAGGGATTGTAGTGGACTGTATGGATTGCACTTTTTGTTATGAGCCCTTTTATTATTTATATGATTAGATATTGGTAATATGTATAAAGATTATTTATTTATAATTAATAGCGATATGTATTGGTAGCTTCATTGATATTAAAATATTTTTTGCTTTATATATGGAGCTATGATATTAAATCAGGCTTACGCCAACGTTGTAGAAAGGCCCACCAGGAGACACGGGTTGTGGGGTGGGAATTGACAACCATCTCTTGTCATGAACCAGCCAAGCAATGTGCTGGTATTTGCTTAGATTTTATACCAATATGGGTATTCAGATAAAGCATTTAGTAGATATTTGAGAGCACACGCAGTTACGGAATTTTACTGCTACAATATTTCAGGTCATCACAGGAAACTTTGAATTTATCTGTGATTGATTTCTGCAAAAAATTTGATTTGAATATTTGGAAGCAGAGTTAAAAGGAGAAAGAGAAAAAGACACAGCGAGGTTAGGTTCATTATTTTTCCTACATAGTGAAACTTTAGAGATGATTATTTTATCATTTTTTTTGTCATTTTATTTAAGCAGACTTTAGCCTATAGCATATGTTAAGGCATTGGTGCCCCGAGTGCCTTGGTGTGTTCTTTTTTGTTTCTCTGTAAGGAAAAAGAAGATCTCTGTGAAAGGAATGATTCTTAGTTTTACTTTTACAAATAATTAGAATTTTATATTTTTTCTTAGTGATAGCAACACTGCTGATCCAGTTGTGATTTTTAACCTAACCCCACATTATTATCTGTGCCATGTAACATTTTAAAGCCACGTCTGGTAAAATGATGAACCTTGATAAAGGCTCATTTCAAATTCTAATAGGCAATTTCACACCAGTAGACTTAAATTCTTCTACTTTATGAAACATTAACTATTTCATAAAATTGCAACACTGACTGAAATCGTTAAAATAATAATGCTACCCAGAGGCTTGTGTTGCCATAGAGATGATGACTGACTCCACATTGAATAGTATCAGCAAAACTCATTAGGATTTTTTTTACTAATAGAGTAAAGAATGTTCAATTTGCTTAGTAAATAAGGTTAAGCTATAATCAATTCAGCCATTTCATTTTGTTCAGGTAAAATCCTGTTTTTAATTTCACTTGCACATGATTGGGTATTGAGAATGATTAGACTTTCACCTTATTCGTTAAAGCAGGAGTTCACCCGAAATTTCTTTTTTAACCTTAGATTAATGCTCATTTTGTCAAGGGGAATCGGGTAGTATTTTTTTTAAATCTAAGCAGTACTTACCGTTTTAGAGAGCGATCTTCTCCGCCGCTTCCGGGTATGGTCTTCGGGACTGGGTGTTCCTATTTGATTGACAGTCTTCCGACAGGCTTCCGACAGTCACATACATCGCGTCACGAGTAGCCGAAAGAAGCCGAACGTCGGTGCGGCTCTATACGGCGCCTGCGCACCGACGTTCGGCTACTTTTGGAAAATCGTGACGCGATGTATGCGATCGTCGGAAGCCTGTCGGAAGACTGTCAATCAAATAGGAAAGCCCAGTCCCGCAGCCCATACCCGGAAGCGGCGGAGAAGATCGCTCTCAAAAACGGTAAAATCGCGAAACCAGGTCGGGCGGAACGTGCATCCACATCGGTATCACCCCCCGTTGACTGTATTTTTCCACACCATTGATGGGTTGTCTGGTCTGCTTCCGGCCGGAGCTTCAACTTGACAAGCCTTTCAAACACTGCTAATCTGTAAGTGTGTTTTTGTCTTAACTTTTTAATAAACCAATTTTTTACGGATTTACACTATTGTGGCCCCCTATGTTTTTTATGTGGTATGGTCATCGTATCCTCCAACACGGGAGCGTAACAGAGATCGACATCCGGATTGTCCATACAGGCCTTTACTCTCCAGAGTTTAAATCTTCATGCTACCTGGGGTCTTCTTTTAACTAAGAGACCACCGGGAATCTGGTAAGCAGATTCATTACTCGTTTGGTGGAGGTCTCTTCTTATTGGATTGTCACTTATCAACATGGATTTTTCTTTTCTTATTCACTGGTGAAAGGACGTTTTGCTTTTATCAAGGACTTTTTTTGATATTTTGTTGTTCATTTAAACTCCTCACATTACTCACGGACAATTAATTTTATTCGGTTTTGGGTATTTTTATATTATGTGTAGCGCATCTTGTTTTTTCCTTATGTTTTCACTGTTTCTATATATCCAGTAAGGTGCAGCTTCACTTTATCACATTTGATTATCACACAGTAGTATTCATTTTTCTACCACCCAATATATTAGCGCAGTTGCTTTCCCATTTTTTTCTTATAAATATATCTGTTTCCTTTTCTTTTTCATAGCAGCTTAATGCTGTATATGACTATGCACCTTATGTTTCGCTTGTGCTTGTTTTATTTCTAAAATTTGTATAATACCATCGTGCCTTTATTTATATTTGTGCATATTCCAAGAATGTCTCATCGCAATCCTCATTAAAATGAACAAAGTATATTTAAAAAAAAAAAAACACTTGGCAACCATTTCAAGTCCCCAGGATTCCTGCCAATAAAAGGAAACACAACATTATCCCAAGAACTCTCCTCTTTCAGCCTTCTAACTTGTCCCATAGGCAGAGATCTCATTTTTCAGCTCTAATGACCAAAGTTCTTATGGACCCTTATTCAGCTTTCCATATAAAAGCAAATGTTCTTCTAAAGAACTGAATAAAGCCTACAGCGGATTTACTGCATTATTTTTTCAGTGCCACATTAAATCAGAACTTGTATTTAATATATTATAGAGGATGTTTACTTTTTCCAATTTGTTGGTCAGAATCCATTATTGTTCTTTCACTATTATCATTGGGAATAGAGAAATAAAGGGCAGATATTAAACATGAAAGATGAACTAGAAAGAAAACAATGACACAACAACCTCTGTTTTTTTTTGTTTGTTTTTTTTTTGTATTTAATTTCGGCCTTAACTTTCTAAATACAGTTGAACCTCCGATTACGAGCATAATCCATTCCAGGAATATGCTTGTAATCCAAAGTATTCGTATATCAAAGCGAGTCTTCCCATTCTTCTGCATTGACTTCAATGGGATGCAATACCGAATGCGGCCAGAGGTAGGGGGCGCCAGAGAGCGCCAAAAACATCCGAAAAGGCCCGAGGACATTTCGGCTCATTTCCTGCGCCCCCGAACCTCAGGCCAAATGAGGTACTGCAGGCCAATGTTCCGCTTTTCTCGGCTCCTGCACCCCCGTAGCTCATGCCAAATGAAGTAGTGCAGGCCTATTTTCAGTTCTGCTCGGCTTCTGTGTCCCCCGTACCTCAGGCCAAATGTGGTACTGCAGGCCTATTTAACTTGAATTCTGCTCGTCTTGCGAGTCAACACTCGTAAACCAAGTCCGAATTTTTTTTTAAAAGTTGCTCGCAAATCAAAACGCTCTCAAAACAAGTTACTCTTAAACCGAGGTTTCAATGTACATTCAAGTCAACGATGAAATGAAAGCGTGACATACCCAGAGAAAGCACAGTCTGCCTGCTTAGTTCTTCAATTTTTCTAGCCATCTTTTGTCCATAATTAAGTGGTCTTGCATAGCAAGATCACTTATTAAGTGGTCTTGCATAGCAAGAGCACTTATTGTTATCTCACATATATATTATTAAGTGGTCTTGCATAGCAAGAGCACTTATTGTTATCTCACATATATATTATTATTCTTATTATAGCCAAATTTGCCACCCTAACTCCTCCCACAGTTTTTACACTACATAGACGAGTAATATATCGAATCGTGCGGATTGTTCCCGATCGGTGGGCTATTACCTTGTGGAACGTTTCGCCGAATCGTTCGCGAAATATCGTCATTTTTGCGGCAAAATTTTCCCATAGGAATGAATGGGGAGAGGTACAGTGTAGAATGTCAGAAACTGAAAAATCAAGACATGATTTGTAAACTGCGACCACTCCCTCATTTTCAAGCCGACCTACACAAATCTTATATCAAAACGTTCAGCTATCCCTGCTGCCACCAGATGTGTTCACGGCTACGTGATTGATCAAACCGTTTTCACAATATGATAATTTGTTTGCAACCTACGCCATCCATTATTTCAATGGAAGTCAATGGAGGTCAAGGTTTAGAAAACTAAAATCTGCTTTGGAATTTGTAAACTGCGACTGTGCCTTCAATTTTATTATTTCAGAGACATACTATACATCAAAATGTAGGTCTGGGTCTTGTGATTCGTAAAATATAAAGATATTCGCTGTGCGATTTATAGTTTTTAAAATACAACAATTTGAAGGACAAATATTAAAAAATAAATCCAGGATCTGAGAATCTGCCTAGAGTGTGTTTGCATATGTTTACATTTGGTTTCCTAGGAGACGCTGAGGTAATTAAAAGTCCTCACAGCTGTAAGGGCTCTTTCACACGTCCGTTCCGTTCGTCCGTTTTTTGGACGTCCGTTAACGGACCGCAATGCTTCCCTATGGGCTAGCGTCCGTTAGCGGATGAGCATCCGCTAACGTCCGTTAGCATCCGCCTGCGTTCAGTTCCGTTTTTTTGGACGGAAGAAAACCCTATTTTTCTTCCGTCTAAAAAACGGAACGGACGAAAAACTGACGTTAACGGATGATCCGTTTATCATCCGTTCCGCTAACATCCGTTTTTCTATGTAAAAAGCCCCCAAAAAAAAAAAAAAAAAACGGATGAAAAAACGGATGGAAAAACTGATGCAAAAACTGATGCAAAAACTGATGCAAAACTGACGAAAAACTGACGAAAAACTGATGGAAAAAACGGATCAACTGATGAAAAAAAAACTGATCTGAAAAACTGAACGGACGTGTGAAAGAGCCCTAAGGGGATTATATAGCTCCTCCCACACAGTTGTGAGGTGTTTTCTGTGAGGTGAGTTCTGTGAGGTAAATACCTTCATACACACAGTTGTGAGGTAGTTGTGAGGTGTTTTCTGTGAGGTAAATACCTTCATACACACAGCTGTGAGGTAGCTGTGAGGCGTTTTCTGTGAGGTAAATACCTTCATACACACAGCTGTGAGGTAGCTGTGAGGCGTTTTCTGTGAGGTAAATACCTTCATACACACAGTTGTGAGGTAGCTGTGAGGCGTTTTCTGTGAGGTAAATACCTTCATACACACAGTTGCGAGGTAGTTGTGAGGCGTTTTCTGTGAGGTAAATACCTTCATACACACAGTTGTGAGGTAGTTGTGAGGTGTTTTCTGTGAGGTAAATACCTTAATTTGAAGGACAAGTATTCAAAAAACATTCCTCAATTTCTGCTGTGTTTACAGAGAGCCTGCAAACCAAACAATTGGTTTCCTAGGAAACGCTGAGGAGTTTAATAACACCTCACAAACAGTTGTGAGGTGAGTTGGCTCCTCCCACACAAGGCTGAGGGAACTTTCCTCTGCTAGCAAGGGTCTCAAACTGGTGGCCCTCCAGCTGTTGTAAAACTACAAGTCCCATCATGCCTCTGCCTGTGGGAGTCATGCTGGTAACTGTCATTCTTGCAATGCCTCATTGGACTTGTAGTTTTGCAACAGCTGGAGGGCCGCCAGTTTGAGACGCCTGGAGAGGCTGCTTGCATATGTTTACATTGGTTTCCTAGGAGACGCTGAGGTAAAATCCTTCATACACACATCTGTGAGGGCTTTCTATAGCTCCTCCCACACACTGTGAGGTGATATGGCTCAGTTTTTTTTGGCTCTGCGTAACTTCTGCATGCTCTGCATATAGCAACCATGCATAGCAACCAGTCCATAGCAACCAGTCCATAGCAACCGTCCATAGCAACCAGTCCATAGCAACCAGTCCATAGCAACCAGTCCCTAGCAACCAGTCCCTAGCAACCGTCCATAGCAACCAGTCCCTAGCAACCAGTCCATAGCAACCAGTCCCTAGCAACCACTCCATAGCAACCAGTCCCTAGCAACCAGTCCCTAGCAACCGTCCATAGCAACCAGTCCCTAGCAACCAGTCCATAGCAACCAGTCCATAGCAACCACTCCATAGCAACCACTCCATAGCAACCACTCCATAGCAACCAGTCCCTAGCAACCAGTTCATAGCAACCAGTCCCTAGCAACCAGTCCCTAGCAACCAGTCCCTAGCAACCAGTCCCTAGCAACCAGTCCATAGCAACCAGTCCATAGCAACCACTCCCTAGCAACCACTCCCTAGCAACCGCAACCAGTCCCTAGCAACCAGTCCCTAGCAACCAATCCCTAGCAACCAGTCCCTAGCAACCGTCCATTGCAACCAGTCCCTAGCAACCAGTCCATAGCAACCAGTCCATAGCAACCAGTCCATAGCAACCACTCCCTAGCAACCACTCCCTAGCAACCACTCCATAGCAACCAGTCCCTAGCAACCAGTCCCTAGCAACCAATCCATAGCAACCAGTCCATAGCAACCAGTCCATAGCAACCAGTCCATAGCAACCGTCCATAGCAACCAGTCCATAGCAACCGTCCATAGCAACCAGTCCATAGCAACCAGTCCATAGCAACCAGTCCCTAGCAACCAGTCCCTAGCAACCACTCCCTAGCAACCACTCCCTAGCAACCGTCCATAGCAACCAGTCCATAGAAACCAGTCCATAGCAACCGTCCATAGCAACCAGTCCATAGCAACCAGTCCCTAGCAACCAGTCCCTAGCAACCAGTCCATAGCAACCCTCCATAGCAACCACTCCATAGCAAACGTCTATAGCAACCAGTCCAAAGCAACCGTCCATACCAACCACTCCATAGCAACCAGTCCATAGCAACTGTCCATAGCAACTGTCCATAGCAACCATTCCATAGCAACCCTCCATAGCAACTCTCCATAGCAACCACTCCATAGCAACCAGTCCATAGCAACCAGTCCATAGCAACCGTCCATAGCAACCCATCCATAGCCATCAGTCCATAGCAACCCTCCATAGCAACCAGTCCATAGCAACCCTCCATAGCAACCAGTCCATAGCAACCAGTCCATAGCAACCCTCCATAGCAACCCTCCATAGCAACCCTCCATAGCAACCACTCCATAGCAACCCTCCATAGCAACCCTCCATAGCAACCGTCTATAGCAACCAGTCTATAGCAACCAGTCCATAGCAACCGTCCATAGCAACCAGTCCATAGGAACCAATCCAGAGCAACTGTCCATACCAACCACTCCATAGCAACCAGTCCATAGCAACCAGTCCATAGCAACCGTCCATAGCCATCAGTCTATAGCAACCAGACCATAGCAACTAGTCCATAGCAACCCTCCATAGCAGCCAGTTTTTGATGGGGCAAATAGGATGGTGCAGTTTTGATGGTGCAGTTTTGATGGGCTAGTTTTTGATGGAGCAGTTTTTGATGGGGAAATGGACC
Source organism: Rana temporaria (assembly GCF_905171775.1). NCBI lineage: Eukaryota > Metazoa > Chordata > Amphibia > Anura > Ranidae > Rana > Rana temporaria. Next base: position 174,411,973 of record NC_053491.1, read on the forward strand.
GAATTGGATCGACACACGGTTGGATCACATTTACATCTCCAGGGGCACCGTCTCCAGTCAGGAGTATTGGTGGAGGCAAGACCACGCCACACAATTTCCCCAGAAATTGTATCTTTTCTAGTTATTAAGTGGTCTTGCATAGCAAGAGCACTTATTGTTATCTCACATATATATTATTATTCTTATTATAGCCAAATTTGCCACCCTAACTCTTCCCACAGTTTTTACACTACATAAACGAGTAATATATCGAATCGTGCGGATTGTTCCCGATCGGTGGGCTATTACTGTGTGGAACGTTTCGCCGAATCGTTCGCGAAATATCGTCATTTTTGCGGCAAAATTTTCCCATAGGAATGAATGGGGAGAGCTAGAGTGTGGGATTTCTAAAAATGAAAAATCATTACATGATTTGCAAACTGCGACCATTCCCTCATTTTCAAGCCGACCTACACAAATCTTATATCAAAACGTTCAGCTATCCCTGCTGCCACCAGATGTGTTCACGGCTACGTGATTGATCAAACCGTTTTCACAATATGATAATTTGTTTGCAACCTACGCCATCCATTATTTCAATGGAAGTCAATGGAGGTCAAGGTTTAGAAAACTAAAATCATCTTTGGAATTTGTAAACTGCGACTGTGCCTTCAATTTTATTATTTCAGAGACATACTATACATCAAAATGTAGGTCTGGGTCTTGTGATTCGTAAAATATAAAGATATTCGCTGTGCGATTTATAGTTTTTAAAATACAACAATTTGAAGGACAAATATTAAAAAATAAATCCAGGATCTGAGAATCTGCCTAGAGTGTGTTTGCATATGTTTACATTTGGTTTCCTAGGAGACGCTGAGGTAATTAAAAGTCCTCACAGCTGTAAGGGGATTATATAGCTCCTCCCACACAGTTGTGAGGTGTTTTCTGTGAGGTGAGTTCTGTGAGGTAAATACCTTCATACACACAGCTGTGAGGTAGCTGTGAGGCGTTTTCTGTGAGGTAAATACCTTCATACACACAGTTGTGAGGTAGCTGTGAGGCGTTTTCTGTGAGGTAAATACCTTCATACACACAGTTGTGAGGTAGTTGTGAGGTGTTTTCTGTGAGGTGTTTTTTTGTGAGGTGAGTTCTGTGAGGTAAATACCTTCATACACACAGTTGTGAGGTAGTTGTGAGGTGTTTTCTGTGAGGTAAATACCTTCATACACACAGTTGTGAGGTAGTTGTGAGGTGTTTTCTGTGAGGTAAATACCTTAATTTGAAGGACAAGTATTCAAAAAACATTCCTCAATTTCTGCTGTGTTTACAGAGAGCCTGCAAACCAAACAATTGGTTTCCTAGGAAACGCTGAGGAGTTTAATAACACCTCACAAACAGTTGTGAGGTGAGTTGGCTCCTCCCACACAAGGCTGAGGGAACTTTCCTCTGCTAGCAAGGGTCTCAAACTGGTGGCCCTCCAGCTGTTGTAAAACTACAAGTCCCATCATGCCTCTGCCTGTGGGAGTCATGCTGGTAACTGTCATTCTTGCAATGCCTCATTGGACTTGTAGTTTTGCAACAGCTGGAGGGCCGCCAGTTTGAGACGCCTGGAGAGGCTGCTTGCATATGTTTACATTGGTTTCCTAGGAGACGCTGAGGTAAAATCCTTCATACACACATCTGTGAGGGCTTTCTATAGCTCCTCCCACACACTGTGAGGTGATATGGCTCAGTTTTTTTTGGCTCTGCGTAACTTCTGCATGCTCTGCATATAGCAACCATGCATAGCAACCAGTCCATAGCAACCAGTCCATAGCAACCAGTCCATAGCAACCAGTCCATAGCAACCAGTCCCTAGCAACCAGTCCCTAGCAACCGTCCATAGCAACCAGTCCCTAGCAACCAGTCCCTAGCAACCAGTCCCTAGCAACCAGTCCCTAGCAACCAGTCCCTAGCAACCACTCCATAGCAACCACTCCATAGCAACCACTCCATAGCAACCACTCCATAGCAACCAGTCCCTAGCAACCAGTTCATAGCAACCAGTCCCTAGCAACCAGTCCCTAGCAACCAGTCCCTAGCAACCAGTCCCTAGCAACCAGTCCATAGCAACCGTCCATAGCAACCAGTCCATAGCAACCAGTCCATAGCAACCAGTCCCTAGCAACCACTCCCTAGCAACCGCAACCAGTCCCTAGCAACCAGTCCCTAGCAACCAGTCCCTAGCAACCAGTCCCTAGCAACCAGTCCCTAGCAACCACTCCCTAGCAACCACTCCATAGCAACCACTCCATAGCAACCAGTCCCTAGCAACCAATCCATAGCAACCAGTCCATAGCAACCAGTCCATAGCAACTAGTCCATAGCAACCAGTCCATAGCAACCGTCCATAGCAACCAGTCCATAGCAACCGTCCATAGCAACCAGTCCATAGCAACCAGTCCCTAGCAACCACTCCCTAGCAACCACTCCCTAGCAACCACTCCCTAGCAACCGTTCCATAGAAACCAGTCCCTAGCAACCAGTCCCTAGCAACCGTCCATAGCAACCAGTCCATAGCAACCAGTCCCTAGCAACCAGTCCCTAGCAACCAGTCCCTAGCAACCAGTCCATAGCAACCCTCCATAGCAACCACTCCATAGCAAACGTCTATAGCAACCACTCCATAGCAACCACTCCATAGCAACCAGTCCATAGCAACTGTCCATAGCAACCATTCCATAGCAACTCTCCATAGCAACCACTCCATAGCAACCAGTCCATAGCAACCCGTCCATAGCAACCGTCCATAGCAACCCATCCATAGCCATCAGTCCATAGCAACCCTCCATAGCAACCAGTCCATAGCAACCCTCCATAGCAACCAGTCCATAGCAACCAGTCCATAGCAACCCTCCATAGCAACCCTCCATAGCAACCCTCCATAGCAACCACTCCATAGCAACCCTCCATAGCAACCACTCCATAGCAACCCTCCATAGCAACCCTCCATAGCAACCACTCCATAGCAACCAGTCTATAGCAACCAGTCCATAGCATCCGTCCATAGCAACCAGTCCATAGGAACCAATCCAGAGCAACCGTCCATACCAACCACTCCATAGCAACCAGTCCATAGCAACCAGTCCATAGCAACCGTCCATAGCCATCAGTCTATAGCAACCAGTCCATAGCAACTAGTCCATAGCAACCCTCCATAGCAGCCAGTTTTTGATGGGGCAAATAGGATGGTGCAGTTTTGATGGTGCAGTTTTGATGGGCTAGTTTTTGATGGAGCAGTTTTTGATGGGGCAATGGACCGAATTGGATCGACACACGGTTGGATCTCATTTACATCTCCAGGGGCACCGTCTCCAGTCAGGAGTATTGGTGGAGGCAAGACCACGCCGCACAATTTCCCCAGAAATTGTATCTTTTCTAGTTATTATTCTTATAGCCAAATTTGCCCCCCTAACTCCTCCCACAGTTTTTACACTACATAGACGAGTAATATATCGAATCGTGCGGATTGTTCCCGATCGGTGGGCTATTACTGTGTGGAAAATTTCGCCGAACCGTTCGCGAAATATTGTAATTTTTGCGGCAAAATTTTCCCATAGGAATGAATGGGGAGCGGTAGAGTGTGGGATTTCTAAAAATGAAAAATCATTACATGATTTGCAAACTGCGACCACACCCTCATTTTTAAGCCGACCTACACAAATCTTATATCAAAACGTTCAGCTATCCCTGCTGCCTCCACACGTGTTCCCGGCTAAGTGATTAATCAAACCGTTTTCACAATATGATAATTTGTTTGCAACCTACGCCATCCATTATTTCAATGGAAGTCAATGGAGGTCAAAGTTTAGAAAACTAAAATCATCTTTGGAATTTGTAAACTGCGACTGTGCCTTCAATTTTATTATTTCAGAGACATACTATACATCAAAATGTAGGTCTGGGTCTTGTGATTCGTAAAATATAAAGATATTCGCTGTACGATTCATAGTTTTTAAAATACAACCATTTGAATAGGACAAGTATTTAAGAAAAATCCAGGATCTGAGTCTCTGCTTAGAGGCTGCATGCTTATGTTTACATTGGTTTCCTAGGAGACGCTGAGGTAATAAAAACTCCTCACGCACAGCTGTAAGGGGATTCTATAGCTCCTCCCACACAGTTGTGAGGCAGTTGTGAGGTGTTTTCTGTGAGGTAAATACCTTCATACACACAGTTGTGAGGTAGTTGTGAGGCGTTTTCTGTGAGGTAAATACCTTAATACACACAGTTGTGAGGTAGCTGTGAGGTGTTTTCTGTGAGGTAAATACCTTAATTTGAAGGACAAGTATTAAAAAAAAAATCCTCAATTTCTGCTGTGTTTACAGAGAGCCTGCAAACCAAACAATTGGTTTCCTAGGAGACGCTGAGGAGTTTAATAACACCTCACAAACAACAGTGAGGTGAGTTGGCTCCTCCCACACAAGGCTGAGGGAACTTTCCTCTGCTTGCAAGGGTCTCAAACTGGTGGCCCTCCAGCTGTTGTAAAACTACAAGTCCCATCATGCCTCTGCCTGTGGGAGTCATGCTGGTAACTGTCATTCTTGCAATGCCTCATTGGACTTGTAGTTTTGCAACAGCTGGAGGGCCGCCAGTTTGAGACTCGAGTGTGTTTGCATATGTTTACATTGGTTTCCTAGGAGACGCTGAGGTAAAATGCTTCATACACACATCTGTGAGGGCTTTCTATAGCTCCTCCCACACACTGTGAGGTGATATGGCTCAGTTTTTTTTGGCTCTGCGTAACTTCTGCATGCTCTGCATATAGCAACCATACATAGCAACCAGTCCATAGAAACCAGTCCATAGCAACCAGACCATAGCAACCAGTCCATAGCAACCCTCCATAGCAACCAGTCCATAGCAACCAGTCCATAGCAACCAGTCCATAGCAACCAGTCCATAGCAACCGTCTATAGCAACCAATTCAGAGCAACCGTCAATACCAACCAGTCCATAGCAACCAGTCCATAGCAACCAGTCCATAGCAATCAATCCATAGCAACCAGTCCATAGCAACCAGTCCATAGCAACCAGTCCATAGCAACCAGTCCATAGCAACTGTCCATAGCAACCAGTCCATAGCAACCAGTCCATAGCAACCAGTCCATAGCAACCAGTCCATAGCAACCAGTCCATAGCAACCGTCCATAGAAACCAGTCCATAGCAACCAGTCCATAGCAACCACTCCATAGCAACCCATCCATAGCAACCGGTCCATAGCAACCGGTCCATAGCAACCGTCCATAGCAACCAGTCCATAGCAACCGTCCATAGGAACCCGTCCATAGCAACCAGACCATAGCAACCCTCCATAGCAACCAGTCCATAGCAACCGTCCATAGCAACCAGTCTCTAGCAACCACTCCATAGCAACCACTCCATAGCAACTGTCCATAGCAACCATTCCATAGCAACCGTCTATAGCAACCAGTCCATAGCAACCAGTCCATAGCAACCACTCCATAGCAACCACTCCATAGCAACCACTCCATAGCAACCGTCTATAGCAACCAGTCCATAGCAACCAGTCCATAGCAACCAATCCAGAGCAACCGTCAATACCAACCAGTCCATAGCAACCAGTCCATAGCAACCAGTCCATAGCAATCAATCCAGAGCAACCGTCCATAGCAACCAGTCCATAGCAACCAGTCCATAGCAACCAGTCCATATCAACTGTCCATAGCAACCAGTCCATAGCAACCCGTCCATAGCCATCAGTCCATAGAAACCAGTCCATAGCAACCGGTCCATAGCAACCAGTCCATAGCAACCAGTCCATAGCAACCAGTCCATAGCAACCACTCCATAGCAACCGGTCCATAGCAACCGGTCCATAGCAACCGTCCATAGGAACCCGACCATAGCAACCGTCCATAGCAACCAGTCTCTAGCAACCAGTCCATAGCAACCACTCCATAGCAACCACTCCGTAGCAACCACTCCGTAGCAACCACTCCATAGCAACCAGTCCATAGCAACCCTCCATAGCAACCAGTTTTTGATGGGGCAAATAGGATGGTGCAGTTTTGATGGGGTAGTTTTTAATGGAGCAGTTTTTGATGGGGCAATGGACCGAACTGGCTCGACACACTGTTGGATCACATTTACATCTCCAGGGGCACCGTCTCCAGTCAGGAGTATTGGTGGAGGCAAGACCACGCCGCACAATTTCCCCAGAAATTGTATCTTTTCTAGTTGTTATCTCACATATATATTATTCTTATTCTTATTATAGCCAAATTTGCCACCCTAACTCCTCCCACAGTTTTTATACTACATAGACGAGTAATATATCGAATCATGCGGATTGTTCCCGATCGGTGGGCTATTACTTTGTGGAACGTTTCGCCGAATCGTTCGCAAAATATCGTCATTTTTGCGGCGAAATTTTCCCATAGGAATGAATGGGGAGAGCTAGAGTGTGAAATGTCAAAAACAGAAAAATCAGCACATGATTTGTAAACTGCGACCACTCCCTCATTTTCAAGCTGACCTACACAAATCTTATATCAAAACGTTCAGCTATCCCTGCTGCCACCACACGTGTTCACGGATAAGTGATTGATCAAACTGTTTTCACAATATGATAATTTGTTTGCAACCTACGCCATCCATTATTTCAATGGAAGTCAATGGAGGTCAAGGTTTAGAAAACTAAAACTTGCTGGGGAATTTGTAAACTGTGACTGTGCCTTCAATTTTATTATTTTCAGAGACATACTATACATCAAAATGTAGGTCTGGGTCTTGTGATTCGTAAAATATAAAGATATTCACTGTACGATTTATAGTTTTTAAAATACCATTTGAAGGACAAGTACCAGGCAAGAATCTGAGTCTCTGCTTAGAGTGTGTTTGCTTATGTTTACATTGGTTTCCTAGGAGACGCTGAGGTAATTAAAACTCCTCACAGCTGTAAGGGAATTCTATAGCTCCTCCCACACAGTTGTGAGGTAGTTATGAGGTGTGTTCTGTGAGGTGTTTTCTGTGAGGTAAATACCTTCATACACACAGTTGTGAGCTAGTTGTGAGGTGTTTTCTGTGAGGTAAATACCTTCATACACACAGTTGTGAGGTATTTGTGAGGTGTTTTCTGTGAGGTAAATACCTTCATACACACAGCTGTGAGGTAGTTGTGAGGTGTTTTCTGTGAGGTGTTTTCTGTGAGGTAAATACCTTCATTTGAAGGACAAGTATTCAAAAAACATTCCTCAATTTCTGCTGTGTTTACAGAGAGCCTGCAAACCAAACAATTGGTTTCCTAGGAGACGCTGAGGAGTTTAACAACTGCTCACAAACAGCTGTGAGGTGAGTTGGCTCCTCCCACACAAGGCTGAGGGAACTTTCCTCTGCTTAGCTGCTTGCATATGTTTACATTGGTTTCCTAGGAGACGCTGAGGTAAAAACCTTCATACACACATCTGTGAGGACTTTCTATAGCTCCTCCCACACACTGTGAGGTGATATGGCTTAGTTTTTTTGGCTCTGCCTAACTTCTGCATGCTCTGCATATAGCAACCATACATAGCAACCAGTCCATAGCAACCAGTCCATAGCAACCAGTCCATAACAACCAGTCCATAGCAACCAGACCACAGCAACCAGTCCATAGCAACCAGACCATAGCAACCAGTCCATAGCAACCAGTCCATAGCAACCAGTCCATAGCAACCAGTCCATAGCATCCAGTCCATAGCAACCAGTCCATAGCAACCACTCCAAAGCAACCAGTCCATAGCAACCAGTCCATAGCAACCAGTCCATAGCAACCGTCCATAGCAACCCGTCCATAGCCATCAGTCCATAGCAACCCTCCATAGCAACCAGTCCATAGCAACCAGTCCATAGCAACCAGTCCATAGCAACCACTCCATAGCAACCAGTCCATAGCAACCGTCCATAGCAACCGTCCATAGCAACCACTCCATAGCAACCAGTCCATAGCAACCGTCCCTAGCAACCAGTCCATAGCAACCATTCCATAGCAACCCTCCATAGCAACCACTCAATAGCAACCGTCTATAGCAACCAGTCCATAGCAACCAGTCCATAGCAACCATCCATACCAACCACTCCATAGCAACCAGTCCATAGCAACCAGTCCATAGCAACCAGTCCATAGAAAATGTCCATAGCAACCAGTCCATAGCAACCAGTCCATAGCAACTGTCCATAGCAACCCTCCATAGCAACCACTCCATAGCAACCAGTCCAAAGCAACCAGTCCATAGCAACCAGTCCATAGCAACCGTCCATAGCAACTAGTCCATAGCAACCAATCCAGAGCAACCGTCCATAGCAACCAGTCCATAGCAACCACTCCATAGCAACCACTCCATAGCAACCATTTCATAGCAACCCTCCATAGCAACCACTCCATAGCAACCAGTCCATAGCAACCAGTCCATAGCAACCGTCCATAGCCATCAGTCCATAGAAACCAGTCCATAGCAACCCTCCATAGCAACCAGCCCATAGCAACCACTCCATAGCAACCCATCCATAGCAACCCATCCATAGCAACCGGTCCATAGCAACCACTCCATAGCAACCAGTCCATAGCAACCATTCCATAGCAACCCTCCATAGCAACCACTCCATAGCAACCAGTTCATAGCAACCAGTCCATAGCAACCAGTCCATAGCAACCAGTCCATAGCAACCCGTCCATAGCCATCAGTCCATAGAAACCAGTCCATAGCAACCCTCCATAGCAACCAGTCCATAGCAACCCTCCATAGCAACCACTCCATAGTAACCAGTCCATAGCAACCAGTCCATAGCAACCAGTCCATAGCAACCACTCCATAGCAACTGTCCATAGCAACCATTCCATAGCAATTCTCCATAGCAACCCTCCATAGAAACCCTCCATAGCAACCACTCCATAGCAACCAGTCCAAAGCAACCAGTCCAAAGCAACAAGTCCATAGCAACCAGTCCATAGCAACCGTCCATAGCAACCAGTCCATAGCAACCAATCCAGAGAAACCATCCATAGCAACCAGTCCATAGCAACCAGTCCATAGCAACCAGTCCATAGCAACCACTCCATAGCAACCCGTCCATAGCAACCCGTCCGTAGCCATCAGTCCATAGAAACCAGTCCATAGCAACCCTCCATAGCAACCAGTCCATAGCAACCAGTCCATAGCAACCAGTCCATAGCAACCAGTCCATAGCAACCGTCCATAGCAACCAGTCCATAGCAACCACTCCATAGCAACCACTCCATAGCAACCGTCCATAGCAACCACTCCATAGCAACCCTCCATAGCATCCAGTCCAAAGCAACCAGTCCATAGCAACCGTCCATAACAACCGTCCATAGCAACCCGTCCATAGCAACCAGTCCATAGCCATCAGTCCATAGCAACCCTCCATAGCAACCACTCCATAGCAACCCTCCATAGCAACCAGTCCATAGCAACCCTCCATAGCAACCAGTCCATAGCACCCAGTCCATAGCAACCGTCCATAGCAACTACTCCATAGCAACCACTCCATAGCAACCACTCCATAGCAACCACTCCATAGCAACCCTCCATAGCATCCAGTCCATAGCAACCAGTCCATAGCAACCGTCCAGAGCAACCGTCCAGAACAACCGTCCATAGCAACCAGTCCATAGCAACTCGTCCATAGCAACCAGTCCATAGCCATCAGTCCATAGCAACCCTCCATAGCAACCAGTCCATAGCAACCAGTCCATAGCAGCCCTCCATAGCACCCAGTCCATAGCACCCAGTCCATAGCAACCATCCATAGCAACCACTCCATAGCAATCCGTCCATAACAACCAGTCCATAGCAACCCTCCATAGCAACCAGTTTTTGATGGGGCAAATAGGATGGTGCAGTTTTGATGGGGTAGTTTTTGATGGAGCAGTTTTTGATGGGGCAATGGATCGAACTGGATTGACACACTGTTGGATCACATTTACATCTCCAGGGGCACCGTCTCCAGTCAGGAGTATTAGTGGAGGCAAGACCACGCCGCACAATTTCCCCAGAAATTGTATCTTTTCTAGTTTGGTAAATATTAGGAGAAAGAAAATACCTTATGCTGGCTTCCAACTTGCTCATAAAAGCAAACGAAAAGACTGTTCTTGTTACGGGATCCTTGGATAGCTCTGGATCTCAAACCTCAGTTTTCCCCAGCTCCTAGGAAAAAAGTCCATTGTTGCCCTCTCACCTAGGCAAGCCCACAAGAAGCCAGGGTGTAAGGTGAGTATTTTTTTATTTTTGTTCTCCCAATGTTTAATTATTTTCTTGTCTTTTATTTGTTTTTTAGTTGAGGAGTGGGGCAGGCAATAAACAAACCTTTCATTTTTCATGCAAGGTCAGCTTTTTTTTCACTCTGCTACACAACCCAACATGGTGGGCTTTACAGCATATGCTTTCTTTCTAGAAAAGCTAATGAAATACCACAAGATGGAGTTTGAAAATTAAAAGTATCTGATTTTAACTAGCCAGAGAAAAATGTATTTGTGACAAAAGGGAGCAGACTATCATAACCAGGTAGGCTAAGTTCATAGCAAAATTCATATTCATATCAATGTTGAATGGGACATTAATTAACTTCTCAATAAACCCTAGCCCCACTATATATGACCAATATAATAATGGGACATATTCGAATTAGGGGCTTGCAATCTAGGCTTAGGTGTGAATTTTTCTGGTTTTACTGAATTTAAGTTAATCAAAATTCATTATAATTTATTATTTTTTATTATATTTTTTCACTTTCTATATCTTGCTATATGTGATAGGGTTCATGTGATCTTTGTATGTTTACGCAATACAATTCCATATCTAGACTCCCAATGTGAGGGCCAGTTCCTTGTCATTTGTGTAGTTCTAGAAATACCTATTAAAAATTTCCAAGTACATACAGTAAAATCTTGGTTTGAGAGTTACTTGATTTAAGAGCGTTTTGCAAGACAAGCAAAATGTTTTAATAAATTTTGCCTTGATATACAAGCGATGTCTTGATATAAGAGTAGCGTCATGTCACAACTGAGTAGTCGCTATGGAGTCCGCCTGCTCCCGCCAGCTCAGTGAGAGATCAGTCCACAGATCTCCGCTGAGCTGGCGGATGACAAGCTCCTCTCTGCTCACTGAGCTGGGAGGGGCTTGTGCAGCGACGCTGATTCCTATGGAGCGATCTGATGAAAACAGACAGCATGTCCGTTTTCATCAGATCTTACCCGATCCGATCTGCCGTGGGTGGATATGGACGTATCGCCATACGTCTGATTTTGGCGGATCGGGTCGGATGTCAGCGGACATATCTCCGCTGACATCCGACGCTCTATAGGACTGCATGGAGCGGCCGTTCAGGTCCGCCGTCAAAACTGACAGGCGGACCTGAACGGTCCGTCCATGTGAAAGGGGCCTAAAAAAGAAGAGAGGAGCCTCTGAGGCCCCGTACACACGGTCGGAAAAAAACTATGGGAATGGTCCGACGGGCCATTTCCATCAGTTCACTGCTGAAGTGGCCTGACGGCCTCATATGCGTACACACCATCGTTCCAAAAACTGATCGGGTCAGAACGCGGTGACGTCAAACACACGACGTGCTGAATAAAACGAAGTTCAATGTTTCCAAGCATGCGTGACTTGATTCTGAGCATGCGCGGGTTTTGAACCGATGCTTTTCTGTACTAACCATCGGTTTGGACCGATCGGGCAGCGGTCCATCGGTTTGGTTTTGAAGCATGTTTTAAAATTTTGGACCGAAGGAAAACAGAACGATGGGATATACACGCGGTCGGTTTTGACCGATGAAACTGAACCTCGGTCCATTCTCATCGGTTTTGTCCGACCGTGTGTACGGGGCCTAAGTGTAGCAATATGGTTACATTTAATGAAGGTACAATATTTAGCAACTTATTGCTACACTAAGGCCCCGTACACACGGCCGAGGAACTCGACGTGCCAAACACATCGAGTTCCTCGGCCAGTTCAGCCCTGAAGCCGCCGAGGAGCTCGGCGGGCCGAGAACTCCCATAGAACAACGAGGAAATAGAGAACATGTTCTCTATTTCCTCGCCGAGGTCCTCGTCGGCTTCTTCGGCCGAAAGTGTACACACGGCCGGGTTTCTCGGCAGAATTCAGCCAGAAACTCGGTCGGAAGCTGAATTCTGCCGAGGAAACTGGTCGTGTGTACGGGGCCTTAGAGGTAACTCTCGTCTCTTTTATACCTTGTAAAAAAAATGCTTTGACATACAAGTGCTTTGGATTATAAGCATGTTTCTGGAACAAATTATGCTTGCAACCCAAGGTTTTACTGTAGTTATATATAACTTCATCGGATGGACCGATCGTGTGTACAGGGCTTTAGTGTCTATGGGAGCTAGTTTCATATAGGGCAAACAGGAAGTAATCACTATTTCTGACCAGATTCAAAAAGAGTCTTGGTTCACCTTACATGGTTAAGCATTGTATACCAAAGTGAGGCTTGGAATGCAAACCAAGGCGCCATCTTTGGAATCAGGAAGTTATGAGAGCAGGCTCTCATTAGGGTGATCAGGAAGTAATCACTATTTCTGGCCAGATTCAAAAAGAGGCTTGGTTCACCTTACATGGTAAGGCATTTTATACCAAAGTGAGGCTTGGAATGCAAACCAAGGCGCCATCTTTGGAAACAGGAAGTGAACTGATTGTAATTTTGGTGACCATGGAGCTGGCTCTCATTAGGGGTGACCCTCTTTTACTATAAATAGTGGGCGCAGTGGACCAGAACCCCATATGATGCCTTATTAGGATAAAACGCGTCAAAACGGGCTCTGCTGAAGCCACTGAGATTGTTTGTTTTATCTACCTTCTCAAATGTGAGTGTCCATTTTTACTAGGGTTGTCCCGATACCATTATTTTAGGACCGAGTACAAGTACCGATACTTTTTTTCATGTACTCGCCGATACCGATTACCGATACTTTTTTTTAAATGCAGCCATGTGTCCCCAAATGCCGCCTTGTGTCCCCAAATGCAGCCTTGTCCCTAAATTCAGCCATGTCCCTAAATTCAGCCTTGTCCCTAAATGCAGCCATGTCTCTAAATGCAGCCATGTCCCTAAATTCAGCCATGTCCCTAATGCAGCCATGTCCCTAATGCAGCCATGTCCCTAAATGCAGCCTTGTTCCTAAATTCAGCCTTGTCCCTAATGCAGCCATGTCCCTAAATGCAGCCATGTCCCTAAATGCAGCCTTGTCCCTTAATTCAGCCTTGTCCCTAAATTCAGTCATGTCCCTAAATTCAGCCATGTCCCTAATGCAGCCATGTCCCTAAATTCAGCCTTGTCCCTAAATTCAGCCATGCCCCTAAATTCAGCCATGTCCCTAAATTCAGCCATGTCCCTAATGCAGCCATGTCCCTATATTTAGCCATGTCCCTAATGCAGCCATGTCCCTAATGCAGCCATGTCCCTAAATTCAGCCTTGTGCATAATGCAGTCTTGTGCATAATGCATCTATGTCCATAGATGCAGCCTTGTGTCCCCAAAGAGAAAGTCAAGTCGTCGTGTCCCCCCCCCCGCCGCTGCCGACATCTAGTTGATTTGCGCTGGGGGAACATAACAGCTTTCATTTGAAAGCTGTTATGTTCCTCCAGCGCAAATCAACTAGATGTCGGCAGCGGCAAGGGGGAGTGTCTATACATGACGAGGCGCGGCGGGGAACACACAGCTATTCAAATGAAAGCTGTTATGTTCCTCCAGCGCAAATCAACTAGATGTCGGCAGCGGCGGGGGGGGCTTGGCTTTCCCTTAGGCCGCGTACACACGACCGGTCCAAACCGATGAAAACGGACTGAAGTTCAGTTTCGACGGTCCAAACCAACCGTGTGTACGGCCCATCGGTCTGTTGTCCTTCGGACAAAAATTAGAGAACTTGCTTTAAAATCGAACCGATGGACGGCTGACCATCGGTCGAAACCGATGGTTAGTACACAAAAGCATTGGTTCAAAACCCGCGCTTGCTCAGAATCAAGTCGACACATGCTTGGAAGCATTGAACTTCTTTTTTTTCAGCACGTCGTGTGTTTTACGTCACCGTGTTCTGACCCGATCGGTTTTTGAACTGATGGTGTGTACGCACATCAGACCATCAGTCTGCTTCAGCGGTGAACCGATGAAGACGGTCCGTCGGACCATTCTCATCGGATGGACCGGTCGTGTGTACGCGGCCTTAGGGGACTAGGCGGCAGCAGCTCTCCTCCGTACGAGGACTGCTCTGCTCCCCTCTCTGCCCCCTCTTCACCCGTTCTCGAAAAAAAAAGTATTGACAAAGCATCGGGAGCATTTGGGAGAGTACAAGTACTCGCGCAAATGCTCAGTATCGGTCCCGATACCGATACTAGTATCGGTATCGGGACAACCCTAATTTTTACTTATACAATTAATATATTTTTTTTGTCTAAGTGGTATCACACTATGTGGCCTATTCTCTCTCCTTTTATCAATGTACTACTTGGATGAATTGCCTTTGAGTTTTTGTCACTACATCCTTGGTTGAGACCTATTGGCGACAATAGTGTGACGGATCTCTCTTCCCTGGGTGTGCTACACCAAAAGCTCTGTTGACTCATTGGGCGTATGCATAGTTGGGTTCAACGTGTCTGGTAAGCCTCTTTTTCTATTGGTGGTGGAATATCTACAGACAAACTGGTTTACAACTACTCACCTTGGAAAGTCACTTTATCCACTGGAATCACTTTATGGACTATATAATTATGCACACGCACCTTTGTTTCATGTAAATGTGTTGTTGTTTATCACGTATCAGTCACATTGAGTGTCATTATTAGATTCATTTTCTACATTTTTTTTTTGCACTTTAGTGAATCTCCACTATCAGCTTTTGTCTGAATAGCAAGAGCTGCACTATACCATTTTTACTATGTTCATAGCAAAATTCATACCCTCGTGACCTTTATTTGGGTATTGTCTTATAACCTGTTTTTGTGTTATATATTGTAATATTTTGTACTTTTTATATGCTGTGTCAATAATATATGATTTAACCTGTCACAAACCTGGGCAATTTAAACTGAGAATTCTTTCATGAAAAATGTATAAGTAAAGATTGAAAACTGTTGGGAAATATCAGTCAGTATCTCTTTTTAGTGTAAATCTGAAACTATATTAAACTCTTGACCTTTTCTGAACAAAGGTAAACCTTGCCCTATCTCTTGCTGCCTCCCAATCTTTCTTAGTTTGTAGTGTAAAGCCTTATTGACCAAGACATGGGAGATGCGAATAGTTAGAACTAGTGATGGTTCATGAAAAGCTAATTGAACACAAATGTCTGAACCCCAGTGCCATTTTTGGGAGTCAAAATTTGTAATTTTCTGGCCTTTTTAAGACCAATTTGCAAAGATTGGATAAAACAAAAAATAGTATAGGTAGCTGAGCACATAGATAACATGTTCCAATGAATAATAAAAAACTGGGAGTGGGTTTAAGAATAAGGCTTAAAACACACAATTCCTATATGTGAAAGAGAGGCATGAAGTTGCCATCATCCCTTGATCAATGAAAAAATTGATTGAATACCTCTAAATGGGTGGGATTTTCAGGGCAACAAAAATTGTAAATGACAACTAGGTCAAAAAGTACAAAATGTATTACAAAATTGGCATGTGGTGACTCACAGTACTTTTCTAGAACAATGTTTTTTATACTCTATTTTGTTATTGTGATATTTAGTATGCCAATTTTGTAATACATTTTGTACTTTTTATGACCTAGTTGTCATTTACAATTTTTGTTGCCCTGAAAATCCCACCTATTTAGAGGTATTCAATCAATTTTTTCAATTCCTATATGTAACATAACTGTATGTGTGGATGCCTTTTCGCTTCCAGATCCTTTTTGCATTTTTTGCACGCATGTTTAAACAATAATTTTAGCCCTGAAGATGATATAAAACCCCCAAACATTATATATTTTCTGAAAGCAGACACCCTAGAGATTAAAATAGTGGTAGGTTCAATTTTTTATGTCACTCGATATTACCACAAAGGTCTGGGTATTGCAAAATTTCAGTAAAAAACACACTAAAGTGAATTTTAGGGCAAACAAACGCAATAAATTATCCACATTTTTAGCAAGATAAAAATTAGAGGTTGCGCCAAGAAAAAAGATACCCAACATGCCAAATATAAAATTTGTGTGCGTCCGTGAAATGGCAACAAATTTCAGTCTTTTTGTATTTTCTATAGGCAACTCTTCAAAAGCCCCCTATAGGTATCAATTTATTGTTACGGAGGAGGTCTTGTGCTAGAAATATTGCTCTTATGTTACCATGTGTGGTGATATATAACATGTGTATTGCAAGCAACGTTTTCGCACGTAGGTGCCCCTGATGCATGCATTTATGTTTGTACGTGCGTATATGTGGATGTGGGGGGGGGGGTTATGTGTTTGGTTGTAACTTAATTGTTTTGCACAAAGGGGTGTAAAAAGTCCCCTATGTGATATTTTTTAGGTGACAGGTTCTCCATAAATTTGAGACATGCAGGGCTAAAAGTCCCTGTATATCTCCTCTGGACTCCACTGAATGTTTTGCAAGCAGATCGCATTCTAAAACATTCCTTCCTGGCTAAGCTAGCCGGGGACACCGAGAGGCTGACCCAAAAGTGACCTCATGGACATCGCTTTCCGGGTCACAGCAAAAAGGGGAGGATAGCAGATGTGTTTCCGCTCTTCTCCTTTACCTCAGCCGCTGGCACCCGCCAT
The DNA here is from genome assembly GCF_905171775.1 of Rana temporaria. Lineage (NCBI taxonomy): Eukaryota > Metazoa > Chordata > Amphibia > Anura > Ranidae > Rana > Rana temporaria. The sequence continues at coordinate 174,428,741 of NC_053491.1, forward strand.
GTCAGCTCCAGGCCCACAGATGGGCAAGCGGAGCCCAGAAAACATGGCGGGGGCATGCACGTGGGGGGGGGTGCTGTTACCGGGGCCGTGTGTGAGAAATCGGGCGACATTACAGCTGCCCAAATGCTTTCACATGATGGGCAGGAGTCTGCCTGTCAGGTTCACACACAATCCTGGTGGCTGCAAGCCTGCAGCTGCTCCCTTCCTGGTGAATACTATGCTCCGCAAATGAAAAAAATAACATTTCATTCTTATACTTTGAGATGATCATAGTTAAGATACAACCAGATACGCAATACAATAGAAAAGCACCAGTAGGTATTTTATGATGTAGCTTTTCAATACGTACCATTTTATTTCATTTTTAAAGTACTGTATATTTGATTCAAGCATTTATTACTGTTCTTATGAAAAAATCTTTATCTTATAAAAATGTAATTCTAGAAACATACTACTTCTTTTATTTACCAAAACTAAATATGGACAATACATTACAGTTTATGTTCCTATGACTAATAGTGAAGGCCATGGTTTAAAAGCATTTAAAAATAAAATGTATATGTAATATGAAAACTCATGTCTTATGTTCTTGGCTTTACTCCCAGAATCAGCATAACATTAGTTCTTCAATGTGTAACTGGTTTAAGGTGAAAGCACAGCATTGTGCTATGTTTAATAAAATGCCCTTGTTGACGATGACATTGTTCTAACCCTCCTTCAGTTTTATGAAAACTAATTTCATTCCCCACTAGCAAGACCTTGAAAAATAGGCAACATGGTTGCTGATCCAGCATCCCTGGCTTTTTGCCAGTATAATTTCAAACATTGGAGTTTAGATAATTTAACCTCAATATTGTGCTTAGCAATTTTGTACTGTATATAAATGAATTTTGAACTAAAACAAACATAATTTAGGCTTGGTTCCCACTGATGTGATTTCAGACACGACTTGGGTAGCACCGAATGGCATGACAAGGAAAAAGACATTGCTTCCAATGGTGCCTGTTCACATCAATGCAGCACAGCTGTAATGTGACTTTGGAGAAGGGTCCTGTGCTACTTTAGTGTGACGCAGTGCAATTTTTTGGTCCACAGACTTCAATGGAAACACATCAAAATCACATCTATAAGTCTTTTTTTATGCAATTTTTTGTCCACCAGCTTCCTGACAACCAGTGACTCTCCTTTCTGTGAGTAGCAGGGACCAGTAATTGGTTGTTAAGGAGCTGGCACCACCTATGTACTAACAATGATAAGTCATTCCTGCTGTCAGCGGAGGATTCCGCACTGACAGCAATAGCCAAACAAAACAGCCAGCATTCAAATAAAAATAAAACAGCATGGGTGATCCACAAAATCCATACTAGGCCCTTAACCACTTCAGTCCGGACCATATTGCTGGTCAATGACCGGGCCACTTTTTGCGATTCGGCACTGCGTTGCTTTAACTGACAATTACGCGTTCCTGCGACGTGGCTCCCGAACAAAATTGGCGCCCTTTTTTTCCCACAAATAGAGCTTTCTTTTGGTGGTATTTGATCACCTCTGCGGTTTTTATTTTTTGCGCTATAAACAAAAATAGAGCGACAATTTTGAAAACAAATGAATATTTTTAACTTTTTGCTGTAATAAATATCCCCAAAAATATTTAAAAAACAATATTTTTCCTCAGTTTAGGCAGATACGTATTCTTCTACATATTTTTCATTAAAAAAATCGCAATAAGCGTTTATTGATTGGTTTGCGCAAAAGTTATAGCGTCTACAAAATAGGGCATAGTTTTATGGCATTTTTATTAATATTTTTATTTTACTAGTAATGGTGGCGATCAGCGATTTTTATCAGTACTGCGACCTTATGGCGGACACTTCGGACACTTTTGACACATTTTTGGGACCATCTGCATTTTTATAGCGATCAGTGCTATAAAAATGCATTGATTACTATAAAAATGCCACTGGCGGGGAAGGGGTTAACACTAGGGGGCGAGGAAGGGGTTAATTATGATCCCTGTGTGTGTTCTAACTGAAGGGGGGGTGGGACTGACTTGGGGAAATGACAGATCGCTGTTCATACAGGCATTTCTCCCCCTGACAGCTCCCGGTTCACCAGATCTCAGGATTCACGTAAGCCATTCTTTTCTAATATCACAAGAATGCAAGAATTTTCTACATGTACAAAAATGATGGTATGTGAATTTACTGTGGGGTAGATTCACAGAGAAGATACGACGGCGTATCTCCAGATACGCCGTCGTATCTCTGAGTGTGCGGGGTCGTATCTATGCGCCTGATTCATAGAATCAGTTACGCATAGATTTCCCTAAGATCCGACCGGCGTAAGTGTCTTACACCGTCGTATCTTAGGCTGCATATTTACGCTGGCCGCTAGGTGGCGCTTCCGTATATTTACGCGAGGAATATGCAAATGAGCTAGATACGCCGATTCAGAAACGTACGTCCGGCCGGCGCATTTTTTTACGTCGTTTACGTTAGGCTTTTTCCGGAGTATAGTTACCCCTGCTATATGAGGCATATCCTATGTTAATTATGGCCGTTGTTCCCGCGTCAGTTTTGAAAATTTTACATCGTTTGCGTAAGTCGTTCGCGAATAGGGCTGGACGTAATTTACGTTCACGTCGAAAGCAATGACGATTTGCGGCGGAATTTCGAGCATGCGCACCTGGGATTTTTTCACGAACGGCGCATGCGCCGTTCGTAAAAAACGTCAAATACGCGGGGTCACAGTTAATATACATAAAACACGCCCACATCATCCACATTTGAATTAGGCGGGCTTACGCCGACACAGATACGTTACGCCGCCGTAACTAAGGGCGCAAGTTGTTTCTGAATACAGAACTTGCGCCCTAAATTACGGCGGCGTAACGTATCTGAGATACGTTACGCCAGGCAGATAGATACACCATTGTATCTGAATCCAGCCCAGTATATACAAAGTAACAACATTGTAGTAAAAAAAAAGGAGAATCCAAGCAGAAACCGAGCAGCTTAGTGTGTGGGAAGCTGTCCATTTCATCTGCAGGCAGGGGCTTCGTTAGGGCAGGGCTTGGGGGGCTGGAGCCCTGAATGGGTCGCCAAAAACCCCCGAGTCTATGGAATGCTGCATTCCATTGTTAGCCTGAGCGCCGAGAGTCGGGACCAATCTAATCCCGAGAGCCGTGAGTGTGGCCAAAAGTGGCCGAGTACGGCCGAGTGCTGCCGAGTGTGGCTGAGTGACATAGCAGGTCCCGCCTTCTGGAGCCTGCAGCGCCAATGCCGGGACTGCGGGATGTGTGACGTCCGTCATAGATGCTGTAGGCTCCACAAGGCGGGAATTACAATTACAGACATGCTGTCTTTTTTCTGTTACCTTTTGTCGCGGAGGTCGTGGATTCCTAGACTAGGCCACTGACCGGCGTGTGCACTCCCACACTCAGTCCCACATACACTGGTGGGGGGCAGGCTAATGTATATTCCCACGTCTGGCCCACGATTCGGCAGACGTGCAGACCCACATTACGGTGATGGGCTTCCGGATAGAGTTCCATCTCTTCCGACCCTGAATAGGTTATCCCATCCCATCCGTCCCTTACCAGGACATGGCACTGATAGACGACGAGCTCAGTGTACTCCTGTCCTGAGGGGCGGTACAGGAAATAGAAATGGACTCTGATTCGCAAAGCAATCAGACCTACGTTCCGCAAAAGTCAAGTATCCTGGCGCATGTTTGCAACGTATGGTGGACCTGTTGTCGACCTCTGTCCGGGCAATATTTCCAATCCCCTGGCACTACCGAGCTCTACTGAGGCTCAAGGGGCTTCTTTACGCCAAGGAATCAGATACACGGACGAGGTTCTGTGTACCCCGAAGCTATAGAGGAGTTGATGTGGCGGCTCTGCCACACCGTCGCATGGAACGGCAGAACGATTTTCAACTCTTAACACCGGGGTAATGATCCGCAGAGGACTCACTCCCCCATATCATTGCCTTAGTTCTCTTAGCGACATACTTGCTATCAGAATTTCCTCCCTCACACTTCCGACTGATGCATACTTATGCATGTACAACGTTCGATCTTCCGGGCATTTCTAACCCTTCGAGGTCCCTTCCATACTGACCTAGTGTCCTCGCCTCGATAGGCAGCTACCCCGCTTTATAGCTGGAGGCCTGATCCGGAAACGTCAGCAGCCGATGCTTTTGTCAATTCGGGACGCGAGGGATGCACTACGCGTCCCCCGTTTCAATATGATCACCAGAACCCTTCTTCAAGTGATAAACCAGAGAGCGACGGTGGTGTGGTTCACCCTGTTGGCCATCGCAACCGTGGTTTTCCCCTTCTCCTTGGAATATCGGTCGACTATCCCCGATTGATTCACCACTCTCCTCACCCTCTGTCCATCACATTCGGGGGTTGCCTCCTCCTGTTGATGGACGGCAACCTTCTTCTCCTAGCATGGTTGGTGTGATCAACGGCAAATTAATGCCGTTCATGCACCTGTTTCAGCAATAGTGAATTACCTAGCCGACCCTTATGAGGCTGGTAAACCCTATGGTTCGCTGAAGATTGTAGATCAGCCATTTCGGCTTATCACGGCCCAGTGGACAGTTTACCCGTGGGCAGACATCCTTTGGTATGTAGGTTTCCCCCGGGGAGTGAAGTTCATAAATCCTCCTCGTCCTAGATACCGGTCTGCGTAGGATGTCTCCCGTATTCTAGAATTCTTCTCCACTTGGGAGGACAATGACGTCCTCTCTTTGGAAAACTTCTCCATCGGACTCGCCACCCCTTACACCTGTTTCCCATCAAAGGGTTTCGGACGTGATGCCACTGGACGTCTCCCGGCGTCAGTTTTTCGCCAGACGGGTCTCACTTCTCCGTGGTTCGTAGACCAAAAAAGCGAATTCAAACAGTGTTGTTATTCCCTTCTCTCCTGTTCATCCCTACATCTGTGTGGTACGAGGTTCGTAACAATATGAGTCACGAACTGCAGCACCGCAGTCGACTGCTTTTGACCAACCATGGATCTCCTATGTGAGACTTCACCTGCTGGTATCCTCTGCCACGTTAGCTAGGTGGCGGATAGCAACCATGGACATGGCTAGGATCAACATTTCTCTTTTGGAGCCCACCCCTCAGAGGTGCCAAGGCTCCAAGGTGGTCACGTCAGGAGGTTCACTCTCGGACCTTTTACTGGCGGCGGATGGGTCGTCAGAAACGACTGTTCGCCAATACTATTCCGACCACTAGACCATGTCTCTACTTCTGTACTTTAATATTGTGTATTTGCAGGTCATGTACAATGTATATGTTAGCTTTGAACTTGCAAGATACGAAGCCTCCTGTCTGAAATATAATTCGGGATTTTCCTAGCTAATATGACGGAAAATCTAGATTATATGATGACAGGAGGCGAGTATCTTCCCACCCTACCCACCCCTGTCACGATGTGTTCTCGTTTCAGGATATTGAGGAGTGGAATTTTCGCTCACACAGCCGACCAGGAAGGTTTCGGATCGCGGAATGATGGACTGTTGAACCACACACCCTGCAAGTCGGAGGCTGGTACGCCCCGGCATTTCGTTTTCACTAACCCCGTCGGGATTGCTGTTCCGTTCCGATCCATGGGTTTAGTTCACCGCAGATGGAGGCTCATACTACGTTCCAGATCCGGAGTCGGGATGCCGTTGTCTGAATCCGTTGATCCATGTTCCTGAAGACGACTGACCGGTCGGTTCCGAATGGTTTTGGTTTTCCTATAATCCCCGTTGGGATGAAGTTGGTCCAGATGAAGTTGGTCCGTGTTGGCCTTGCCCTTTCGTTTCCTCCAGATTCAGATGTTGTGTTCCGGTCGTAAGGTTCCCGGCAGCCGCGGAGATGTCTAATTGGACTTTCGGTTTCCTGTTTACACTAATTCGCATGAAGAAAGAGGAATAGGTTACCTCAGACAGTCCCTTATATAGATTACGGTCTGGGAGGGGCTACGCTGGCCCAGGGACTGCTGGGAAGGGTAGTTCTTTGAATTTTTTCTTTTAAGTTACAATAAATGTTTACTGTATTTCTGCTATGGGCATTATTAAAGAAAGATAATGCAAGATACTCGCCTCCTGTCATCATATAATCTAGATTTTCCGTCATATTAGCTAGGAAAATCCTGAATTAACAGAAACAGCTCTCTATTACATGGTTATATTCATTGCACATAATTGCACTGATTCTACACTGACTTTGGTCCAAGAATTTGAATGCTTTTTATCTGCTACTAAGATCTGCAGTCAAGCTGGAATCCCACTGTGACTGGTAAATTCTATGTTTGGAGGATATGAAACTGCAAGTGATGCGATTTGGGCATACATATTCAGCATGCATGGGAGGTTCATAATGCTGAGTCCCAGGGCAACCATCAGGGGAGTACAGCCCATACACATGTAGGAGGCCCAGGTGTCTCGAGGGGCCCCAACTAGGGTAGGGTTGCCACCTGTCATTGCACTCCTATTCAATTGTAAGCTCTGTCATACCCTGGCAGACTGGCACTATGTGGGTGGTCCTGCCCCTCACTAACCCTCACACAAAGCTTTAAGCCCCGCCCTCCCCTGTTTTCCAGCTTGCAGGGAGGCCCTGCCTTTGGAACAACACTGCTGTTAGTGAGGCTGCAATGTAGATGGTGGTATGGATAACGGGATGGATGGTGGGAGGTCACAATGCAGCATAAGTACCGGCTGGGGGTGGGGGAAGATGGGGTCGGAAGTCCGCTCTCACCATACAGTTCATCCAGGTCAGACTGTACAGGGGTTATGCTGGAATATGTGAGAAGGGGACTTGGAGGCCACACAGGAACGGGCTGCATCTGTTCGTATTTAGGCAGCTTATGGAGCCCCCACCGTTCTGCTCTTGTGAAAGGGTTGCACATTCTGTGGCCTCCCTTTGATAGTATGCTGGGGCCTTAGGGATCACACTGTTGCACTTATATTCTGTGTTTTGGACCACACACTGCTGCTTTCCTACATTGTATCCTGGGGCAGCCTGGGCCACATTCTGCTGCTCTACTGTATTGTATTTTGGGGCCCAACACTGTGCTTCTCCTCTCTGCATTGTCTGGGGGCTACACTGGCTGATATCGACATATGTGGTGACACTAGGGTTGCCATGAGAAAAAGTGTGGTAGTGGCTAAGGTGTTCCTCTAACAGATACGGCACCTCATCCCTGGGTAGTAATGAAAAAAGTGGGGAAGGTGGGGATCATAGCAGTGTCCCTGAAGAAGCCAATGGTTTGGTGAAACATGTTGGGACTTACTGCTGTACAACTCAACTATCTATTTTTGCATTGAATAATACTATTACAAGTACTTATTTAATCAACAAAAAATTATATGTCCTTTTAAAAGCAATTAAAATATATTTTTATTTTACTAGGGTTGCCATCGGTCCAAGATTCACCCAGACAGTCTGGGTTTTAAATCAAGTGTCCGGGTTTCAGTCCGATTGAAACCTTGACACATTATTTAGACCGGACTGTGAGCATAGCTTCAGGGAGCCTGTGCAGCATCGCTGTCACACCTGGACAGGAGGGGTGGCATTTACTAGAAGCATTCATCTGTATTTTCCTGGGATGGAGGAAATAGGACAGGAGGGGTAGAATATGGGATGGACGAGGACATGGGGCTGGAGGAGAAGGAGGACATGGGATGGAGGAGGGCATGGGACTGAAAGAGGACATGGGGCTGGAGGAGAAAGTGGAGCACATGGAACTGGAGGAGAAGGAGGACAGGAGAACATGGGATGGAGGAGGAGGATATGGGATAGAGGATGATATGGGGGTGGAGGAGGAGGACGTGGAATGGAGGAGGAAGACAACATGGGATTGGAGGATAAGGACATGGGATGGAGGAGGAGGATATGGGATAGAGAAGGAGGATATGGGATGAAGGTGGAGGACGACATATATTTCCCTTTCATGACTTATGCCCTGTACACACGATCGGATTTTCCGTCAAAAAAAGTTGGATGTGAGGTCTAGTGCTAGAATTATTGCTTTTGTTCTGATGATTGCGGCGATACTGCACATGTGTGATTTGAACATCGTTTACATATGCGAGCGCGTCTTGCGTATGCATTTTCTTTGCTGCGCAAGCTTGCGGGGACAGGGACGCTTTACATTTATTTTTTCCTTTTTTTTATTTTTTACATTGTGTTTTAAAAAATAATTTTTTGATCACTTTTATTGCTGTCACAAGGAATGTAAACATCACTTGTGACAGTAATAGGTGGTGAGAGGTACTCCTTATGGAGGGATTGGAGGTCTAAAAGACCTGATGTATGAATCAAGATAAAAAAGTTTATTCTAAACAAATTTGTATATACAAAGAAAAATACTATGTATTCATGAATAAATAAATAGCAATGTTCTCATTTGATAAAATAGTAAAAATTGATGCCCGTACAAGGGATAAAGTGAATAAATGGCTAACGTGTTTTCAAGGGGTTTCCTCTTCATCAGAGCCTTGAAAAGCCAAAACTGGTTTGTATGTTGTATTAAGTCTATAGAGAGAGAGGACTGGATGGGAGGTATGTTACACGATGGATGCATGCGCAATGCATGTGCACAGAACACACATGTATATAATGTGTAGATAAACGTGGAAAATTGACTAATCAATGGCTCAATTGAAGCGCATGCATTGGAGTATTGATATTAGTTAATGCTGTACATTGTTGCGAACATGAAACACTACAGCTGCAAAGGTCCTCCTCAATGGAGTAAGTTGACAAAAAATATAGATATAAATATAAATAAATGCACATACATACACGCACATGTATATGCATATGCAAACTCAACGCAACTCAACTTTGCATACACATGTGCGTGTATGCATGTGCGTTTATTTATATTTATAAAAATATCTAGATTTTTGTCAACTTACCGTATATACTCGATTATAAGCCGAGTTTTTCAGCACATTTTTTTGTGCTGCAAATGTCCCCCTTGGCTTATACTCAAGTCACCTTTTTGCGCCTGATCTCCTGGACTTTGGGGGCCCAGTACTGGCCGACTGTAGCTCCACTGGACCCCAAACTTGATTTTCAAAGTCGGGCACCCCTTCCATAGACTCCCATGTTAAACGGTCATTTCTCCGGTAACTTTGGGGACCCGTACTGGCACATGTAGACCCAGTTCTCTTCTACAAGTGTGCAAAGTTTGTTGTCTGGGAGACCTACGGACAGGGAGCACCGATTTTTCAAAGCCAGGCACCCCTTCTATATACTACCATGTTAAACGTAAGCCTAGTCATGGGCACAGTGAGGCATGGGCAAAGTGAGGCGTGGACACAGTGAGGCATGGGCACAGTCAGGCATGGGCACAGTGAGGCATGGGCACAGTGAGGCATGGACACAGTGAGGCATGCACATGAACACAGTGAGGCAAAGTGAGGCACTGTAAGGCATGCAGATGGACACCCTAGGTTTATACTCGAGTCAATAAGTTTTCCCATTTTTTTGTGGTAAAATTAGGTGCCTCCGCTTATATACGGGTCGGCTTATACTCGAGTATATACGGTACTCCATTGAGGAGCGCCTTTGCAACTGTAGTGTTTCATGTTTGCAACAATGTATGGCATCAACTAATATCAATACACTTTTCCACGTGTTTTATCTACCCTTGTTTGTTTTGATTATAAGTCAGCATTCGGGTGTGGATTTCTATATATTGGTGATTTCACTTTGTATGACAATTCCTTTGTTTTAAATAAATTTTTTCAAATTTTTGGTATATTGTGATTATAATGATTTGTACTAAATAAAGTTTTCTATTTTTATATACTTTTTTTTCCAATCCGTATCATCCCAGGGGCTGTTTTCTCCTATAAATTTTCTACACATACATGTGAGGGTATGTGTATGTATATATGTGTATGCCCAGGTGTATTTTTATATACATGTGTGTTCTGTGCATGGCTTAGTGGGGGCTCCCAGCACGATGAAAGATACGTAAATATGCGCCCCCCACAGAAAAAAGCCCAGTCAAGTGCGGCCGCAAATTTGCATATGCTCTGTGCCAAGGGGTTAAATAATTAAAATTTAAACTGTGCAAGTACATGAATTTGACTCAGCACAGTGCTGTGTGACATAGCTGAGTTAAAGTGGTAGTATACTCTGTACTACCACTTTAACCTACAGGTAAGCCTATAATAAGGCTTACCTGTAGGTATAAAGAATATCTCCTAAACCTGTAAGGTTTAGGAGATATTCCCCCCGCAATGCGCCACTGACTGCAGCGGCGCATGCGCCGCGGAGATCCTCGGCTAAAGGCCCGGCAGCCGCCGGACCATGCCGGGGAGAAGTCTCCCGCGCGCATGCGCGGGAGTGATGACATCGCCGCTCCAGCCAATCACAGCGCTGGAGCGGCGATACCCGGAAGACACGTTGAGGAAAGATGACATCTCCCTCGGCGTGGACCAGGTAAGTTATTCTCACCTCGTTCCGAGGTAAGTATTTCATATTGAGCTAGTATGCGGTGCATACTAGCTCATTATGGCTTTTGTTTTTCAGGTTTAAAAAAAAAAAAAAAACGACAGCGGGTTTACTACCACTTTAATTTCAGGACTTAATGACCAAATCCAAATTCTTTTGGCAGGTAAACAAGTCATATATATATATATATATATATATATATATATTTATATATATATATATATATACATACATACATATGTATATATATATATATATATATATATATATATATATATATATATATATATATATATATATATATATATATATATATATATATATATATATATATATATATATATCATCTATTATTTAGTTGTTTGCCTGGAGCTCAGCTTTAAAGTTTACTTAGAAAATACAATGAAAAAAAGTTGTATCTCATTTCATAGCCCCATTTAAAAAAACAGATAATAAAGGCCATCATCTTAAATTCTCCTCCATGTTATGAGTAAGTCAATGAACATTTCATTGCTTGTCACATTTAATTTATAGAACTTGGAATAAGGTAATAATCTCCTTGCGTGAAGTTCGTTTTAAATGACACAGTCTATTTACTTCTAACCAATTAATATATTTTGCTCTGGTTGGACTTGCATTCAGTTCCCAGGCTATCTCATAAAATGAGAAAATATACTCAACTTTTAGCAACTTTTAGACTCAGATGTCAAGCTGTGGAAAATATATACATCTGAGATGTGCCATCTGGGCATGTGGCTAGATGCTGCCAGCCTACCATCTTTCTGAATAATAACCACAAATAAAGGCATGAGCTAAATCATTGTGAGAGATAGGCACAGCTTTATTGCATTCAATGATTTGTGAATGTTTGAGAACATGAAGGAATCCTGGTGTAATAATGAAATGCAGCATAGCTGGGGCATTCATAATTGCAAAATACAAAGCAAACAGAGCATCATTGCTTCAAAGTTTTCTCATAAAAAAAGTACTATTTTTATGTAGCTGTTGGTTCTTGTAGTGGAGGCAAAGAGAAAAAAAAGACAGCAGTATTTTTTTAATGTCATTTATTTGGTATGGAGGAGAATACTACAGTATGTGTAGTCATGACTACGAGAAAGTAACTGCCCTGTGACAGTTTTAATTCTCTTTTTGTGCCAGCTCATGCTGCAAAAGCTGCAACTAAAAATGCTTCTCTAGCTGAACACTCCTATCTCCTATCTCCTCCTATTTTGTGCATTCATGCCTTTGAAAACGTGTCTTTTGTATGTTCCACTTTTTTTTCTAATAAAGTTTATTATGGAGCAATAAACTAGCTTTTTCTTTTTTTCTTTTACAAGTCTCAAATGGGATGTAGCACCCTCTAGAAGTGTGCTAGGGTTAATTTAGGTCTGTTAGGACAGGCAAAACATAGCTCAGGGCTAAGCCTGAGGCCGGGTTCACACTGGTCCAACAAACGCTTTGACATTGAGAGCTCATGTCGCATGAAGTGTCAAAATCAATGTTTCCCTATGGGAGCCGTCTTAACTGGTCCGACACATGTTGGACCGACTTTGAAAATGCTCCCTGTACTACTTTGGTCCAACTTTGATCCTACTTCACTCTATTGAATATCATTGAAGTCGGATCAAAGTCTGAAAGCCATCTCGCATGATCTGACTTTGGCATGCGACTTGTGCTCTGCTGATCTTGAGGGGGAACTCCACGCCAAATTTTAAATAAAAAACCGGCATGGGTTCCCCCTCCAAGAGGGGGCCTGGTATGCTCTTGGAGGGAGGGAACTCATGCCAGTTTTTTATTTAAAATTTGGCGTGGAGTTCCCCCTCAAGATTCATATCAAACACAGTGCCTGGTATTGGCAGGGATTCAAGTCGGATCCCTGTTCATTGAAAGTCGGACGTATGTCGGCTTCAAGTCGCAGGGCAAAGTCAGATCCAAAGTAGTACTAGTGTCGTGACGCACCAGTGTGAACCCAGCCTCAGAGTCAGGGGTTAGTGACTCAGGGCTGGGTAACTCATCCTAGCAGCTTCTCTGGTACCTCCCCATTCTCTGTGATATTGGAGAATTTTCTAGACATAGTGGGTGGAGATTAGGAGGGGCTGCTTGGAATATTTAAGAGGGCCTCAGCCAATCCCTAGTAAGGGGCTAGCAGGGGGCAGGCCACCTCATAAATAGGCATGGGTCATGCCAGGGAGAGGCAGTCGGGGTTGAAGATGGTGATGGAGTGCTGGAATACTATCGGTGGCCCTTGAGGGTGCCCCCTAGTCGGGGGGGGTGACCTTGGGCCTAGGGCTCGGGTGCTGGAAGATTCCTACTAAAACACAGGGAGGATACCCTTTCTGGAGGCACGGGAGCAAGGAGAGAGGACTGCAGGAGCAGGTCAGCATGTCTCAGAGATCTCCTGAGAGTCAGTCAGGTGGGCTGGTATGTGTCAGTCTGGAGTGGAGGACTGTGGGGAGAAGTTAGCCTGGAGGGCTAGGGAAAGAGGCAGCTGCAGCCAGGTGGGCTGGCAGTGCCTGAAGAGGTGGTGCTGGTACCTGTAGCCACAGGAGTGATGCAAGTTGGACACTGAAATTCTGCTACACAACTAAGGGGCCTCAGGTTCCTGTCTGTAATGAGCCATTGCTTCATCTGACTAAGCAACTGTCAGGGATTCATAGTGTTCCAGTTAGGTTCTGCAAGCAAGTGTGTGATGGAGGAAGAAGAGGAGCTGTAATAAGAGACTGACTGTATATAAGAAAATAGGAAGAGTTGTCCCTGAAGTTATTGTTGAAGTCAAATGGGCATCCCATGGCCTCTCATCCCTATCCAAGTTATTACCCTTCATAAAACAACAAATAAATAAAGTTATGGACTGTTCTCTGACTCATGTGTGCCTGTGAAGATTTAGTGTGACTGGCTGTGCAGGGTGGCTGTACTTGTGGCTCCCTTGGGGGTTCGCTGCAGGGTTATGATCGCTTTGCACCTTCACCTTTAATGAGTTGTAAATGCCATGTGGCACGTTGCAATAGAAGTGAATAGAACTGCATACTTTGCAGTGTGTACATCTTCATACACTCCCTATCAGGGCAGCCATCACAAATTTTGGGGCGCCTTACACAGGTTTAGGCAGGCCCCTCTCTTCTGCCACAAGATAAGCGGGGGGGGGTTGTGCCCCATGTGCTCCTCTGATGTGCCCTGATTGTGCCCCATGTGCTCTGATGTGCACCATGTGCCCTATGTGCTCTGATTGTGCCCTGGTGTGCCCTCATGTGCCCTGATTGTGCCCCATGTACCCTGATGTGCTGGGCTCTGTACCCTGATGTGCTGTGTTTAGTGCCCTGTACCCCGATGTGCTGTGCCCTGTATCCTGATGTGCCATGTGCCCTGTCCTGATGTGCTGTGCTGTGCCCTGATGTGCTAAATCCTGATGTGCCATGTCCTGTACCCTGATGTGCCTTGTCCTGATATGCCCTGTCCTGATGTGCCATGCCTTGTACCCTGATGTGGCCTGTTGTGCTGTACCCTTATGTGCTGTGCTCTGATGTGCCCTGTACCCTGATGTGCTCTCATCCCCATGATAGCTACGCCAGACTGGACTATATCTTTTCCACCCCTATTATTTTAGCTAACTCCTCTGCTGACATTCATAATTGTGTCTGGTCAGACCATCATGTTGTCTCATTCTCCACATTTATTAGATTAGCCCCGACTTTACTTGGAGACTTAATGAGGCATTGCTCTCAGACCCAGCGATTGAGTCGGAGGTCTCGCAAGCTATTGAAGAGTACTTTACCCTCAATGCATTGCCAGAGACCCCTATCTCCACGGTGTGGATGGCCCATAAGGCGGTGTTGAGAGGAAAACTCATCAGTATTTCTTCTGCTTGTAATAAACTAAACAGGGAGAAATTAGTTGCCCTCTCAACAGAAGTTGACAGTCTGTATAAAAACACTGAAGCCCTGAAGCTAGAAGCCACTAGGATCTCCATTGATCAGAAGCGCCTTGAGCTTGATGCCCTTCTCACAACTAAAGTGGAGAAATCTCTTAGATGGTCCAAAGCTAAGGGCCAGATTCACAGTCCGGCGGCGCAGCGTAATGTAACCCGTTTACGTTACACCGCCGCAAATTTTCCGATTTAGTGCCCGATCCACAAAGCACTTACCTGGAAATTTGCGGCGGTGTATCGTAAACAGGTCCGGCGCAAGGCGGCCCAATTCAAATGGGGCGGGTACCATTTAAATTAGGTGCGCTCCCACGCCGGACGTACTGCGCATGCTCCCATCGCAAATTTCCCGACGTGCTTTGTGAATCGCGACGTGAAAAAAAGACTTGCGCCGGGAAAAATAAAAAATAAAATAAAAATTCAAAAGCGACGCGGGAAAGACGGGCATACTTTAACATGGTGGAGTACTTTTACACAATGTTAAAGGTGCCCTATCTTTGCGACGGAAATCTAACACTCGCGACGACGTAACGACGGGAAAAATCTTCGTGGATGGCCGTAACTCCTAATTTGCATACCCGACGCTGTATTACGATGTGAACTCCCCCCAGCGGCGGCCGCGGTATTGCATCCTAAGATCCGACAGTGTAAAACAATTACACCTGTCGGATCTTCTGGCTATCTATGTGTAACTGATTCTATGAATCAGTCGCATAGATAGAACAACAGATACGACGGCGTATCAGGAGATACGCCGTCGTATCTGCTCTGTGAATCTGGCCCCAAGTTTTTATTGCATAGTAACTCCTCTTCGACCATGTTTGCACGCAAGTTGAACCAGTCTGCCCGGCCCCTCCATGTTTACAAGTTGGCATTAGGCCCAGGTCTATCCACGTCACACCCTCAGGAAGTCCTCCACATTTTTAAGCGGTTATATTTCTCCTTGTTGGCCCCTTCGCAAGCTGAGCCCTCTCCTGAGGATCTTGCTTGGTTTAATAACATTCCTCTCACCTTGCTTTCTTCCTCCCAGTCGGAGAAACTGAATATGCCAATTTCTCAATCGGAAGTCCTAAATGTAATTAAAGCTCTGAAGCAGGGCTCTGCCCCTGGCCCTGACGGTTTATCCGCTATTTATTACAAAAAATGTGCCCCTTCTTTATCCCCTAGGCTGGTCAGACTGTTCAACTCGGTTTTGCAGGATGGTAGCTTTCCAGAGGAATTGCTCTTGGCGAACATGTCCCTCATCCCCAAGCCTAATAAGAACCACTCTCTCTCCCCCAGAACTACAGGCCTATTTTGGTCATAAATAATGACTTAATGATCTTAAAAAACGCAGAATTATGGCAGATAGGCTGGCAGGTGTTATATCTTTGTTAATTTCTCCCTTTCAAGCCGGTTTCATCCCCCATAGACTCATAACCGACAATATTCGCTTGGCGACTAATGTGATTCAGGATGCTAACCTCTTCTCTAGAAAACATTTTATGCTTAGCCTAGACATTAATAAAGCATTTGATAGTGTGTCTTGGAGATATGTGACCACCTTGTTGCAACGTATGGGGTTTCAAGGTGACTTCCTGCGGGCATAACATGCCCTCTATCGGAACCCCAAAATGCATATTAAAATCCCTGGCTGCAACTCCGAGTTCTTTGAGCTGGGCAGGAGCTCTAGGCAGGGTTGTCCGTTGTCACCGCTTGTTTTCACGTTTGCAATGGAGCACCTGGCTATCGCCATAATACAATATCCGGATATCTACGGGTATACCAAGGCTTCCCCGACCTACAAGTTCTGTATGTATGCGGATGATGTTTTGTTATTTCTCACTATACCCCTGGTTACTTTACCTAATCTTCTGCGCACTCTGTCATCATTTGCGGGGGTTTCAGGCCTCTCTGTAAACATTTCCAAATCTGTGGCTTTCCCTGTGGGTTTTTCCCCGGTTGAGCTTGAACAGCTTAAGCGCTCCTTCACCTTCGCATGGGCTGGGCCGTCCTTACCCTATTTGGGTATTAACCTCACTGATACGTTTGATAAGCTCTTTGAAGCTAATTATCCCCCGATGGTGTCCAAATTAAAACACTTATTTAAATCTCCTTTTTAGGCAGAATAGCAGCCCCTAAGATGACCATACTCCCTAAACTGCTCTACTTGTTTAGAGCACTGCCAGTTAAGCTATCTAGGTTATACCTAGCTTCCCTTTAAGCTTACTTTAATAGGTTTATCTGGAAGGATAAACCCCCTAGATTCTCCAGGGATACACTATACCGTTCTCCTAAGTGTGGTGGTCTGGGTGTCCCCCCAGATATGGCTTTACTATATTGCCAGCAGGTTCATACAACAAGCCCAATGGAATATTAAAAACTCTAAAGTCCCCTGGGTCAGGTTCGAATGGGACTCCATCAGCCCACTGTATCTCCCTGGGCTTCTTTGGTCTTCTGTCTCCCACACGGCAGCCCTGGGCCTAAAGCTGTGGGACCTTTATAAAACTAAGTTGGGCTACATTCCTGGGTGATGTTAGATTCGCCCCGGCTTTTGATAACCCGGAACTATTCCAGATCTGGGTGAACAGAGGACTGACCTCCTTAGAGGATTTTTTACAAGACTAAAAATGTAGGACTTTCTTGAGCCTTCGAGTTCAACCTGATATCCCAGCTGCGAAATTCTATCGTTACCTCCAATTACGTAATTCCTTTCAGACTCACTATGCTGGGTCCCCCTCAGACTCTAACACTTCTTATGAAAGCATTTGTCAGACCTCCCCTCGCCAAAAGGGCCTGATTTCAGGCTTAAACAGGGTTTTGGAATCATCCACTGATAGCATTCTACTGGGATATAGATTGCAGTGGGAGCAGGAACTACAGGTGGGAGGGGAAGACTTTGACTAGGGGGACGGCCTGGCAGAACGTGAGGAAATGCATTATATCCCTGACGATAAGGGAAACAGCTATCAAGTTGCTTAGCCGTTGGTATTACACCCCTGTGCGCCTTAGTAGAATTTTCCCACAGTCATCCCCTAACTGCTTTAGGGGTTGCTCCCACGGAGGCTCTTTTCTGCATCTATTCTGGGAATGCAAACATTTGCAACCTACATTGCGTAAAGTCCTGGATCTGATAGACACGCTGGCAGGTGGTCGCATGGCTCTCACTCATACTCACTGCCTCTTATTTGAAGGCCTACTGGACACCCTCAAACCCCTTATGAGATTAATCTACTCTATCTGCGTAGCGATGCAATAGGCTATTGCTCTTCACTGGAAGACGAGCTCTGCCCCTTTCTCACAGGTTGTCTCCCATGTAGACCAAATGATGTTATCTGAAAAGATCTTTCATACCCTGCATGACTCCATACCAATTGTTAATGCTAAATGGAACCCATGGTTCTTGTTTCGTCTTCAAGATTGACCTAATGTCTTTATGGCTGTTTTCTTTTCTTAATGTTTTATTCTAATTTTTATTTTTGGTTGTATTATTTTTTCCTATTTATTTCTGTAACTGACTCCATGTAATCTGCTCCACAGTAGGATTTTCAATGGCTATGTCAATGGCTATTGGGTACTAGTTCTGTCCGGTAACCTACTGTGGTGTTTGTTGACACTGATTTCAGAATACTGTAAAATTTTCTTTTTCATTTATCTTCAATAAACTTATTTGGAAACGAAAAGAAACAGCAAGTTAGTCCTAATTGGTGTTGAAAGGTGGGAGTAGATTTGTAAGTAGGAATTTAGATCCTTGTCTTTAAGTAAATTTTAATTAAAAAATGTGTAGATATTGCAAAACACATTACCTTCGTCTACAAGAACATTTGTCATCAGTGGTAGGGCCTTTCTAACTTCTGGCTATATAGATTATAAAATCCACAAATTATCTAATTGCCTGTACTGGATATTTAATATGGTATCTGCAAAAATAATTGCTGTTATATCAACAATTTCTGATCACACCAATGTTCTATGAGCTGTAGGTGTCAACATTATTTCGGGGATTCCCTGAGATCTCAAACTTTTTGCCAAGGGTTCCTCCAAGGTTAAGAAGCCCTGTGCTGGACCAACAGGGATACTGAATCTATATCTAGGAATCCAAATAGTCAGTGGCCCAGATTCAGGTAGATTTGCCCATTAGTTGCACATGTGAAGAGCAGCTGATTTGCTCTGCGCTGGGGCAAATTGGAAAGATTGCCACCTGATTCAGGATTCCTTTTGTCTGCTAACTTGCTCCTTTGTAAGGCAAAAATCAGGGCGTAAGGCAGCGCAAGTGAAAGTGGGTGTGCCCTATGCAAATGATCTTTTTTCCACTCAGCAGTGGTTTGCTCCTATTTTCAGGGCAAATTCTGCCCAGCTGCTTGCACTGAGCAAATAAATAGGGGCAGACCTGAGCAGGTCCTGTGCAAAATTACATCCTGCTTTTCCCACCCCTCCCTGAGCAAGGTAATTTTACCCTTTTTGCTGATATGGCACCTCCTCATGAAAAAAAAAAAAAGAAAAGCTAATTTTATAGCTTCAGAGATGGAGATACTTCTTGCGGCACTCACGCGCCATAGTGATGTGCTGTATGGTGCCCAGCGGCAGCACTCCACTGTAGCCCAAAGGAGGGCTATCTATGATGGCATTACCCTGGACATAAATGCCCTGGGTAATGAAGAAAGGACGTGGGAGGACATTCAAAAGAAGTTAAATGACATGCGGCGTAGGGTCCGGGATAAGCTTGTGCTTATCCGTAAGCATACAAGTGGCACGGGAGGAGGACCACCCTGCAAGATCCGTCTAAATCCTGATGAGGAGGTGATCGCGCAAAGTCTAGCGCTGGAGCAGGTGGAGGGAGTCCCAGGCTACGACTCCACTGTTGGGGACTTGGGGACTGGTAAGTTTTTTGTTTTCATATTTGCTGTGTATCATGGGAGGGGGTAGAAGTGAACATATGAGGGGGTAGAAGGCAACATGTAACAAGTTTTTTGTTTTCATATCTGCTGTGTATCATGGGAGGGGGTAGAAGTGAACATATGAGGGGGTAGAAGGGAACATGTAACAAGTTTTTTGTTTTCATATTTGCTGTGTATCATGGGAGGGGGTAGAAGTGAACATATGAGGGGGTAGAAGGGAAGATGTAAAAAGTTTTTATTTCTCATATTTGCTGTGTATCATGGGAGGGGGTAGAAGGGAACATATGAGGGGGTAGAAGGGAAGATGTAAAAAGTTTTTATTTCTCATATTTGCTGTGTATCATGGGAGGGGGTAGAAGGGAACATATGAGGGGGTAGAAGGGAAGATGTAAAAAGTTTTTATTTCTCATATTTGCTGTGTATCATGGGAGGGGGTAGAAGGGAACATATGAGGGGGTAGAAGGGAAGATGTAAAAAGTTTTATTTCTCATATTTGCTGTGTATCATGGGAGGGGGTAGAAGGGAACATGTGATAAGTGTGTTGCTCCAGCAACATATTTTTTTTGTGTCATCCACAGATGTTGATGATGAGGCTGGGCCATCGTCGGCTGTAGGGCGACCCACGCCATCCCCAGAACATCATGGGGTCCAGTCAGGCCCCCTGCAGATCCTGGGCATGTTGGTGGAGGAGGATATCGGCCAGAGTCCATCTAGGGAGGAGGAAGTGGTGGAGGAGTCCATTATCCTCAACCTGGATGAATCTGTGTACCTCCAGGAGGATCCCACCATCCCTGACCTCCCCACCACCCCCCGACCATAACGTCATCCCCCTCCAGGGCAAGCCCCTCCAGTGTCCCCCCTCCAGTGTCCTCCCCTCCAGTGTCCCTCCCTCCAGTGTGGCCCACTCCCCTTCTTCTTCCTCAGTTCGTGCCCCAGCCTCTCCTCCAAGGAAGGCTCTATGTAAAACGAGGGGTGTACCCTCCAGCCTCCGTGAAGGTCTGCAGGAGGCGCAGGCCCGTCAGACCCGCCATATAGGGGACATGGTGGGAGACTTGAGGCGGGTGGCGGACAGCCTGGCATCCTCCTCCTCCTCTCTGCAGCAGGCCCTCACCCTGCATGCTGACCGGGGGATACAAGATACTGAGAGCTTGGAGGAAGTCAGTGCCAACTGTGGAGCCATGGTCACCTGCATGGTCGAGCAGCAGGGCGCCATCGCTTTGCTAACAGCGGAGGTTAGGGTTGCCACCTCATCCCTTTAAAACAGAACACATATGAATTACACAGGCTCTGAGGCTAATTTAATTTAGATAAGGCTCCACTTGAGTTCAATTACCACCTTAATCAGCCACAGAACCTGTGTAATTCATATGTGTTCTGTTTTAAAGGGATGAGGTGGCAACCTTAGCGGAGGTGAGCAGGTTGGCAGGTGCGGTGGAGGCCAACACTGCTGCTGTGCGGGAGGAGGGGAGATTAACCCGGCGGCAGCAGAGGACCAATACCACCCGGCAGCTGCGGATGTTGGCCCAAACCAACAGCGTGCTCACCGGCCTGGCCAACGCCATGGAGGGCATGCAGGCACCACCTGCCAGGAGTGAAGAAGTAGGGGTTGATGCTCCTCCCCCCCCTCCATCCCCACCCCATGCTCCATCCCCACCCCATGCTCCATCCCCACCACAGGCCCCATCCCCACCACAGGCTCAACCACGCAGACTGAGGAGCCAGAGCCGGGGCACCCTTGGCACAAGGATGTCCAAAAAAAAAAAAATTATTTTCCTTTTATTTTTTGTATTTTTTACCTATCCCTTGCTGCTCATATAATGAGCTTTTTCTATTTATTTTGATTATGCTTATATTTTTTTTTTTGGGATATTTTTTTTTTCTCAGATTAGGAGCTTTTCTATTTTTTTTTTGTAGTCCCTACACACGGTGAGGAGTGCTGTAGTTGCTCTCCAGCTGACCTGTGGCCATCTGTTGCTAACTTGCCCCTGCTTTTATAAAGTGCAAATTTGCCCCGGCCAAACAGCTTGCGCGCTTTGGGAGCAAAATGCTCCTCACACGCGCAAGTTTATGAATCAGTGGCAGTTCCTCATTTGCATATTTGCTGAGGGAAAACCATGAGAGCGCAAGTTGCTCCCTGAGCAAAATTGCCCCTTAATTGCGCCGGGGTAGAGAAACTGCCTCTGTGCAAAAATGGCACATTTCAGGCTTAGCTTGCTTTCTGGGTCACCCGCAAATTTGCCTGGGAGCAAATCCGTACTTGCGCGGCGCAAATCACACTTGCTCCCGCGCAAGTCGTACCTGAATCTGGGCCAGTGACATTAAATTGCAGATGGAGTGTAAGCTCATGAATTTAAAAAGCTAGAATTTGTCTACTCCATTGTAACACTTGAAATTGTGTTATTATATGCTCATCGAGGACTTGTTGAATTCCTAGATTCCATATAAACGAATCCATTGTTTGTATTTCCACATATATCTTTGTATCTAAAACATAAATAAGAAAACCAGCTAAGTTTTAGCATTAGTTTTTTTTAGAAATTCTGCTTGCTTTTTTCTGGCATCCACAAATTGTTAATAGCCTCAAACTAGGGATGTCCCGATACCAAGCATTTCCCCGAGTACTTGTACTCGGGGAAATGCTCCAGATGCCTCAGCCGATACTTGAGCGGGCAGGCAGGGGAGTTGCAAATCTTCTCTCCCCATGGTCAGTGTTGTCTTCCCCTGTCCGTGCTGCTCTCTCACCTCCCCCCGTCCGTCCGTGCCATTCTCTCTCCTCCCCTTCCCCTGTCCGTCCGGTTCTCTCTCTCCCCCCCCCCCGTCCATGCAGTGCTCTTTCCTCCCCTTCCCCCGTCCGTCCCGTTCTCTCTTCCCCCCCCCCCGTCCATGCAGTGTTCTTTCCTCCCCTTTCCCCGTCCGTCCCGTTCTCTCTCTCCCCCCCCCCGTCCATGCAGTGTTCTTTCCTCCCCTTCCCCCGTCCGTCCCGTTCTCTCTTCCCCCCCCGTCCATGCAGTGTTCTTTCCTCCCCGTCCATCCCGTTCTCTCTCCCCCCCCCCGTCCGTCCCTGCAGTCTCTCTCCATCCATCCCGTCCCCGTCCGTGCCGCTCTCCCCCCTCAATCTGTCAGGGGGGAGAGCGGAGGTAGGAGCCGCTAAGCCTGGCTCCTACCTTTTCTGAATGAACAGAGTCGGTGATTACCGACTCTGTCCATTCATATAACTGAGCATCGTAACCTCCTGTGTTTACGATGCTTCAGTTTATGAATGGAGGAGCTTCCCTCCATTCATTTCAGCTGAGGCTGCTGAGAAAGGGACTGGGGAATCTGTTTCCCTAGTCCCTTTCTCTGTCTTAAAGGGGAGATGCCAGAGGTCTGTTAAGACCCCTGAAATCTCACCAAAGCCCCCCAACAGGGCTGATTAAAATTAAAATAAAAAATTGCAATAAATATTAAAAAATAAATAAAATGTAAAAAAATAAATAAAAAAAAAACACACTGACAATTCACCCCCCCCCCCCCCTAAAAAAATAAATAAATTAAAATCACTGTAAAAAAAAAAACATAGTAAAAAAAAATAGTAAAAAAAAAAAAAAATACTGCCACTGTCACATGACATTAAAAAAAGTATCGGTATTCGGTATCGGCGAGTACTTGAAAAAAAGTATCGGTACTTGTACTCGGTCTCAAAAAAGTGGTATCGGGACAACCCTACCTAAAACACATGGGGCTGTAAACTACAACAAACGTTGAATATGAACAATGAGGCGAATATAATTGTAACGGAACCCCAAATGGGACAGGGGTTAAAGCCGTTTAGGGTATTCCATTCCCGCACACAAGGCAGCTATCGATACTCCACAATGCGGTGAACACCCCCATTAACGAGACAGCTCTGTTTGGGGTTCAACAGAAAAGAGAATCTGTATTGAGAAAGCAGGCTCTTATATACAAAAAAAAAAAAGAATACTGCAGTAACCAAATGACCAATGACCCAACTCCACCCACAACATCACACAATGGTTCCGAACGAGCTCCAATACACATTTATCATCAATAGACCTTCACACAATACAGGGTCAATTAGCACAAGCCACAATAAAAGATCCTCAGAAGCCATCCTAGATTCATTTACATCACACCAGACAGACAGATGGCTGGAGGTGATGACATTAACACCTAACAGTATGTGTCCCCACATTATGAATGAGTCACTCTTTCAATTAACCTGTTGAGTTCAGAATCAACAAACAGCAACCAGTTCTCCACAGATATCCTGGAATATATTGTGGATAATAATTACATAATAGTCCCATCTCTGGTAGCCCAAGATATATTCTGACTGTTCATTATTTTCTGGCTCATGCTTTCTAAGAGCTTCTGGATCCCACGGGCCCTTCCATTACATGTCTCCTCTTTCGGCAGGAGACTAACACAGGAGGAGATCCCAGACGGGTTGACTCCGAAGTTAGTTCATAGTTCCATTCCTCTAATGCCTGGACAACCCATCAGCATTGCCATTTTGCTTACCGGGTCAGTAGCTGATGGTGAAGTTGTAAGGTTGCAGGGTGAATGATGGAATTCAGTTCTGGAACAGTCACTTGCTTTGCTCTCTCAATGGCTCCCAAAACTTGTTGCTGATGCTCTTGTGAGAGATAAGGCACAACCTGGATGCAAATCCCATTTAACCTTTTGACAATTTCAGCCTGTTTGTGCATTTCCATGTTCAAGCCACGGGACATCTCATAATACATGACGTAGTGTCGTTGCATCTCCGATTTCTCACTGGCCAACTTGTCACATTCCAATTTTAGCCAGTGATATTGTGCCTGATCTAAGGTACATGTTGGGGAAGATAGTCCTACCCGGGTCTCAGCAGCAAGCGGGTTGGTTCCAGCAGCACAGGTCTGGGCACAGTTAGTGACTGGGTTGGCTTCAGCGGGGCACATCGGGGCATAAGCAGAAACGAGGGGGGCCAAATCATTCCCCAGTAGTACATCTGCTGGCAAATCCTTCATCACCCCCACATTCATGTATCCCGAACCAACCCCCCAATCCAGGTGAACACGGGCAATGGGTAGCCGGAAGACGGTGCCTCCCGCTACTCTTACGGCTACAGTGTCTCCTGTGCGTTGGCTCTCTGGGATGAGGTCCTTCTGTAGTAGGGTCATAGTGGCGCCAGTATCACGTAGCCCATTGTCTACCTTTCCATTGACCCAGACAGTCTGCCTGTGTTAATGGAACAAGTGAAAGATGTCTGCGCTGTGAAAACACACTATCAATAATATATTGCAAATGTGTGAAAGGGGCAGGGGGAAAGGGGAGGGAAGTGACACAAGTGACAGTGAATACGTGGGTATGCCGTGGTGATAACTATAGATAGCAAAAAATTGAACAATAACTCAGTAAATATAAAAGATACACATATGCAACTAAATAAAAAAAAAAAAAGTCCAAGAAACTAAAGAAACCCAAGGTCTCCAAAAGTCTGGTAAGTCTGATGGTTGAAAAACTGAGGACAGATATTCAACAAAGGGAGACCCCACAGCCAACTCTGGTGAAGAAAGGATAGACCGTCGCTCTTAAAGATCTCCACACACACACCTCTGGTGGTCCCAGCAGCTCACCTTACATCAAGCAAAAAGAGCCTGATAGGAAAACCCTTTGGTCTGGTCTTGATGGTATAGATTGCTCTCACATTCCAAGGCAATACATGCAAATATAAGGAACATAGAGCAGGATGGTGTAATATTGATAGAGCCGGGGGGTCTTGCACATAACACACTCAGATGCACTCACATGGAATATAAAATATGAGGCTTATCTCCACGAGCAGCGAGCTTGTCAGTGTTCTGCTTCTCCTCTCTCACCAGTTTCCACGCATGTCAGGCAGTTTCCATATATGTCAGGCTGGGATGTCAGTCTGGAAACACTATACAGCTCATGCAGCAGTGGAACAATCAAAGCAATAGGGAAGCAAAGCACATTGCATAATCCAGTAAAAACGATCAAATTTAATTTAAAACAGCACATAAAACTCACATTAAAGTCGGTATTATTGGCATAAATGATGAAGTCACATGTGTGACGATACGCGTCGGGATTGGAGCGCTGGACAACCCTTAGCATCTGACGGACGTAGTAGGAGTTCGCTACTCGTGGATTTATGCCATTAATACCGACTTAAATGTGAGTTTTATGTGCTGTTTTAAATTAAATTTGATTGTTTTTACTGGATTATGCGATGTGTTTTGCTTCCCTATTGCTTTGATTGTTCCACTGCTGCATGAGCTGTATAGTGTTTCCAGCCTGACATCCCAGCCTGACATATATGGAAACTGCCTGACATGCGTGGAAACTGGTGAGAGAGGAGAAGCAGGACACTGACAAGCTCGCTGCTCGTGGAGATAAGCCTCATATTTTATATTCCATGTGAGTGCATCTGAGTGTGTTATGTGCAAGACCCCCCGGCTCTATCAATATTACACCATCCTGCTCTATGTTCCTTATATTTGCATGTATTGCCTTGGAATGTGAGAGCAATCTATACCATCAAGACCAGACCAAAGGGTTTTCCTATCAGGCTCTTTTTGCTTGATGTAAGGTGAGCTGCTGGGACCACCAGAGGTGTGTGTGTGGAGATCTTTAAGAGTGACGGTCTATCCTTTCTTCACCATAGTTGGCTGTGGGGTCTCCCTTTGTTGAATATCTGTTCTCATTTTTCAACCATCAGACTTACCAGACTTTTGGAGACCTTGGGTTTCTTTAGTTTCTTGGACTTTTTTTTTTTTTTTTTTTTTTGCATATGTGTATCTTTTATATTTACTGAGTTATTGTTCAATTTTTTGCTATCTATAGTTATCACCACGGCATACCCACGTATTCACTGTCACTTGTGTCACTTCCCCCCCCCCTTTCCCCCAGCCCCTTTCACACATTTGCAATATATTATTGATAGTGTGTTTTCACAGCGCAGACATCTTTCACTTGTTCCATTATCACTTTGTCTATCAAGGTAGACCTTCCTAGGTTTTGCAGCAGTGCCCCTTTCACTCTCCCCCCCCCCCTTTGTATTCACAGACAGCGCAGGAGTTTCACCTTTCACAGTCTGCCTGTGTTGCTGCCTGTTGTCCTGGTTAGCTGCTTGTATTGGATCTGCCTCGTGCAGAACACCCCAATGTTATTCCTCTTCAACGCAGTGGGCCGCAGGCATGGATGTGCGGGGGTTCCCCCTTGCTAGCTGTCTCCATGACTGTGACTGCCTGGCTGGATTCAACGGACAGTCAAGCTTTTTGTGCCCTAGCTGTTTACACCAAAAACACCTGATGGGTTGTGAGTAGCCCTGGGAGTTGAACCTGGGCTGCTGAGAATAAGTGGCCGCTGGAGGTGGTGCTGTAGGACGGTACGACTGGGGTTGGAAGGGAATAGCCAGAGGGGGTGCTGCTGATCGATAATCCACCCGAGCTGTTGTCTTGACCTCAGGGTTATCCAGTTTGCGGGCGTCTGTGTATTCATCCGCCAGGCGAGCTGCTTCAGGCAAGGAGAAAGGTTTTCGGTCCCGGACCCACTCTCTGACTTCCAGGGACAGTTTGTCAAAGAAGTGCTCCAGCAGGAACATCTGCAGCACCTCTTCCCCGGTTTCTGCTTGGCATCCAGCGACCCAGTAAGATGCAGTGCGGTGTAGGCGGCATTCCCACTCGGTAAATAAGTCTCCAGTCTTTTTGCTCATCTCTCGGAACCGCCTCCGGTATGCCTCTGGTGTGATGGCATACCTGGCCAAAAGTGCTTCTTTTACCAGTCCATAGTTCATAATATCCTCATCTGGGATGGCCCTGAACGCTTCACTGGCCCGGCCGGACAATTTCCCAGACAAAATGGTAACCCATATCTCTGTGGGCACCCGGTGTAGGACACATTGCCGTTCAAAATTGGCAAGGTACCCATCAATCTCCCCTTCAGTTTCAATGAAATTCTTAAAAGCAGCTAAATGTATCTTTCTCCTTTCAGTTGGTGCTGCTGTGACTTCTGCTGCTGCAGAGCCTCTTTGCTGTAGCCAATTTGCATCCACAGCCACTATAACTCGGTCTATGATCTCCGATGGAGGGTTAGGACCATAATGTGCCAGTCTTAGTTTAACAGCCCGATCAAAACTTGCCTCCTCGGGTGTCCTGTCTGTTACGCTGGGCCTTTCCGTTATGTTGGGTCTTTCAGCTCCATCCATTTCAAATCGTTCTGCGATCATGTCCCTCTTCTTACGGGTGTTGGCCACATTGCCCCGGTTCTCCAGTAAGTCCTTGAGGGTAGAGAGCTTTAGCCATTCCTACTGTGTCTCCATTGTCCTGTGTCCTCTTGTGAATGAATGAATGAAAAACTTATATAGTGCGGCACATGCAAACTAAATCGCCTCTGGGCGCTCGTTGTTCCTGTTTCTTGACATCAAAAGAGCAGAGTTTTAATCTGTCTTCTGAAGGTCAGGTGGTTTTCCTCCAACCGAATGCTGGTTGGTAAAGCGTTCCATAGTCTGGGACCTTGGAAAGCTAACCTTCTTTCTCCTTTGGACTTGTATTTGGCTATGGGTACCTTGACCAGATTTTGGTCGGTGGATCGCAGAAAGAGATTGGAATTGTGGGGTTCTATCGTGTCGCAAAGATATTGCATAGCCTTCTCATGGATGCACTTATGGGTCAGACAGAGTGCTTTAAAAGTAATTCTGTCCTTTACTGGCCACCAGTGAAGGGTTCTCAACGAAGGTGAGATTTATTCCCATGTTTTTTTCACAGTCACAAGTCTGGCGGCCGTATTCTGAATGACTTGCAGACGAGAGATTTGGTACTTTGGGAGTCCGAGGTAAAGGGCATTTGCATAGTCCAGTCTGGAGTTCACAATTGTTCCCACCACGACTGCTATGTCTTCTTTGGGGATAAATGGAATAAGTCTGCGTAGTAGGCGCAACAGATGGTGAGATCCGCTGACTACTGACCCTATTTGTGCATCCATTGTCATGTAGGTGTCGAAGATGACCCCGAGACTTTTGACTTTGGAGCTAGGGGTGATGATGGCCCAGAATGGGCGGAGGTGTCCAGGTTGTTGCTAGTTGACTCTTACGACTGGCGTGAAACAGGAGAAGTTCTGTTTTGGAACTGTTGAGTTTAAGATAACTCTTAGTCATCCAGTTTTCTATCAAAGGGAGACATTTCTCTAAACTGAGATGATGATCCTTTTTGTTGCAGATGCGAAAATACAGTTACGTGTCGTCTGCATATGAGTGATAGAGTAGTTCTTGGCTACTGATGATTTCTTGTAGCTGTCCTTTAAGGCTGTGGAGTCATCCCACTGCTACCACCAATTATAATGGAACCCCAAATGGGACAGGGGTTAAAGCCATTTAGGATATTCCATTCCCGTACACAAGGCAGCAATCGACATTCCACAATCCGGCGAACACGACCCATACGAATTCCCCCATTAATGAGACACAGCTCTGTTTGGGGTTCAACAGAAAAGAAAATCTTTATTGAGAAAGCAGGCTCTTATATACACAAAAAGAATACTGCAGTAACCAAATGACCAATGACCCAACTCCACCCACAACATCACACAATGGTTCCTAATGAGCTCCAATACACATTTATCATCAATAGACCTTCACACAATACAGGGTCAATTACACAAACCACAATGAAAGATCCTCAGAAGCCATCCTAGATTAATTTACATCACACCAGACAGACAGATGGCTGGAGGTGATGACATTAACACCTAACAGTATGTGTCCCCACATTATGAATGAGTCACTCTTTCAATTAACCTGTTGAGTTCAGAATCAACGAACAGCAACCAGTTCTCCACAGATATCCTGGAATATTTTGTGGATAATAATTACATAATAGTCCCAACTCAGGTAGTCCAAGATATATTCTGACTGTCCATTATTTTCTGGCTCATGCTTCTAAGAGCTTCTGGGTCCCAGGGGCCCTCCCGTTACAATAATACATCATAATAGCATCTAGTAAGTGTCCACTATTTTCAGTAGTTTCTCTTTTTAGCTAGGGCTTTCATATATTGATGTTAATATGTTGTCGAAGAAAGAAAACAGTTCATAGCGTTACAGCAGCTATTAATTAGTTTTTCCTACATACATACAAGCATCAATGCCACACAATGTAAACCTTTAACAGGTTCTGCTTCTAGCTTAAGTTGTGATGATAATTAATGTAAACAGCTCATAATATAGTATGTGTAAATTCCCCCCTGTGAATCTACTGTTCTTTTTTTTTTTCCGGATGGGAAATGAGACTTGGGAATCTAACAATACCTTATTAGCAACAGGCAGACTTGTCAGTTCTCTTTGCTTCAAAAGTTTAATGTTCCAATGCTTTAAAAATACATAACAAAATGAGCATATACTATATGTAACATTAGCATATTTTATACCATACAAATGCATTTAATTTGCAAAATGTAACAACAAAATGCAATTTTTTTACGTTATCGGGTATTCCCGTTTGACAGAAACCAGCTGTTTGGACAGGCTGATGTACACGCAGGTGTTTTATGCGATAGACCAACACAAAGTGGCACATACTTGTGAAGTGGAAAGGAAATGATAAATGGTTTTCAATTTGTTTACAAATAAATATGTGAAAAGGTGTGACATGCATTTGTATTCAGCCCCCCTGATTTAGGTCTGGACTTTGACTGGGCCATGCTATATTATAGCTGTGGCTGTATATTTAGGATGAATAAGGAAAGAAATTGGCTGCACACAGATGTTCTTGAAGTCTTGAAGTCCATTTATTGAATGTTTCATACAAACAATAGGTGATGAGTAAGCACAGTGTTGCTATGCAAAACTAGTCCACCTCTGTTCTGGCTACTGCAACCGTGGTGTGTGTAATTTTTTGTATGGAACAATCAATAAATGGACTTTAAGAACGTTGGTGGCCCTTATTCAGTCTTCTACGGCAGGCGAGCCGGGGGTTGCACCCATGTGAGGGGTGAGGTCCCACACTATTCAGCACCCCCACATGATGCTGCCCCCACAATGTTTCACAGTGGAGATGGTGTGTTCAGGTTGATGTGCAGTGTTAGTTTTCCGCTACACGTGGGCCAGATTCAGAAAAGAGATACGCCGGCGTATCTTCTGATACGCTGTTGTATCTCTGAGTCCGGCCGTCGTATCTATGCGACTGATTCATAGAATCAGTTACGAATTCTTTTAGCCGGCGTGGCCTGGTGCGGAGGACAATGGAGGCTTTCTGAGGAGGCTCCGTGTAGCCGATTCCAATCAAGAGCCATCCGGTACCTAGGATCGGAGATTACCGCTCCTGAATCCTCCATCCCTATTCAGGATATCCCCCAGTACATTCCGGTACCATTATTATTCCTTCAAAGGGTCCCCCGGAGGTGTAAAGTGCTCCGTAACGGAGCTCTGTTGGAGAACTCTCGTCGCCATTTTTGGGCCTACGAAGCCTTCTCCTCAGGCACACTCAAGTGGGGAAGACTAGGCGAATGCTGACACAATCCTTGTGTCTTCTCCCTCGCGGGTAACAATCGCGGTGAGAAGGATACGTTACCTGATAGACACAGGGTATTCTTTTTATCCCAGCATCGAATCCATCGCTCCTGAGGCCTATGCTCCATCCTTGATCCACGGTCTAAATTACTGCAGACGACGACGCGGTCGAGTACAGCAGGGAAGGCAGACAAGTTAATATGCCAGTCCTCTCCCATCTGTACCGCATTGATCAACAGGGGGACCCAGGATAACTGTCTGACAGGAGACTGATGGAGATACATGGCTGATATGCATAAGGCCCTCTGACGTACTTTCTATTCAGGCTGTGAGGGGGAACGTCGCCATCTTGTGGCCTAAGAATATATTGATACAGGAATAGCTCATCTGTACTATAGACTGCATAGATTCAGATTGGCCTTTTTTATTTTTTATTTTTGTCTAATTAATTCATCCCCTGGAGCCCGAAAAATAGGAGTAAGGTCATCAGATTACTTGCACCGATAAAACGCTGCCTCAAGAGAAAAACTGATTAGCATTTATGATTAGTGACCGGGGGAAAAAAAAAAAAAAAAAAACGATTTTATCATCATAAGCTCACAGACATTTTTTGAGGTCTATACAAGGAGGTAACGCCGCCATCTCGCTGCCTGTGTAATTCAAGATTCTATAAAAAGAATATGAGCACTTTTCTGTGGCGATAAATACTGGAAATACACACTTTTCTCTCATAATCCGCCTCAGTAGCTTAAACTCATTGTGTGGTGACTTGTGATCATCTTGAAACATACATAATCCACTGTGTCACGCTATTTGGAGTTCTTATTATATTTATCTCTTCTATAAACTGAGGTAATTCTTAGTACACTGGCTACCTGACTGCAATATTAGTCTAATAGCGGTAGTTAATGATTGGCTACCAACTGGATACGGTGCCCAGGGTATGTGTTGTATATTGTAGGATCATCCTATGATTATCCTTGCTATGGGAATTTACTGAGGTGTTCCAACACACCGTCCGATGTTAGTCGACATAAGCTGCAATCCTATTCGCTAACATGATACCTGCATGATATGTAAATTGAGGCATTTTTATGATGCTGGTCTTTTTACAATACTTAATGTAAAGGCTCAAAACTGGGTTTGGACTGATCACATAATTAACACCCATTGACTGATGATAGTTATAGGTCTGTTACACCTATAGGAGCTGATATTGGTGGGAACTGTTGATTCTAAACTATAGAACGACTTTACTCATACTGATACGGATTCTTTACAGCACTTCTTATATATGAAGGGGAAACAGGGTAAAAAAAAAAATAATAAGAACTCAATTATCAAAGAGTGTCTCCTTGATATGGACACCCCTCCTCATACAGGCCCTCAGGTGTCTGTGGTGGAACCTAAGTTTAATGAACAGTTCTTGTCTCATGTGACGCCCTCCTCATCATCTCCTTCATTAGGTTCAACTACAACTACAGCTTTATTTTCAACTATAGTACGGGAAGGCATAATACCTGCAATGGCTGATCACGGGATTCCGATGGTGCCTCCCTCACATGACCCTATACAAGTGACCGCTAACACCGAAAATGCCCCAGAAGTTTCTTTCAATGTAGCGGATCTCTATAACAGGATCTCTGAAATGATGGAAAGGGGTTTAGCTCTTACGGCCGAGAAAATTACTAAAGATATTAGGGCAGACTTCCAATGTCTTGGCAACAGGATTGACTCTGTGGAACATAAATTGGACACTAACGTTTCGAAAACTGAACAACATGATGACCATATCCACTTCCTACAGGAACAACTGGAGGCCGCTCAGGCTAAGATTGATGATTTGGAAAACAGGTCAAGAAGAGAAAACTTCAGGGTTAGGGGTCTACCTGAGTCCATTATGGACGTTCATTCAGCAATACGAGACATTATGAGAATCCTCCTCCCATCTATGCCTGATATAAAATTGGAAATTGATAGGGCTCATAGATCATTAGGTCCACTAAGAAGAGATGGTTTGCCCAGGGATGTGGTGGTCAAGCCTCATTATTTCTCTACCAAGGAGGACATTATGAAACGGTCCAGACAACAGGAGAATCTTCAATACCAAGGTAATACCATACAAATATTTTCTGACATTTCACCATATACCATTCAGAGAAGAAGAGCAATGAAACCGTTATTGTCTGCCCTTATTAACAAGGACATCAAATATAAATGGGCTTTCCCCTTCGCCTTAAAATTCAATTACAATGGTAGAAACCATGTAATACGTAGTTTCCAAGAGGGTGAACGACTTCTGTTTGATCTGAAAATTATTTCTCTTGAACCTGCCATGGACACTACTCCACCTCCGGTTCAATCTGCCAAGAGAAACACTCCTACTAGTCCGACTCAGAATCCATGGAACAAGGTCAAATACAGGAAAATTGGAGGTGACCAAGTCCCCTGAATATAGAATAGACTTACCCAGGACGTATCTCTTATTCTTTGATTCAGTTGAATTTTATCTCGGATGCTTTTTGAAAAAAAAAAAAAAGAGGAAAAAAAAAAAAGATTCCGGGATTGCATACCTAGTTGAATGCAGTTTTTCATTAGATTTTTCTCCTCTTTTTATCTGGTCATCCTTTGATTCAAAATGCCTTTTTTCTTGAAATTGTTTTAAGATGTAATTTTTTGATTTGTCGACAACTGACGACGGTGAGGTATTTAACCTCAACTTATCTCTTGTGTCGACACTTTGTCGACCCAATGGGTAAGAATATAGTCCTTTTCCGGGACTATGCTAAAATTTCTTGTTTGAATGAGGGAAGGAGAATCAATCTCTTCCCTCATTCTTGGTCACGAATTGACCTTGCACGATCTAATAGTTTGTTGTGCACTATGTTTTTTTATTTTTCTTTTTTTATCTCTTCTTTATATTTCTTTTTCTTTCTTCTTCATGTTCTCCTCCTCTCTTCAGCCTGCCTGCCATTGTTCATATTTATGGAACTACTGGTGATATCTATATGGTCCTGCCTGTCCGTAGATGTTGAGACTTATGGCTGGATCGAATGATGTATCTAAACCCCTTAGTGTTGTTACTCACAACACTCAGGGGTTGAATTCTCCTACTAAGAGGCGCACAGCCTTTCAAGTATACAAATCTCTCCGTGTAGATGTGGTTTTCCTTCAAGAAACCCACTTTCCTAAACGATATAACCCCTCCTTTTTGCATGCCCACTTTCCGTTATTCTATCTTGCTAAAGCAGAAAACAAAACTAAGGGTGTGGCCATTCTGTTTTCTAGGTATTGTAATTTTAACCTGATTAAAGAATTTGGAGATCCGGAAGGTAGGTTTCTTTTGATACAGGGTACCCT
Organism: Rana temporaria; assembly: GCF_905171775.1. NCBI lineage: Eukaryota > Metazoa > Chordata > Amphibia > Anura > Ranidae > Rana > Rana temporaria. The sequence continues at coordinate 174,462,879 of NC_053491.1, forward strand.
TGATGGAAGACTGTACACATTTATTTCTTATTATGCTCCTAACAGAGGTCAGAAAAAGTTTTTTTCACAGATGCTTGATACCCTTCATCCATATATGGAGGGGATCGTTCTTATGGGTGGGGACTCTAACCTAGCTTTCGATGCAGGATTGGATAAATCCAAACCTTCTATTAATGGAATCATCAGACCAACTAAAATTAGTTTGCAAGTAGCACGCATTCTACATCAGTCTAGATTGACTGACATTTGGAGGGAGTTGAACCCCAAAACTAAAGATTATACTCACTATTCTAACCCTCACCATTCATATTCTCGTATAGATCATATATTAATCTCTAACCATCACATCCCAGCTGCCATTGAGTCTCATATAGTTGATGTTCCATGGTCAGATCACTCGATGGTTCATTTGTCTCTGAGGAGAGAGGACACTTCTCCTAAAATATCTCATTGGACACTTAATAGGTCTATTTTGAAGGATCCTATCTTAATGAAGGATATTGAGCGATCTCTTTTAGAATATTTTGAGCATAATGATACAGATGATGTATCCCCTGAAACTTTGTGGGCTGCCCACAAGGCCTTTATCAGGGGCAAAATAATACAAGTGGCCGCTAACCTCAAGAAACAAAGGAACCTGGACATAAGGAGACTGGAAAACAACTATTTAGAACTCCGTAAAAAACATAAATCTGATCCTCTTAACTTTCCAATTCAGGCACTTGATGCAGCTAGATCTGCCTTGAATTTGGTACTTACAACTAAAGCAGGGGAAGACTTGAAATGGACTGGTGCTAATTTCTATAAATTTAAAGATAAAATAGGCCCAATGCTAGCTCATAAATTGTCACCTAGATTTCAATCACGGACTCTCCCTAAAATAAGAATGAGTGATGGTTCTTTCACCCTGAATCCTAGAAAGATAATGGAGGCCTTTCAGGACTTCTTTTCTAAACTTTATGCATCCGCTGCTGATTTTTCTTCAGTGGGAATGGATGATTTTCTGGACAATCTGAAACTTCCTCGATTGACTGAAATTCATAGAGAAGTAATGGAGTCTCCCATATCCGCTGAAGAAATATCGTTAGTGATTAAAAATCTAAAATTAGATAAAGCCCCGGGCCCTGATGGGTTTTCAAGTGCATACTATAAATCATATTCGAGCATTTTGACACCCTACATGGTTAGATTTTTCAACCACATGACCGGTGGAGTTCCCATAGACAGGCAACTTAATTTGGCATATATTTCGGTTATCCCTAAGCCAGAAAAAGACCATAGCCTGGTGGAAAACTATAGACCTATATCTCTCATTAATAACGATCTTAAGATACTCACTAAGATAATGGCCAATAGAATGTCCTCTTTCATTGGCCAGTATGTTAGTAAAGATCAAGTAGGCTTCATCGCTGGAAGGCAAGGTCCTGATCAGGTTAGGAGGGCTGTGGATCTGATCTCTATTTTGAACTCGGGTTGGACTGGTGATACTAATCAAAGGGGAATGCTTCTTTCTATAGATCTTCAGAAAGCATTTGACTCAGTATCATGGCCATTCATGTTCGAAGTGATGAAACGTTGGGGGTTTGGCACGAAATTTCTTGGAGTCTTATCTGCACTTTACTCTCACCCTAAAGCTAATATACGCTTTCAGGGTATTTTTTCGGAACCTATTGAGATTCATAGGGGTACTAGGCAGGGTTGTCCTCTGTCTCCCCTGGTGTTTGCAATAGTTATGGAATCCCTGGCTATAGCTATTCGTGAAAACACAAACATCAGGGGAGTTAGATGTGCCAAAAAGGAGCATAAATGTGCCTTATTTGCAGATGACCTTTTATTGTTTTTAACTGATCCAGACACATCCATACCAGAAATATATTCTCTTTTAGACAAATTCTCTATGGTTTCAGGTCTAACTGTGAATGTGGCCAAGTCTAGGGCCCTCAATGTTTCTCTCTCTGAATCCACGGTTTCTTTACTGAAGAAAGATTATGGATTCAAATGGGACACATCTTATATCAAATACCTGGGTATCTATTTGACCCCCAACATCCAAAATTTGTATTTGGCCAATTATCCCCCTATGTATAGAAAACCTGAGAAAGATTTGAAAGATTGGGGTACTCAGAATATAGGTTGGATTGGTAGAATTAACTCGGTAAAGATGACTCTTCTCCCTAGGCTTTTGTATCTTTTTAGATCATTACCCATACCGATAATTAAAAGTCATCTAAAATCTTTTCAAGGAAAGATTACCAAGTTTATTTGGAACAACAAGGGTCCACGCCTTCCATCTCGCACTCTCTATAACTTACCTGAACAGGGTGGTCTGGGGGTACCCAACTTATTATGGTATTATCAATCAGCGAGATTGGCACAACTATCGGAAACCTTTCTTAAACATGAACGCCCTGACTGGTTAGATATAGAAGAGCAGGCGACCCCGAATCTAACGATAGAGGAGTTGATGTGGAGTCCTACCAAGAATAGGCCTTCTATATTATCTCCGACTCTTTCTCAAACCTTAGTTTTATGGGATTCACTTAAAAACAATCCCTCTCTAATTTCTAAAGGCAGGCCTTTATCAAGCGTTTTTCTAGACCCACTCTTTGTTTCTAAAATTGATATAGATTCTTTCAAATGGTGGCATGATAAAGGGTTGTATCGTATAGGTCGTTTTTTTTCACGCTCAGGTCCACTTCCTGAACAACACTTCATAGCCAAGCTAGATCTTCCTGTCTCAGAAAAACTAAGATTTTCCCAACTACATGATTATGCACAAAGCCTATGGGATAGTGACTCGATCTCTGGATTATTGACACCTTATGAAAGTAATTGTGATCAGGGTTTGATCAGGAAGGGAAATATTTCAATCATATATCAATCTCTTGCTAATAATTGTACCAAATTACCTCATATGTTGGCCTGGGAAAAGGAACTTAATAACACTTGGGATTTATCTGACTGGTGTAATAACTATACTAGATCCATTAAAGGATATGTGAATATATCCCTTGTAGAGGCTAATGTAAAAATTTATACTAGGTGGTATTTAGTTCCTGTTAAACTGGCTTCCATGTATCCGTCAACCTCGCCCCTATGCTTTAGAGGTTGTCAGGGACTGGGGTCTATGGTACATATATGGTGGGAATGTCCCAAAATACGGGGATACTGGAATAAGGTGTTTAACATAATAAGACGAGTCACAGGATGTAACTTACATCAATCCCCCACTATTGCTTTACTTAACGGAATGTTACCCCAGACCTCCAAGGTTACTAGAAAACTCATCCAATACATTCTGACAGGTGCCAGGATCACAATCGCAGCTGCGTGGAAAAAAACTACTGTCTCCATCAGGTATATGAAACAAAAGGTTACATGGATCATGGAACAAGAAAAGAGGGTTTGTTCCATGTTGGATATGTCTACTCTTTTCCATGAAATATGGGAACCTTGGATGAAATTTATGGGAATATCTTTTACCCCGTGAAGGCTGTGAAGACATTTATATCCTGAAGATGATGGTGTTCATTGGCAGGCAGGCTGCCATATCTTTTTCTTTTTCTCTTTTCTCTTCCTTTCTTTGATTTTTCTGTGATTATTTCTCGTTGTCTTATCTATGAGGATGGAATCCTCACTATTTCTCATTCTCGGGGTGTTATGTTTAGGTAAGAAAAAAAAAGAATATATTATAAACATTTGTATTTACATATGTTTAGGTTTTTAAAGGATTACACCAAACTTTTGGGGATATTAGGTTTGAGGAGGGTATAGAGAATATATGATTATAGAAACCGGTGGGTTTTAATAAAAACTATTAGAGGGAGGGAGGGGGGATTGAAGGGGTTGCTTGATCTCTTGGACACAGGCAGTTCCCGTTGGGGGTGTCGGAGAGGTTATTGTTCTCCAGAAATCCTATCCTTTATTTGTTCCGTGAACTTAGGTCTAGTACACACATGGGGATTTTTTTTTTTCTTATATATAATTTATTGTGTGGTAACGATAGCCCTAAGGGATCATATAGCATATTAAATTGTTGTTTTATTTAATTATAAATTATTAGTTACACCTAATTTTTCTCCTTTGCTTATATGAACTGTCTTAATCTCACCGTATGGTGAAGGACATGAGAAATGGATAGATGTGATGGATAGTTACTATGACAGGAATGTCTAATATGTGGAGTAATGTACTTGCTTTACTGTTTTCTGTATATTATTGATTTGTATACTGCTGATATAATACAAATGTATGTACTTTTATTGAAAATAAACTTAAAATTGAATGAGAAAAAAAAGAATCAGTTACGAATAGATCTTCCTAAGTGACTTACACCGTCGGATCTTAGGCTGCAATTCCAGGCCGGCCGCTAGGTGGCGCTTCCGTATCTTTTACGCGACGAATATGCAAATGAGGAGTTACGCCGATTCAGAAACGAACGACCGCCCGGCGCTTTTTTTTTTACGTCGTTTGTGTTCGGCTTTTTCCGGCATATAGTTACCCCTGCTAAATGAGGCGTAGCGAATGTTAAGTATGGTCGTCGTTCCCGCGCCGAGTTTTGAATTTTTTACGTTGTTTGCGCAAGTCGTTCGCGAATACAGATGGACGTAATTTACGTTCACGTCGAAAGCATGACGATTTGCTGACGTCATTTGGAACATGCGCACTGGGATTAAGTCGCGGCCGGCGCATGCGCAGTTCGTTCGGCGCGGGAACGCGCCTGATTTAAATGTTTTACGTCCCCTACCCGCGGAATTTGAATTCCGCCGGGGGATTTATGTTACGCCGCCGCAACTTTACAGGCAAGTGCTTTCTGAATAAAGCACTTGCCTCAAAAACTTGCGGCGGCGTAACGTAAATCAGATCTAAAGATCCGCTAACCTATCTGAATCTAGCCCATAGCGTTTTGATTTTAGGCCAAAAAAGTTACATTTTGGTTTCATCTGTCCAGAGCACCTTTTCCCACATGTTTGCTTCTCGCAAACTGCAAACTGGACTTCTTATGGCTTTCTTTTAAAAATAGCTTTCTTCTTGCCACTCTTCCAGAAAGACCAGATTTGTGGAGTGCAAGACTCATAGTTGTCCTGTGGACAGATTCTCCCACCTGAGCTGTGGATCTCTGCAGCTCCTCCAGAGTTACCATGAGCCTTTTGGCTGCTTCTCTGATTAATGTTTTCCTTGCCCGGCCTGTCAGTTTAGGTGGACAGTCATGTCTTGGTAGGTTTGCAGTTGTGCCATACCTAAATTTGAAAACCATTTATAACATTTTCCTTCCACTTCACAATTATGTGCCACTTTGTATTGGCCTATCACAAAAAATGCCAATAAAATACATTTATGTTTTTGGTTGTAACATGACAAAATGTTGAACATTTCAAGCGGTATGAATACTTGTTCAAGGCACTGGAGGTAGAATTTTGATGTTTCCTATAAGTTCCCATATGCACTTCCATTTAATTTGGTTATCTGTCCTTTTTTGTGTACCAGCAGAAGATTTATATGTAGTATGTTGTCCTCTTAAATGTTCTTATTGGGTACCCCCTCTTGTGTTTAGAACTTCAGTTAACACTGACTACAGCAGTAAAGCTTAAATACTTAATTTGTGTGACTACATACAGTATAAGGGCATTTCAGGTGCTAGTTAGTAATTTATTAAAAGTTTAAAAATGTGAATTTATGTGCTTACAAATGACATACATGTTTAACCACTTAAGCCCTGGACCAAAATGCAGCTAAAGGCCCAGGCCAGGTTTTGCGATTCGGCACTGCGCGGTCGTGCGACGTGGCTCCCAAACAAAATTGACGTCCTTTTTTCCCCACAAATAGAGCTTTCTTTTGGTGGTATTTGATCACCTCTGCAGTTTTTATTTTTTGCGCTATAAACAAAAATAGAGCGACAGTTTTGAAAAAAATGCAACATTTTTTACTTTTTTTCTATAATAAATATCCTCCAAAAATATATAAAAAACTTTTTTTTTCTCCGTTTAGGCCGATACGTATTCTTCTACATATTTTTGGTAAAAAAAAATCGCAATAAGCGTTTATCGGTTGGTTTGCGCAAAATCTATAGCGTTTACAAAATAGGGGATAGTTTTATTGCATTTTTATTAATTAGTTTGTTTTTTTACTACTAATGGCGGCGATCAGCAATTTTTTTCATGACTGCGACATTATGGCGGACTCTTCGGACAATTTTGACACATTTTTGGGACCATTGTCATTTTCACAGCAAAAAAATGCATTTAAATTGCATTGTTTATTGTGAAAATGACAGTTGCAGTTTGGGAGTTAACCACAGGGGGCGCTGAAGGAGTTATGTTTCACCTAGTGTGTGTTTACAACTGTAGGGGGGTGTGGCTGTAGGTCCGACGTCATTGATTGTGTCTCCCTATTAAAGGGATGACACGATCGATGCAGCCGCCACAGTGAAGCACAGGGAAGCAGTGTTTACATACGGCTCTCCCCGTTCTTCAGCTCCGGGGAGCGATCGCGAGGGGGTGGCTAGAAACGAATAGCCGCCCCCTCATCCCGGATCGCTCCCAGACGATTTCCGACCGCCGCATGTACCGGGGGGGGGGGGGTCCCGATCGGGCCCTCGACCTGCGGAAAGGCAGGGACGTACATGTACGCCCATCTGCCTGTACACGTGCCATTCTGTGGACGTATATGTACATGCGACGGTCGTTAAGTGGTTAAGGAGACATTGTGCAAATAAATCTCTCATGTATGACTACACCCCTTATTTACATAACATTACATTTATCTTGGATCTAGACATTCTTGCAATTATTGAATGATTTGCATACTAGGAATAGTCAATTCATAATGTGTTTTCCAATGTAGCTTAAAGTGGTTCTAAAATCAATACATTTTTACCTTAAAGGGTCGCTAAAGGAATTTTTCTTTTAGCTAAATAGCTTCCTTTACCTTACTGCAGTCCTGTCCTCATTGTTCGTTTTTGCTTTGATGTTGCTGTAATTCCTCTCTGTTCTGGACACTTCCTGGTTGTCTGTTTCCTGATCAACACAGTACTGGGAGATTTCTCACTGTGGTGACAAATCAAGGAGGTGTGATTACTGTGTGTCTATAACCCCTCAGCACCAATCCAGTTTCGTTTTGCAAAACCTTCACTGCCCTCTATTGGCTCTCTGGCTCTGTAAATCAGAGAACCAGGAAACAACAGCAAAAACTAAACTAAACTGTAGGTACATTATATGATTGTTTTTTTATCTATTTTTAAAAGGAATCAGTTAACTATTATGTCTCTATACCCTGTAAACAGTAATTTCAGCAAACAAAAAATTCCTTTCGTGACCCTTTAATGCATTCCCTGCATGAAGGTAAAAAATATCTCCGTAAATGTATTGTCCTCCCACCTCCCTATATAATTACCTGAGTCTTAGCTCAATCCACATTAGATAGATTGTTTTTAGAAATGTGAGTTCAAAGTTTACTTTAATAATATTTAAGTCATATTCTTGGGCAGAGGCGTAGCTTGAAACTTGTGGGCCCTGATGCAAAAGTTGACCTGGGCGCGCCCCCCCCCCCCCACTACCTTCCACTGTGCGTGCAGATACATCCACTGCACGCCAAGATACTCAAAGTGGCTTATGAGTTTTAAATTCCCAGAGTTCCTTTTTACATCAGAGGACACGGCTCACTGCTGGAGAATCAGAGGACAGGGACCCCTGGCAGGTTACTTGGCAGAGCTCCTTTCCCATCCCAGCAATGTATAGAGCTCCAGGGCAGATGGGAGCTGGACTTTGTGGAGGATATGATAATATGACGGAGGTTGCAGGGGCCCCCCGTGACCCCTGCATCCCCTTATGCTACACCCATGTTCTTAGGACATGGTGCCAAACCCCATCTATCGGCTTCAGATACTTTTACACAATTTGCACATTGGTAGATCGATAACACAGCAAGCAGTTACTTATTACTGCTTGATTTTCCAATAGAAAGCATATGATTGTATGCAAACACAAATACTGTATATTGTTTTTTTCTTCTTTTCAAAACATAACAGTGAATATTTAGTAGCACTGTACACCATGTAAGGACAACCGCCTTTGATCAAGTCTGTCACTACATATCACAGATTTTTTGGTTTGCGCTTCAAAGCCTTATGGTATAAATCCTTTAAAAAAAGCTGGTATATGAACTTGCATATTTAAATCAATACACTTATTCATATTCTAGCTAGTGAACATTAATCATTCTCTGTTTGGCAGATGTTATTTCATAATAGTTTACAACTAGCTACTGGCAGTCAGCCACCCACCACAATAAACAATTTTGGGCATAAATAAAGAGACATAAATAAAATACACCTGCGGCATTGCTGGCACAAAATGGGCCGTGATAAAATACAGTAATAACTATGAATTAACACTACAACCCAGATGCTTAGCTAGTTTACATTATACACATAAATAATTTGCTCACAATATTTTAAGACAATTTATTGGTTGTTCAGCAGCGTAATGCACCATAAACTCTGCATTGCCTAATGTGTAAAAGTGTTCCACTGGTACGCATTTATATGCAAATATAAACATTACCACTGTGTAACTTAATGGTAGCCTATCATTAATCACAGAAAATCACTAGGCTTTCGTACACTAAGAGGTATTTTAAAATTTTGATTTTAAAGGAACCTATACTGTACTGAGAAAACAACAAAGGCTGCTTTTCTTGACTTTTCACCTAAAAATGCTAAATGCCTGGCTTCCTCTAGCTTCTGTATTTTTTGAGTTACTGACCTAGAATAAGCATCCAGCTAGTGAAGCCAGGTAAAAAAAGAGCTCATGATCTGCATAGCTGTCTGAGGACATTGACTTACAAAATATTAAACCTTCAGATTACCATAATAGACATACGATTAGCATTCTCATAGGTGGAATTAAACTGATAAAGTAATTTTTATAAAACAGATACTAATATAACATATTTACATAATTTACTGAAATATAAATAATTTGGTATTCTTTACAAAGTGAAATATCATTATATTCACTAAGGCCATAGGTGTGCGCAGTCTATTGCATTAGGGTGTGCACCCCAAAGTTAAAACACACATGAATGTCACCTGCTGTCACAGGAATGGGGCTTTGGCGGTGGGAGACAGTTGATTGGGAGCATGTTACAGTACACCCTAAATACAGGTGTAAAGTGTTCCTAAAGTTGAACCTAGACTTTAATATAATGGGGGCATTATGGGTGCTGCTCCTGTTTAATGCTAATGCACATGGAGTGATTAGGGTGTGCCCAGGCACAGCCAGCACACCTATGACTAAGGCTCTGGGGTAATTTCCCTTGCACATTGCAACTTCCCTTGCAAAATAAACAGCCTATTTTTCCTCAGTTAATCAACCTCTGTGCCTGAGTTAGTAGAAGGAGATGTGTAATGAAGGCTCCATCAGTTTGTCGGGTGAAGGGCTGGATCGGAGGTTGATTCCAGCCAGGCAGAGTGGAAAAACAGCTCCATCCACTCTCAGTATGATCACAGACTGAGAATACATACAGCAGAAGGTGAATAGGCTATTACAGGGTGAAAAGACAATTACAGGCTGTTAGTAATACATTACCTGGTTTCTCCATTCACACACAGCCGAAAACCGGAAGTGACACGCCGCCCGGGAACAGCACCGCCCAGACATGAAGCCATGAAGAATTACCCAATGAGCGCTAAGAGGTGGTCAGCAATGCCACAGGGCATCAAAAAATACAGCAAATGAAGTGTCTTGCCAGCAATCACGGGATTGCATACATGACGCTTTCATAATGCACTGTGCCCGGCGCCCACCCCGAACACAGTGCACTTAAAAGCAACTTTTTTTTTCTTAAAGCGCCTTTTTTTTGTGACTGGCTAGATCTTCACTTTTAGCCAACTGATTTCAATAAAGAACTCGGCTGGTTTAATCAGAGTGCATGAAAATAGTTGAAAAAGGAACAGATGTCAATAGAGCCATAATCATACTTAAACACACAATAAAAAATGTGTATATTTTCCTTTTGATTGCTTCCTGTTTCATTTGACCCTTTTATAACCAGTACTTTAAGTTGAAGTAAACTCTGTTTTGGCATTTGTACCTACAGATAAGGCTTACTTGTAGATTCAGTAAATATCTCCACAACTTGAACAGTTTAGGAGATATTCACACTGCATGCAGCAGCTAACATAACAGACGAATGTGCTCAGATGAGAAGACATGCCGTTGCGTCCCTTCAGAGCTCCATGCTGCGGTCTCTGACGTCATTGATGTATCTACATGTATTCTAACCATGTAGGTGTGCGTGTACTGACAAGCCCCCTATGTTATGTCTCCATAAGGAGGACCTTGTCACTAATTTCAGAGGTCTTCTAGCTTCACCCCAAGGACAGGATATATCCTGTAATTACATTACCTTTAAGCATGTGGTGAGGGAAATCCAGTGATCCTTGCACACCACATACAAATCGCACTGCCCTTTGGATCTGCAGAGGTAATAGTGCAATCTTAAAGCGGATGTGCCACTAAAACAATATATTAAAAGCTAGCAGCTACAAATACTGCAGCTGCTGACTTTTAATATAAGGACACTTACCTGTCCTGGAGTCCAGCGGTGATCGCAGCAGAGGATGAGCCGATCGCTCGTCACCCTGCTGCTCCCCCCTCCATCCACGGTGAGGGAACCAGGAAGTGAAGCGCTGCGGCTTCACTGCCCGGTTCCCTACGGCGCATGCGCGAGTCGCGCTGCGCCCGCCGATTGGCTCACACGCTGTGTGCTGGGAGCCGAGTGTTCCCAGCACACAACGGGCGACAGACGGGATGTGACGGAATGCCCGTCTTTCGCCCGTAGCGTGTGGCCGGAAGTGGGTGCAAATACCTGTCTTTAGACAGGTGTCTGCACCCCCCTCCCCCCTGAAAGGTGTCAAATGTGACACCGGAGGGGGGGAGGGTTCCGATCAGCGGGACTCCACTTTAGGGTGGAGGACCGCTTTAATGACATTGCAAATGCAGGTTGCAATGCAGAGCATTTGCCCGCACCGGATTGCATGGTACAAAAGTACCATGAGATTCGGTTGCAGAGTGCTTTCAAATTTGCTACATGCACTACTTTGGTGCAATGTGGTGCGATTTGAGCTCATTTAAAGGGAACTGAACAAGAATTCAGTGCAGTTCCTGTACAATTCACATGGAGTTTGTGTGAACCAAGGCTTAAAGTGGTACTAAAGGTTCATTAAAAAAAAAATAAAAAAAATAACAAACATGTCATACTTACCTAAATAATAAATTAGACGCTACGCTTTGGAATATCACACAATAAACGTGTGCTGAAGATTAAAAAAACACATGTAGTGTTAATGTGATGTAAGTGACATATGTGATATAGATGTGATATGACCAAAATAAAAACAATAATTATGTAAATTAAAACATTAATAATAAAGCTTTCATGTGCATCCAAGTGCTTTGTAACACAGATATAAGTGTCCAGTGGTATATAGGGAACAACACTAGTCCCACTTTAAAGAGTCACTAAAGGATTTTTTTTTTTTAGCTAAATAGCTTCCTTTACCTTACTGCAGTCCTGGTTTCATGTCTTCATTGTTCGTTTTTGCTTTGATGTTGCTGTAAATCCTCTCTGTTCTGAACACTTCCTGGTTGCCTGTTTCCTGATAACCACAGTACTGGGAGATTTCCCATGGTGGTCACTAATCAAGGAGGTGTGATTACTGTGTGTAAAACGAAACTGGATTGGTGCTGAGGAGTTTTAGACAAAGTATCACTGCTCTCTATTGGCTGACTGCCCTCTAGTGGCTCTCTGTACATCAGAGAACTAGCAAACAACAGCAAAAACGAAACTACACTGCAGGCACATTATATGATTGTTTTTTATCTATTTTTAATCATTTTTAAAAGGAATCAGTTAACTATTATGTCTATATGCCCTGTAAACAGTCATTTCAGCTAAAAAATTTTTTTCCTTTAGTGACCCTTTAAATAGCAAAAAATGCTATTGTGCAAAAACAAGTCTTTTTATAAAACAAGGCTGTTACAATCCTGTTGAATAAAGTGCATATGCGTAGTATCCAGCAATAGCACTGCTGACATGCTTATAAATCCATGCGTCTGAAAATAATTGACAGGTGTTGCAGATCATGCATTGGTGCTCTCATTCCAGTGACCCCCCTAGGTATTAAATGCTCACCTTGGAGCGTGCGACTTAGCGATTACGCTCAGTCAATACACGCTTGTGAACCACCCCTGGGTTCTATAATGGTAACAGGATCCTGGGCTTCCCACGCAGTATCTCGGGAATAATGGGGAATAAAAAGCCTTGATGGTGTGATATCGCTTTTAACGTTTTATTAAACAAATAAGAACAAGCCCCCAGTGGGGTACTCACATGTACCAGGTGTGTCAGTGCCCAACTCTGTGTATGGCATGAAATATTACAGCGGCTGGTTTTGGAATGGTGTATGCTTCCTCCTAAGCAGGTAGACTGCCTGTCGTGTCGTCCTGGCCCCTCCCCTACCCGTGTTCGATACAGGGTAATCGTATCTTCATCAGGGGAATAGTCATCTCCACTATGCAGTTCGTTTTGCACAGAGTGGCCCCAATCGTCCTCTTCTGCGGTCACACTGTGGCTCTCGCGAGTCCTCCCCGCAATAGTTAACCCCCTCTGGGAGGCTCTCTCCCGAGGGGGTTACACTCGGCATCCATAGACGCTGAGTGTATGATTCAGCCCCGCCCCCAGCGGCAGAGTTATTGGATTTGATTGACAGCAGCGGGAGCCAATGGATGCGCTGCTATCAATCTATCCAATTAAGGCCGAGACTCCGTGGAGAAGAGGACGCCGAGGACGAGCCGAGCAGGTGAACTGACTCAGGTAAGTAAAACGGAGGGCTGAGGGGCCCGTGAATGCCCCTTTACAACCCCTTTAACTAGGTAAAAATATCATGTTTTCAAGGAATTTTTTATCCCTTCACATCCCTCTCACAAAGTGTTTAGGGATTTTTTTATTTTTATCCAAGGCTAGAGAATCTGCTCTATTCAAAAGATTAAAAACAATCTGCCCTACACAATCTATATTCAGTGGTCTCCAAACTGTGGCCCTTTGCTTGCTTTTTTCCGACCCTTGGGGCCCCTTTTTTTTCCACTGATACCAACAGTGGAGCATAATTCTCCCCACTGATACCAATGAAGGGGCACAATCCCTCTTAACCACACCAATAAGGGGGTCTAATTTCTCTCCGTGGCACCAACAATGGGGTCCAATTTCTCCCAATGTATCCAACAATGAGGCCCAGGGACACCAATGACAACAATTCTTTTCACTGACACCAAAGAGGGGGCATTGTTTTTTGTCACCGACATCTGGACCTGTTATGCCCAATGGCCACAGCCCGGCTTCCCTAATGTCTAAAGAACAGTAAACTGGCCCTTTTTTTAAAAGTTTGGAGACCACATTTTCTCATTAAAATAACAAACCTGTTAGGGCTCCTCTGTGCAAAATTATTGCACAGAGCAGGCAAGCATAGTCCTCTTTTTGGGGTCCCCCACCAGTGCTCCTGGCTCCTCACTCCCGTCGAGTTCCCCCCATAGGAAGCGGCTTCTTATGGGGGCACTTGTGCGTGCTTGATCCTGATCTTCGCTGTCTATGGTGTAAAAAATAAATATAAAAAGCAAATCATCTGCAAAGTTTATGAATAATAAATACATGTGCTAATGGGCATCAATGAATATAAACAAAACAATATGTGCAAAAAGTATTCAAGCATAGTCAAAAATGTTCCTATTGCAATAAAGTGACTTGTGCAATAAATAGCCAAAAGTTTTTTTTATTGGAAAAGTTCATCAAGGATATTTCAATCTGAAGCGGATCTCCCACTGACTCTTGGTTGCTACTTCCATGAACCTCTGCCACCCAAGTAAGCACACAACTTGCTTACCAAAGATCAACTCAGGAAAGCCCATTTTTCCAGTTGCGACCCATTCGGGGGACCACCGCCATACACGCTGTCTCTGCAGCAACATCCACCTCTGCAACAGCACATTTTCCTTACCACTCACTTCTGACAAAACAATCGGGGTAGCAGCCGTTAGCAGGGTCAGTGTAGAGGTAATAGTCACAACTTCATGATCAGTGGTCAAAGTAGTTGAAGGGGGTTCAGGCCATGGAACCTCTTCCTCCGCGGTCACCTTTCCAGTGACCCAATCTACCCGATACTCACGGGGAGACTCAGTAGGTGGCTCCACATGAAACAAGTAGTCTTGGTATCTTTTGACCAGAACAAATAGCAGGATCTGGACGGCCAGCTCCGAACAGCGGGGTAGGACAGTCCAAGGGCCTCCACTAGAGAACAAGACGAACTTCCCCTGGATCCTCATTCGGATCCCGGTATCGGTCAAGGGGAACTCCGGTGGCAGCAGGCATCGGACTGGTTCCCGATACAGACATCAAGGGTCTTTGCCTTTCAACCGGCGTCACAGACATGGTTGCACGACTCTCGTGGGCGGGCAATCACTCTGTCCTTTGGCGCCAAACTCGCCCTACGTCTCACAAGGGGTGGGTAACTCCTCCCACTCTCTCGCACGCTGCAGGCTTACGTCCCTCCGCTGCACGTGGCCCAGACTTCACTCTGGAGTTAACTCTTTCCTCACCAGCACAGTCCAACACCACGACAATTCCTTGCTTCAATGGCGGAAAAAAAACTTCTCAATGTGGTTGTTCGAGGTAACAGCCGATCCCCCACGTGTAGCACTACCCCCGGAGGAGCTGCTGGTTTGTTTTGTGTGGCATGTTACCTCATGGCTCCTCCACCGTCTGAGGGTGTATGGTGAATGTAGAATTAACGGAATGTCCACGACAGGTGTCTCTGTGCTCTTTATTACCCAGCCGGGTAAAAACAATAAAACTTGTGGAGTCTGCTTCATAAATACCCTCCCCCAGCATGCACAGCGAGACAGAACCCTCCTGATAGGCTGCTGGGGAAGAGCACATAAACCTCGACTCCACTGCTGCCACCCATCACCCTGGGGTAGGAACTACACCCCAGTAACAATAGACAACCCACAGCACAGCCAAGCTGAGACAGAGAACCAGTTTTGAACATAATAATTGGATCAGAGTCAGTTAACACTCTGATCCCTCTCTAAATTTAACTAGCACCGGTACTTTAAGTAACCAGGCGCTACACAGGGATGCCATAAAAGCAATCTGGGGTCAGTAACTTCATTATCAAATAGATTGTGTCCATCTGAAAATGTTTGTAAACGGATTGATTTGTTTAGAATCTTCGAGTTCAGTATCATCGATCTCTTCCTAGTGAAAAAACACTCGGGAAAGTATAATAAAAGCCCCAACCTTCCTGATGTTTTGGGACTTGGATAAGGACTTCCTGTTGAATCAGATCCTGAAGCAGGATAGTCATTGCAGAAGCTTTTTTTCCGGTCCTTTAGATTTGTGACATAAAACCTGCTGGGGGGGGGGGTTCCCAAAAACTCCAAACTGTACCCCTTGGTAGATAATGTACCTTACGAACAGGCTTGCAGTTTTCCCCCCAATGTGGGAAAAAGGAAGACAATCTTCCCCCCACTGGGATGAGATAGTCACTTATTCTTAGGGGACTGGTCAGACGGGGTTCTGAAGAGAACTCCCCCTCTTCCCTTGCCCCTCTGGGAGACCCAGCGGTTCTTCTGGTCCTGGTCCTCATTTTTGTGGGGCTATTCAACAGCACGAAAATTCTTTGAGTGGTTGTTGATTTTTGGAAGGAAACGCCTTTTTGTCGGCTGTTCTCTCTAGGACGGTTTCAAGGTCTGGACCAAAAAGGTCACTGTAGAAAGGTAGCCCGCATAACTTAATCTTGGATGCTGTGTCACCGATCCAAATTTTCAACCAGATAGCATATCTAGCCGAGTTAACCAGCGCTGAAGATCTTGCTGACATCTTTACTGATTCTACGTGGCTCTTCAGCTTTTTCCATCCAGCATTCCAGGTTCCTTGCCTCTACTGTGGAAGCCATAGCAGATTTGAGACTGGCAGATGTGGAAGCCTATGCTTTTTTTCAGGAGGGAGTCCGTGCTCTTATCCATCGCGTCCTTTAGTACCCCATGTCTTCGAATGCTAGGTCCGTGTGACGGGACACCTGTGAGAACGCAGTATCCACTTGGGGCTTCTTGTTCCAAACCTCGGTATCCTCTTTAAAGAGAAAGCTTCTTTTGAGGGTTTTAGAAAAGAAAAGGACCCCTCTAGCTTCTTCCACTCTAACTGTATCCAAGAGGATTCTATGGACTGGAAACACCCTGTGTTTTGTCTCATCTAAACCTTGGCACATTTGGACACATACAGACACTTGCACTTTTTCCTCCTGGATCTCTAGAGTTGTGTAGATTGCTTTCAAGAGATAATCTACCTCCTCCAGTGATAGCTTGTGCCTAGATGCCAGGCTATCATCTTCCTCTTCCGAATCCCTGAGGGAAGGTAGAGTACTTGTCCCTTAGCTCTGCCGTTTTAGAGGTGGATGCACGAGGGCTGGATGGTGGATGTTGGGGTTCAACCTGGCTTGCCAGGTTTTTGCCCAAGCTCAAAGAGTTTGTAAGTTCTCGTACGGAAGAAAACAGATCCTTGTATTGCTAGGGGTTCTACACATTGCTTTTTGCCATGAATCTGAGGGGATTATTGCAAGAAGGGCATTTCCTCTGAGCTTGTGGATTTGAATGTTTAGTTTCTGCCAACGTTTTGACCTGCAAGAAAACAGACAAGACTTAACCAAGCGTCCTCACTTAGACCTTACACACTAGTGAGAACAGACCTCCAGACATGCAACAGCACCCAGAGCAGTGAAAGACCCAACCATAAAACCATCCGTCCAGGCTGCAGGGTCTGAGCGAAGTTACCTCTGACCCTGCTGCCACAGGCTCCCTGCCAGGAAGGTACACAACATACACCAAAACATAAGCCCATATGGAGAAAATTAAAAGCACCCCCTGACCTGGCCGGTGCCTGCTTCAACCGTGGCTGTTGGTCTCTCATCTGTCATAGAGCACAGCGGGGTGTTCAGAAAAAGCCATCTGGCTTTAAATTACCCAGTCCCAGCATCATCAATGACTGGAACCACCGGCCAATAGATCCACCCCCATAGGCCCCTTTCACACGGGGCAGATCAGTAATGATCTGCCCCCTGAACCTCCGCTTGCTCAGCGGGGATCGCTCCGTTGATCCGCGCTCAGCCGGCGGATGACAGTGCGGTCCCTGCACATTGTGCAGGGACCGCCCTGTCTTTTCGCCGCTCTCCCCTATGGGGGGAAATCATATGAACATGGAACCGTCTGTCAGTGTTCACCCGATCTGCCAGGCGGATGGAAAAGTAGGTTTTTCCTCCGTCACACTTTGGTGGATCGGAGCGGGTCAGATGTCAGCGGGCCTGTCACCGCTGACATTCGTGGCTCCATAGGAGGAGCATGGAGCGCCCATTCAGGTCGCCAAAAAACTGGTAGGCGGACCTGAAAGGTTCACCCGTGTGAAAGAGCACTTAGCCTCTGCATTCCAGGCGACTGGAACCACTGGTCGCCCTGCCCCTACAGGAAGCTGCATCACCCGATGTGCCATCATCTGCCAGCCAGGACCCAAATACTACAAGCAGTGACCCGCCTGACTAGAAAAATTTTTTTATATATATATATATATATATATATATATACACATACATACACACACACACACACACACACACACACACACACAATATATACACACACTTGATAAGCCTTCCCCCTACACCTTGGAGAGAGCGCAGCTCCCCCTGGTTCCAGCAGCGCTTCCGCCATAAGAGATTACACAATAACTGAAACCATGGTGGAAGAGGGATTTGAAGGCTGCCAGGGCCGGACTGGGAATAAAAACCAGCCCTGGAATAAATTTCATACTAGCCCCACATCATAGCATCATTTTTTGTTCATGAAAGGTAAAACCACGCATTTCAAAGCACATTTGAAGAGTATTATATAGAGAGCACATGGGTGGGAGTGGAGAGTACAGGGGTGGGGAGCGGAGAGTGCCGAGGGGGATCCACAAAGAACAGGGGAGGGTTCAAGGAGAACTGGATAGGAGGAGAGGTATAGAGGAAATCTGCCGCTTTCTATATTTCTCCATGCAGCCGTGGAATGCTTAATTCTCCTCCAAGCATTCAGCGGCTGTATGGAGGAATATAGAAAGCTCAATTCCTCTATATGCAGCTCCCTGCCGAATCCAATCCTCCCATAGGGTGAGCTGTACGGCAGGCATCCCCTCTGTGTATCATCACTGTGCTAGCTGGCATGCCTGGGTCTGTGTTCGGCGGTGACGCTGTAACGCGGTCCCACCCCCCCTAGACCGGTTTGTGTGATAGGCATAACACATGAGCCGTCTATGGGGGCAGGACCGTGTTACAGCATTACTGACAAACACAGAACCAGCTAGCTCAGCGATGATACACAGACAGGAGCAGGAGAGGGGAGACAGGGCGCATTGCAGCCCCGCAACTGAAACCGACCACAGGACAGGCAGCCTACTGGGAAATCTCTCCATAGGCCGGTCCTGAAGGCTGCATGCGTTTCCTGCAAAATGGGCAGAGCTGCACTCTCGCCAAGGTTGTCCTGAAAGGCGATTTGAGAAATTTTGGCATATTTACCTTAATTGTTGCGCTCAACGTGAAAAAATATAAAATTAGGAACTCACTTTCTCCAGGATTTGTAATCCTTACGCTGATAGCATTAGTAAATAGATAAAGCATTTCTTTTAACATTTCTTCAGTTACCGCCTGGTTTCCAGGCCTAGGCAAATTGAGTCAAACATCCCAGGAGTATTCAGGAGGAGGGGTTTTCTCAGCCAAGCACACCCCACCTGCCAGCATAGCTAAGCTAAGGGCAGAAGGATTCCAGAAAGTAAATGTTATATGGAACCACTTGCCCTTTCTCAAGATAACTACAGCCAGAAATGCTGTAGGGTGTTTAATAACCAATTCAGGCCAATTTGAATGACAATTGTGCGACGTTGTACCCAAATAAAATGATAATTTTTCCACAATAGAGTTTGTGGTATTTGCTCACCTCTATTTTTTACGCTATCAACAAATTGTGTTTTTTTTATTATTTTGCTATATTAAAATATCAGTATTTAAAAAAAAAAAAAAAAAAAAAATATTTTAGGCCAATATGGGGCGAAAAAAAAAAAAATATTATTGGCTTGCGTAAATGTTAGTGTCTAAAAAAAAATCCATAAATCAATCGCCTATTTTGTAAAGTAATGGCGGCGATCTGCAATTTATTGGGAATGCCACATTGCAGACAGACACTTGACACTATTTTGGGACCATTCACATAGCGATCAGTGCTATAAAAATGTACCGATTACAGTGTAAATGTGACTGGCAGGAGAGAGAGGGAGATCTCTGCTCTGTGATGAGCAATAGCGGGTTCCCGGCAGACATCGCAAGCCACACGCATCGGGTCCCCAGTGATGCTGTGGGCGTGCGCTCTACAATGCCAGGAAGCCAAAGGACATGACGGAGGGTTTCTGCCGCTGTCATATTACAATGCCTCAGGCAGAGGTGTATTTAGGTTTTGTGCTGCCCTAGGCCTGACTAAACTCGTGCACCCCCCAATTTAAATATGACCCACCCCTTCCTGTCAAGGCCACACCCCATTCTGGTTAAGACACTTCGAGTAGGGACACTAGTTCCGAGAGCCTGGGGGGCAATGGATTCCCTTAATTTGCATAGATTTCCTCTCACTTCCTGTTTGGCTATGGGGCAGGAAATGAAGGGAATGGGACAGGGATGGTAAAAAATAAACTGACAGGGGCTTTAACCCTCCCTTACACTTAAAAAAAAAAAGTGTTGCCTATAGTTCTACTTTAAGCACAAATTTCTAATAATTTTATGGAGAGGACTAAGATATAACCATTCCAATGGTGCAGCAGAAAACATAGCACAGTGAGGAAGGTTTGTGGTCCAGGATGATAGGACAGTCAAAATTAGAAGCAGCAAATCCCCACGCAGTTGCGGAATGCCGGCCGCCTGCATACCGGAAGCAGTGCGGCCACTTTATGGGGGCGCTGGACTAATTTGCCTCTGAGTCCAGCCCATAAGACTGGCACTACACTAACAGTGTAGCACAAGCCAACGGGGACCCTTTCCGTGCTGCCCCCCTGCAAAGTGCTGCCCTAGGCCTGGGCCTTGTTGGCCTAGGCCAGGATACAGCTCTAGCCTCAGGTGGTTAAAGTGATTTCTATAAAAAAAAAATAAAGCAGAGACATGGATAGGGGAGTTTGATTTTGAATATGAAAAATCAAACAGTGTTTTTGGTTTGTGGTGCTCAAATGCAGTGTAGCTCCTCCAAGTAGGACGGTGCCGATACTAAGCATTTACACAAGTGCCTGTACTGGTGTAAACAATCCGATACCCAAAGCCGAAACCTGTGGTGCGATTTGAGCCCATACAAAATTAATGGCCTCAAACAGCACTGCAAAGAATGGATGCGATTTGAACAGGAATGCAGTGCGATTCCCATCCCAATCACAAGTGGTGCCCACACCACTCCTGTGTGAACCCAGGCTTGCCATACCACACAGAATGAACCATTTTCCAGGAAGATATATTTTTAAACTCCCTTTACATGCAATACTAAGAACAAAGTGTCAAACCCACCAAGCAATTTAGTTGGCAACCAAAGGCTTAAGAAAAAGACAGACTTCAGCTGTACTAATTGTTAGTGATTTATTTTACTCATATTACATGAGTTTGGACAAATGGCATTTTCAGTATCCATAGGATTAATAGTCATATGGAGTATGCTGAGAAAGTGCTAGAATAATAAAAACAAAAAAATAGAACATTTGATCACTTTGCACAAAAACAATTAAACACAAAAGCACACAAGGTATTGTAAAAATATTGCACATTTCAAAGTGTTCCACAGCTCTAGCTGACTTGAACAAAGATGTATTGCTTGAAATACCATGGAAGCCAATTTAATTCCCTCAATGTTGAAGGGAACTGGAGTACATTATGGCAAGACTAGCACACAGAGGACCGATAAAGTAAAACATGAGCAAAGGTGGTAAAGCTACAATTGTTTGATGTAGATGGCACACTGCATAAAATTGCAAGGGTATCTGATTCACCAGTAAAAAAAAAAAAAAAAAAAAAAAAACATAAAAGTTCTGTGACTTTTAAAGTAAACACCTTGGAATCCAGAAGCTACATATAGCTCTTCAAACTGTTACAAGGGTCAAAGTATATGTGATGTATAATAAGGGTCATTCAAATGTCAGTTATTCTCAGGCTTCACTACTTGGCAAATAACTGGCCTGCAAAAAGCATGCAGGGTAGGTGGTCCTGAAACTTTACATTACTTGAACAAGTTCAGCAACAGCCGATATATTCCATCCAACAGATTCTCCATTTGAAACCTTGCATATCTTCTAGAACAGAGGTCTCCAAACAGTGGCCCTTTGCTAGCCTTTATCCAGCCCTTGGGGCACTATTCCTTCTACTGACACCACCAATATGGCAATGTTTTCCACCGATACCAATGATGGGAGTTTCCTCCTAATACCAATAATGAAGCACTACTCCTGACCACCAACCCTGAGACCATATTTATTCTTACTGATGCTGGGCTCGGGACATTTTCTACCCCTGCTGGCCACAATCCGTCCCTCCTTAAGTCTGGAGGACAGTAGACTGGCCCGTTGTATGAAAAGTTGGGAGACCCCTGTTCTAGAATATAATTAAAATTGGACATTTAGCACAGCAGTCACATGACATTACCTTACACAAGCAGCCATTTAAAAAAGTGAGGAAGCAGCTGAAATGAAGACTGCCGAGCAATTTAATGGCACAAGTATATAATACACACATACACACACACACACACACACACACACACACGATATTTCAGGTTTCAATAGTTGGGAGCATATTAATTCAGCCACTGTTACTGTGCAGAATTTCAAAGGAAATCTTCCCCACATTTAACCAAACTTAGTGGACTGATCAGGTCTGTCAGTTTTTCAGGTGATGTCAAAGGACATGTATCCGTTGACACCCTTATGTGTCATTTTGTAAAACAAATGAAGAGCAGTTAATGTAAGGCTCTCGTGCTGGAGAACAGAGTACAGGCATTCATCAGATACAGTGGGCGATTAAACTTTTTTTTTTTTTACGATAAATGAAAAAAGTTCAATAATCTGCAATTATTGTAAAGGGATTTGTAAAAGTATTTTTATATTCCTTTTAGATTTAGGACACTTTGCAGTCCTCTCTACAAAGTAGAGAAGGACCACATTACTGTTTCCCCATATCTACATGCAAAAAATGTATACAAATATTTGGGAAAGCATGAAATACCAGCAGGGGCATAGTCACAAAAGGTGAACTTCTATCATGGGGTAAATACAATAAAAACCCTATTGCCGCATTTACTTAAGGCAATGACAGCTTGTCCCTGTCACCATGATTTTGGTTGGTCAGCATGTAAATGTGGCAAAAAAAAGACTGAAGTCCCATACTAAATATATGAATTATGAAGTGTCATAGTTGAAATTATGGTCCATTAAATTTAAGTCTGGCACAGTTTGTGGCAGCCTTCTAAACCCTCAAGCTATATAAACAGCAACATATGCTAAAAAATCATCACCCACACAAATCATACAGGGCAACTCTTGCCAAAGCAATACCACTGAGAGCCATAACATTAATGGATTTCACTTGTTTTGACAAGACGAGAAAAAGCCAAACTGAGAAACTACTGTAGTTTACATTTTGGGAGGACTATAATAAATCTAGGAGTCAAAACCAAATAATTCCTCTGCACTTGCTCTTTAACCTCTTGCTGACCACATAATGCATACCCGCAGAAGCAAGGAATGTGGGCTTAATACCCAAATGCACACATGAAACCATGGCAGCGGAGGTTTTGTGCCAAAGTCATGTTCCCTACACAGTGACTGAACTCTTGAAGACTGCTCCTGGTCTCTAGTTCTGATCAGGAGCCAATGAGATGGGCTCCCGTCATGCGACTACTGTGACGGCCATTCGTTTCATCAGAAAGCCTGTCCCACCCTCTGGTGTAAAGACCCATTTAAAGGGTCACAAGACAAGTGGTTAAGCATGAAATAAAATTCAGAAAAGCAGCATGAAGAAAATAGAGTCCCGGAACATACTAAATGCCACATAATTAATAGTGAGGAAATGTTACTGGCTTATCCATTTACAATTTCACATAGTTTCCTTGAAATCCTAAAATAAATTATCTGTTAGTGTAATTCTATAGCACCCTACTACACAACATCTGTAGATTACTGTGCATGGCGTTTTCCTGCTATTTGCTGTGTTCTGTTGAACTGTACATTGGAGTACTATTAAATTGTAAAATAAAGCTTCTATTGGTAGTCCATAGGTTCTTGCGCAGCTTTGCAGAAACATAGCTTCACCTGCAGATCACTGTCCTGAACAATCTGTGTAGGTTGTAACCATATTGCCTCTTCGCTGAGTAACAGTTCTGCAATGCTTGCTGGACCCCTGAAACCTCTGCTCAGTTCTTATATTGTGTCGTGGTCCATCGCCAAAGCTACCAAATGTAAACATTTTTTCCATATCTTCAAACATGTCATTAAATAAACCTCCGCCGAATGCAAAGTCATCAAAGTGACGCCTGTGCCTGTTAGAAGGATCCTGGTGGCTCCTAAAATGGTGGTTTTCAAAATGTCTTTTTGATCTAGTGTGCCGACTCTCTCCAAAAAAGTCAAATTCTTTTAGGAGGTCTTCAAAGTTGAAATGCTGATGGAAATGCTTTTCGTTGCCGCTGCCTCCTCTTCCACCATTTGTAAAGGCATCATGACCAAACTGGTCATACTCCTTCCGTTTATTTTCATCCGAAAGGGTCTCATATGCTGAAATGTAAAAGTAAAAAAATCTTAGTAAATCAAGCAAAAAGGTTGTCCTTTAAATACATCATTCAAGCAAAGAAATCTACACACAAATAAAGGAAGCAAAGTCGATATGCTGTTCATATCCATCTATACTTTAACCCTTTTGCTGCACGGCTTCCAGCTGGCCAGGTCCCGTGTACAGACCTGCATGCCTCCTCTGCTATAAGCTCATGGTCACTTCAGTAACTATAAACACCTAGCAGAATTGTTCAGCAGACTCTGAACAAACCTATAGCTTAGATCAGTGGATTACAGTCCAAGTTGTTCACCTCAAAATGTAACCACCCCACCCTCTGCCACTCCTTTCTCCAAAGAGGCTCAACTGCTCTCTCGCAGCCCCATCCCCTGCAGCTACCCCCCAAGTCACTTGAGTCCCTCACCTGACTCTCCCACCAGCTTCAGGTGCTTAGAGGGGATAAAAATATTTATTTTCTTTAGTGCCTTATCAGTCAAAAAATAACCACACACACGGGCCTGTATTAACCTCTCATATCTCAAAGACCAGAAAAAGTAGGGGGGGGCTGTCCACTGAGCAGGTGGATGGCAGGGGTGTCAGCTCACTGTTCTCTATGGTGCAGTTGGATGGAAACAGACTGTCAATTTCCATCCAAAATGATCTGCTAGACAGGTCCCCATCTGTCAGTTTCTGGTGGATCAGGTGCAGGCAGGTGTAGACGCACACTTGTCCAATTACATCCACCTCCCCATAGAGAACGGGTGGTCAGATCAGGCCCACCTGGGCAGGGAAAAAAAAAAAAAGTGACCCAATTAGTCTTGCTCATGTGAAAAGGGCCCAAGGCCTTGTTTACGCAGGGCGTACACCCCTACAAGGTCACGTTTACCTGTACAGGGATGCACAGGTGGTCTGTGCAGGCAGTCCCATTGATGTAATTTGGGATCAGAGAACAAAGAAAAAAGCCTGGACGGCAGCACTCCAACAACACCTTTATTTAGTTAAACTCCAGTGTACAGCATGAACAGAGCTGTTGCTCCCAATTTGACATCCATGCAAGTCTGGGTGGATGGCTCCCAAGCTCACACTGTCTGCGCTCGGGGTTGTGCACCCACGCAGATGTCAATTTGGGAGCAGGGGCTGTGCCTGTGTTGCATCCCAAATGACATAAATTGGACTGCCTTCATGGACGCAGAGAACACCTGTGCGGGTAAACATGGCCCTACACTTTAGTATGCCACATGTAAGCGATGCTTTAATAGCAATTCAGCAGACATTTTGTAAGTTGAGTTTGTGTGCACAAATAATGATTTTAGTGTATGGTTAGTAAAAATAGAGATCCAATGAACATTTGCACAATTATCGCAGGGCACAAAAAATGTGTAGCACATTCATTTATTCTACAGGTCATGCGTTTCATAAAATGTATAGTTTTGTGTGGCTTTTCAAATTCTGAAAGCTGCAAGTGAAAGAATGGTAACCTCTGGATTTTTAGGATAAAAGTTATTTTTTTAGTTTTGCATATCAGTTTACCATTTCACAAAAAAGTGAAATTTAAAATATTACAAATATATGGCATTTATTAACTCAATGCAGGTTTTAGCTTTTATTTTGTAGAACTTGAGTCATGCAAGAATCCACAAATTATTTTAGTGCATTTTTAGAATATTGTTTTGATAAACATTTGCACAAATATCATTGGGCCCTTAAAATCTGTAGCACCATTTTATACTACTGATACTGGTCATGCACATTCAGAAATGATCTGGTTTGGGTGGTCTTTTACAAACACTAAAAGCTGTAAAAAAAAAAAAAAAGCAATGGAAACATTGGAAAAATGGTCTAGCCAGCCAAGTTTAAAAGTGGAGTGCAGGGCCTGGTAGAGGAAGGGTTAATGTACATGTGTATGCACAGAAAAGAATCCTTATTAGTGCTTGTGGATGGGCCCAGGACTTTATAAAAAGTACAGTTGTGACCATGTGCTCCAGAGACAAAAGGTTGCGTTAGAAGCATAGCAAGCAATGATCTGTGCAAGGTATAATCAGTGCCAAGAATGTCTATTCACCTGCCAGAAGTACCATTGTGTTAAAAGATACACCCAAATCCGCTGCAGAAGAAATCTGTTGATCCTTTACATAGTTGCAAACCATGTATGCGTGCCCCGAGGAGATTCAAAATAAAGTGTTCAGGTTACTCAGATTAACCTATTAAAAAGGACGACTGATCTCCTCCTCCCCATCTCCCTCTATCTCTCTCCACCCCCTCCCCCCATATCTCCCTCACGAGAATGCAATCTCACTTTATGTTGGATTTTTTATAAAGATATATTGCAATACATGGAAAGCAAATTCTAATTTTCTTGATGCAACAATGACGTCATTTCAAGTAACAAACTTACCTTCTGCTATTTCTCTAAATTTAGCCTCTGCGTCGGGGCTTTTATTTTTATCGGGGTGATACTTCATCGCAAGCTTGTGGAAAGCTTTCTTGATCTGTCGCTCTGAAGCATTTTTTGGGACCCCCAAAATGTCATAGTAAGTCTTTTTTGCCAATATAACCTCAGATATTAATAGGATACAAACTGCAAATGTGAGCACGGATTGAGCTGAAGCCATCACTGAGGTCCCTGCAAAAACAACAAGGTATGTCATCAGCTACAAAAAAAACAAAACACAAGCTTATATGTCCTCTTGCATTGCTAGAGTAGTGTACCTACTGCTAAAGCCATTAGAAATCTCAACCTTCATGGTTCCTGCTCACTACAGAGCTCTGACTCAGCGGAGTGTTGGACCTCTGCAGAGAAGCCACTGCTTCCACACCAAGTAAGGGTTCATCTTTGCAGCATACTAGCAGGGGGCAGGCTTTTCTGACTATTTTCTGAAGTAATTAGGCCAAGACTTCTACAGCTTTTGTTTTGATGGATTTGGAAAGTATTTAGGCAGATTTAACTGTGGCTAAGTTGGGCTTACAGTAAACAAGTCACTGTCAGTGAACGATTTCTGGAGTAAACTTTAGGCACACTTATCTGCTTTCACTACCGTCAGTCATACTGCCAACACTAACCTCAGGATGTTATCTATGCTATGCATGTAGAGAACTTGTGCAGACCTTATGTGGGCTGCCATTGTTGCACTCATGTAAAAATGCTGACTGCTTAGCTTTCATGTTCACCTTCTTCCCAATTGACATACTTGTTCCAGGTTTTCCAGTTTGAGGATTTAGAAAGCGTTGAAAACAAATACAGCTGAGAAAATGCCATTTCCAGAATATGGGATAAATGGCAGTCTCCATGTTTCCTTCATATCCCATCTCTGTCCTGCAATGGGGCCCCCACTGCTCCGCAAGGATGAAATGTGCATTTATGTCTAGGGAATGGGAAGTTTTATATATCTGATCCCGTATATCTCAGGAGACAGCGATCTTCCTACATTCTAGTGGTGGACTGTCCCTTTGTGTGCTTGTCCAAAGCAGGGCTACAGACCAAGCATTGTACTTGACATCAGGGAACCTTTGCCCTTCATAGGAAAGAAGAGCCTGCATGGTCTGGTCCTGGAGGTTATAAACATTTAACCCTTGCAGTACAGGGGGCAACCACATTGCAAAGGGCACACTCTTGCTTTCAGAGTAGAGCTTTAAAGGCCAATTTCACCTTTGGAACATGTTCCACCCATATTTATGGTGGAAAATGCAACATACTCCAGCTCTCGTCTCCTCCCCCCCTCAGTGTGACATCAGGCAGAAAGTTCTGTGAATGAGCTACAAGTACTATTATCCATCGCTTGTGAGCATCCTCATACGTTATTAATTCTTCCTGCAGTTCAGCAAGCCCTGTTCACACCGATGCGACATGTCATCCAATTTGACAGATCAAAGTCACATGACAAGTCACACTATCAGGGTGGATTTGATTTAAATCACTAGTAAAAGGGCTATATTTAAATCAATTTTTAAAGAGTAACTGTCCTCTGTCCTGCAGCAGCTCCTCTGACCTGCTATTACCTAACTGACAGTCCCATTCAATTCAGTGCACATAGATTTGCAAAACATTCCTGAACTTTGTTTTATCTCATGGTATCCGACATTGTGTGAATGCATCAATGCAGTGCAGATTCTCAGCTTGCAGAGCTTAGATTCACTGAACGAGCTTACCAAAAATGTAAATATTGCAGAACATACAGCCTCATGCTACATAACCAAGCTCAATTTCATGCGGATTAAACAAAGTTAGTAAAGTTTCATAAATTGATAACTTTAGATGGATTTTTCCTCCAAAAGCATTTTATTAAAATAAATTTATTATAAAAAAATAAAAACACACCATTGATATATTCAACCTGCACTCTACTTCTGGCTAGGGAACAGTTTAAATTGGTGAGATTCAGGATTTTTATTCAACTTTAGAAAAAGATTTTTGCCAATTTCATGTGCGACTTACATTGACGTCCATACATGAAGTCGCACAGATGTCTGCAAGCCGCACATGAAATCGCACTGAGTGTGATATCAAAGTTGCATTTGGTGTGAACCGGGGCCCAACAGCCTGCCTGCATCAGCAGTGTACTGAGAGTCTGCAGGATACTGGCATTGCACCCCGAATCTGCCGATTGTGGATGCAATGCTTTAAAGGCTCCAGCATAGAAAATACACATTTATTTACCTGCAAAAGGCACAATTTTATTTTTGTTATAAAAAGTGAATTAAGGCTTACCTGTAGGTGCAAGAAATCTCTCCTTAACCCAAACGGTTAAGGAGATTATTTCCCCCCAAAAAACGGGCACCGATGTCTACGGCGCATGCGTGCCGTACACAGCGGGGCAGGCAAACTGAGTGTGCCGTTAGTGAAGGCGATCATGCCGTCATCGCTGCTCCGGCTAGTCACAGCTCTGGGGGAGCAACACCCGGAAAAGGTGGTGGCGTCGAAGGAGGTGAACGAGGACCGCTGCAGGGGCTTCGATCTCAGGCAAGTACTACATAATGAGCTAGTATGCATACCAGCTCATTATGCCTTTGTCTTGCTGGCTTTTTCTAGAGGAGGGTTTACTTCCTCTTTAAGCTGAAGTCAAAGTAATCCCTCTATGGCCAGTCCCTAACCTGATGCTTTATATACCGTACACTTAATGTACACGATATTTGGGATTGGAATAGAGGAAAAGCTTGTTTGTTGCATTCCAGGTCAGGGGTCAGACCTAACCCTCTCCAACTTGTGTATATTTGCCCCACACTGGCTCGCTTGACATGGGCACCATTCAGAAAAAACGTCTCATATTTTATTCAATGAACACACAGGACTAGGATTGGATAAGGAAGTAATTTTGATATCATTGCCCCACCCTGCCACCTCACCCCAATAGAAAAATGCTCTGTATGGTGCCCATGCTAAACAAGAGACCCCCTGTGGTTACTATGCAGCATGACAGCTGCTGAGCATGAACACTGGATGATAGTATGGATCGCTATTGCAGCAAGTCTACTGCCACCAAAATCTCACAGGTATGGAAAACGTATACTTGTAACATCCCACACTCTGAATGGTCTAAGGTTATCAGGAGGTGTACCCCAAGTTTCGGTGTTGGGACCCCTATTTGAATCTCTTTATAAATATAGGGTCTGGGATTTAAAGTACCATTTCATTCTTTGCAGATCATGCCAAGTTATGCAGTGGAATAACGTCCTTACAAGCCGACCTCAATAATTGGGCGGCTATGTGGCAAATGAGGTTTAATGTTGATGCATGCATCATACATACTAGGGGGGGTATAACAGGGGAGATCCGTAGTGGAGAAGGATCTGGGGGTTTTGGTAGATCATAAGCTCAATAATAGCATGCAGTGCCAAGCTGCGGTTTCCAAAGCGAGCAAAGTCCTTTCTTGGATATAGATAGATTTTACCCCTGCACAAATTAATAAGACTTCATCTGGAATATGCATTTCAGTTTTGGCCACCAGTTCTCAAAAAGGAGATCAGTGAACTGGGAAAAAGTGCAACCAAACTGATAAGAGGGATGGAGGAGCTCAGCTATGAGGGAAGATTAGAGGAACTGAATTTAATCACTTGAGAAGGAGATTAACAGGGGACATGATCAACATGTGTAAAGACATAAGTGATCCATATAGTGGACTTGGTGTGGAGTTATTCACCTTAAGGTCATCACAGACAAGTGACTCTTTACATCAAGAAAATAAATAGATTTCATCTCCAAATATGGAAAGGTTTCTTCACAGTAAGAGCTGTGAAAAGGGACTCCCTCCAGACATAGTTTTGGCTAGCTCAGTAAATTGCTTTAAAAAGCCCTTTATTAGCTGAACTAGATGTGATCTTTTAACCAAACTATGGATCAATGTAACTATGGGGGGGGGGATAAACTAACTAAAATTCAGCTTTAAGAGCACCCCCCTGATCACTGCAAGGCTAATAAGAAAGGTGGAGGCAGAGTACAAGTGTCCTACATCAAGAGACCACAGTGGGTGGCAGGGAATAGAACTTTATGCAGTCCAGCAAACTTAGAAGCATAATGTCATGGGATGTGGTGCTGTTCTTGCTCAGTCATAGCCACGGTAATATATATATATATATATATATATATATATATATATATATATACACACACACCCCCCAAACAAACTGATCACCACCAGGGGCTCCATACAAGCCAAGGACCAGCCCAGTCCCAGGCTGACCCCTGTGTGCAGCCTCAGACATAGAGAACAAGCTAGACATGCAAAGACATGACTCCTGCTCACCACAGAGCAAATCCTATAGAGAGGCACTACAAAGCATACAAAACCCCATAGCCAAATCGCTTCACTTACCCAACCTTGAACAGCGACGAGCTTCCCTGACACCTCAGGACTTATGTGCGCTGAAAGCCCCGGTCCCGCCCACTCAGCCACCAGCTGCTCGGCTCGGCTACACGACACACTCCGCTATTGGTGGCTGCCTCACCACGTGACCTTAGGCGCACGTGGAAGGCTGTTGTTACTTGAGGGCTGGAGGGGGCGTTACTTCCGCTGACAAGTCCTCGCGCTCTGGATCAGTGTTGGAAATTCCATAAGCGGACGCGGGAAAGTCAGCTGAAAGGGTGGGCGGGGCTATGAAGTCAAAGCCACGCTAAGATTCAGCAGCCAATGGGTGAAGAGCAGCGATGCCGTTGTAACCAGTTAGATGTCGCAAAGGCGGTTACAGTACCGTGTGCTGTTCATGAAGCGCTTTACCTGTACTGCTATATAGTGTTGGTGACAGACATGTACAACTGAGTAAAATTAGAATACTGACGTAGCTATGGGTTAAGCCTAGCGAATGCATGCTGTTTTTAAACGGTGCCCGCATCAAAAATGGCGGAGCCAGGTCATGTTATAGTGGCAGCAGCTCCCAGGTAAGTTGCTACTAGTGCTCGGACCACGCCAGGTACCCGGATGCGGAAGAGCTGAGTTTCCGTGTGTAGCGTGCTCGCTGTGCCCTGAGTGACCAGACTGGGACCCGAGTGGAGTGGATGCAAGTATAGCGCCCGCATCAGCTGTCCTCTATTACAGGGACAACGAATGACCGGTACAGTGATAGAAGAACATTGTCATTATAACACTAGGATTAGACATGACCTAGAGGTCACATGCTATGGTTTATGTGTGTAGGGATTTGGGACCAGATCACTGTTTTAGTAAGGCGGAGAAAATAGGATGGAACTGTGCTAAATTGGTGTGGAAATGCCGTGCAAGACAGATTTCAGAGATGAATATTTATTATTATTTTTTATTTGCTTATTATTTTTATATATAAAATCTATATATATATAATTTTTTTTTTTTTTGCGCTGTAAGCTAAAAAATACCATTTTGGAAAACAACTGAACAATATCTTTCACTTTCTGCTATAAAACACATCAAATAATAATATATATATATATATATATAAAACATTTATATAAGTGGAGTTCCACCCATAAATATAACATTACATCAGTAGTTTTAAAAAAAAATGTCATTTGTCCTTTAAGAAATTTTTTTTTTTTTTTTAGATGCCTTCAAAGTGTTGTTGCTAGGCAGAATAGTTAATCTTCCCTCTTCTTGCACCTAGGTGCTTAAAGGGTCACTAAAGGATTTTTTTTTTTTTTTTAGCTAAATAGCTTCCTTTACCTTACTGCAGCCCTGGTTTCATGTCCTCATTGTTCGTTTTTGCTTTGATGTTGCTGTAATTCTGCTGTGATCTCCACACTTCCTGCTTGTCTTTTTCCTTATAACTAGGGTTGAGCGAACCCGAACTGTAAAGTTCGGGTTCGGTACGGACTTTGGGTTTTTCCCGAACGCGAATAATTGAAAAAAGTCCGGGATCGAAGTTCGGGGGGAAAAAAATGTGCGGAGGTCCCCGCAAATTCAATAACCAGACCCTTTAGGTCTGGTATGGATATTCAGGGGAACCCCGCCGTCAATTTAAAACAAAAATGACGTGCGGTTCCCCCTAAATATCCATAACCAGACCCGTTATCCAAGCATGTTGACCTGGCCGGCCGCAGAAAAGAGGGGGGGACAGAATGCGGGCCCCCCCCCCTCTCCTGAACCACACCAGGCCACATGCCCTCAACATGGGAAGGATGTCCCCATGTTGATGGGGACAAGGGTCTCATCCCCACAACCCTTGCCCGGTGGTTGTGGGGGTATGCGGGCGGGAGGTTTAGCAGAATCTGGAAGACCCCTTTAAC
This sequence comes from Rana temporaria, assembly GCF_905171775.1. NCBI lineage: Eukaryota > Metazoa > Chordata > Amphibia > Anura > Ranidae > Rana > Rana temporaria. The sequence continues at coordinate 174,495,485 of NC_053491.1, forward strand.
AAAGGGGACCCCCAGATCCTAACCCCCCCCCCTGTGTTAAATTGTAATGGGGTACACTGTACCTCTACCATTTCACGAAGGAAGTGTAAAGTCTTGTAAAAAAACACACTGACACCAAAGAATAAAGTCCTTTATTAAAAAAAAAAAAAAAACATCCAGCGGTGAGAAATCCACTCGTTCCCGGCTTCCTGCGTTGTCCTGATCCTGCGACGGCTGCGGGTGATCTCCCGCGATGAGAAGATCCTGCGTCGGGTGATCTCCGCTCCGGCGATAAGAAGATCCATCCGGCGCAGCAGCATCCCCAACTTCCTCTCAGCGCTGGACACAGCCCAGCGAATGACGCGCTGGAGCTGTGACATTACTTATATAGAGGAGGCAGAGCCACCCGTCACGTGACCCCGCCCCCTCTGACGTACCCTCTGCTACGTCACTGGGTAAGGTCTTTCCTCTTCTCGGGTCTGGTTATGGATATTTAGGGGGAACCGCACATCATTTTTGTTTTAAATTGACGGCGGGGTTCCCCTGAATATCCATAAAGATAGAAAAAATATTGCGCATACCAAAATAAATGTGTGACAGCTGCGTCTCAAAATGTTATACAACATTAACCCAACATAAATTAAAAAAGGAGTCGCGCTAAGTGATTGAAAAAAATTTGCATGTGAATGATATCAAATGAATAATTATGTGCAAATCTAAAGACCATGAACCAAAATAGTCATAACAGATCAAAAAAATTGTCCATAAAATAATTAGTGAGAAAGAGGGAATAAACCCAATCAAATGAACAATGTATATATAGAAATACAGTCCTAATAATAGTGATGAAGAAAGTCCCGAAGTGTTAAATAAAGTCGCTTCAGTTAAGACAGTGATCAGACTTGGATCAGACTTGTAGGCGACTTCCATTGAAATCAATGGGTACAAATCGCCTGCAAGTCGGATTGAAGTAGTACAGGAACTTCTTTTGAAGTCGGAAGCGACATGAGTAGTGTGTATTAACACCGCTCCCATTCACTTACATTTGTTTTTCTCTGCGCCGCGACTTAGGATGACTTGAGGCGACTTCAAGTCGGATCCCAAGTCGCCCCAGTGTGAACCGGCTCTTACTTCACATAAACATGAAACCAGTTTAAAAACAAAAGTGAAACTACAGGCACATTATATGATTGAATTTAATCTATTTTTAATCATTTTTAAAAGGAATCGGTTAACTTATGTCTCCATACCCTGTAAACAGTCATTTCAGCAAAGAATTTTTTTTTTCCTTTAGTGATCCTTTTAAGCTTCCTAACCTACATAGCTTCCTTTACCTTCCTTTTACTTACTCCTATATCTGCTGTTTTGCAGTGGTTAACTTGGCATGTTGATGGCGTGCATGTCAGTGCACGCCTTCGGACGGAGGGGGCTCTGCGGTGTGATGCGGTCGGTGTGCTGCCCTTAAGCTGGCCCCTTGAAGGCATCCTGCCTCGTTGGAGATGTGCCTCCTCCTCCTCTCTCTCCTATCGGGCACCCACATAGTCAGTGACCTCATCATCCCCTCCCTCCTCATCACTGGAGCAAACCTGGCAGTATGTTGCAGCTGAGGGAACATGACTGCCAGATTGCTGTCCTTCTTGGGCACCCCCTCTCTCTGGGCTCACGTTGCTGCCTTCCTCTAGCTGGGTACCATCATCAGAGCCTTCAAAACGCTGCACATCCTCCTGCAGCATGTACCCAAAACTGTGGTCAAACAGTTCAGGGGACTCCTCAGGAGGACATGGTGGGGCTAGGGAACAAGTGACTGATGCCATTGAGCAGAGGGAAGAGGCCGCATTGGCAGCTGCTTTGCCAGACAAAGTACCCTGAGCCTGGGTGAGGGAGGATGAGGACAGCTTGGTCATCCACTCTACAAAGTCTTCGGCATGTTGCAGCTCAACGTGGCCAGCTGCCGGAAAAAAGGACAAGGGTGTCCCATGGCCACGTGCTGATGAGGATGCAATGTGTCCACGACCAGCACTGTTGCCTCTAGACGCAGAGCCTGCTTGCCCTCTTATTGGCTCGTGACTGTCTGCCTCTCCTTGTCCTTCCATACATACTAATGGCCTGCAGGGAGATGTAGCTGCACAAAGCTGGGATATATATATATATATATATATATATATATATATATATATAATATATATATATATATATTCTGATTAAACTGCAGCTAGCAAAAATCAACTGCCTGCCTGTAGTATTATTAGTATGAGAACACCAGCAATTATCTTCAGTTGGCTTTAGTTGCACACTGTGCAGAGGACACAGTACACTAACTGAAAATACTGCAGCTCCCTGCCTGTGATATTAGTATGAGAACACCAGCAATTGTATTCAGGTAAGCTTTAGGTGCACACTGTGCAATGGACACAGTACACTAAGGCTGCATTCACACCTAGGCGTTTTTACGCCCGACGCCCCACGCTATTGCAGCCTGCAATACGCTGGAGGGGTGATTTAACATTGTCGGCTATGGAGATGGTTCACATCTCCACGCCGAATGCCTGAAACTCAAAACAAGTCCCGGACCCTTTTTTCCAAGGGGGCTTCGGCGTTCGGCATAGCCGACAATGTGAAATGACCCCTCCGGCGTATTTTAGGCTAAAAAACGCCGCGTTTTGTCGCGGCAAATCGCGGGACAATACGCCACGTTCAGGTGTGAATGCAGCCTAAGTGAAAATACTGCAGCTGGCACAATCGCCTGCCTGCCTGTCAGTATATTAGGAAGAGAATACAGGAATGGATCTAGCTAAACTGAATACAGTATATAAATATATATACAACACCTGGGATGCATATATATCCTCACACACTGTAACTGCAGCTAACTGACTTGCCTGCTCTATCTAACTCAATTGAAATCGCTCGCTCTCTCTCGCTCTCTGTGATTGGCCAATCATTAGCCAGCACTGCAATGCCGCAGTGAATTATGGGCTGTGATGCCACACTCGAATTTGGCACAAACGGCCCATAATATTCACAATTCGACAAACGATCGAACATACAGTGTTCGACTCGAACACGAAGCTCATCCCTACTTGTGAGTATAAAACTTACCACTTTGTATAATAATAAAGTGATTGGTTTTAGGATAAGGCGATAGGCTTGTGTGCCGCTCTGTCTTTTTATGGTTGCACATGGAAGGAGATTCCACAATACAGGCAAAAAATTTCCCAGCAGACTTGCCAGCAAAAGAAACAAATTGTCCCGTCTAACAATTCAGGGTAACGGAGGCTTTTGTTGCACTCATTTGTAAATTTACGTGAAAGCTGCAGCGCCCCCCCAAGGCTCCTCTGTAAAGTGCGGCCCTAACTCTATATATCTGTTTAGTTGCAGGTTTGTCCCTACATAGGATTGTTACTCTGTATTGCTTTCACTAAATATCCTATGAAGAGACCCGGTCACCAGACACAACTTTTCTATTTATTGAAACATAAATATATTTTAATTATCACAGGAATTTCTATAATTAGGGTCGCCACCTTTTCTTCAAGTCAAACCCAAACACTTTAGCGGCGCACAGCAATCTTTTTTTCTAGTATAAACTATTCATATATTTTGCAAATTAAATAAAATTTCTAATCAAATGAAGTTAATCACAAGAGTCCCCCTTTTACATCAGAACTCTGATGTAAGGGGGAACACTGTGGCCTCTGGTGTAAAGGGGAACTCTGATGTAAGGGGTGCTCTGAGAACCCTGAATTACCTTTGTGTACTCAGAGGCAGGAGAGAGAAGGGGGGGAGACTGCAGTCACAGACAGGGATGGATGGTGAGCTCACTCACCCCTTGGCAGTCAGTACCTCTCATCCAAATGTATCTGAGGCTGCTGGACTTCAAATTTCTGGCCCCAACTTTCCTTTTCCAAGGGCACAGCGCCAGGGATTGGAGTGTGGACAGACACAGATGTGTAGGGGTGGGAGAAAGAAGAGCCAATCAAGCCCTCTCTTCTCTCCCGTTTGTGTGGGGGAGGGGTAATTGTTAATGCTGGCTTTTGGTCAGTGTGAAAGAGAGCAACTGCAGCCAGCAACTCTGCTGGGAAGCCACCTGTCCGGATGAATCCCAGACAGGTGGCAACCCTATCTATAATGCCGACAATTTACAAATTTATATTGCACAATCATATCGGATATAAACGAGACCAAGGATAAATCCAAGGACAGATCCAAGCTTTACTCACCGGCCAGCCAGCTGACAACCAAATCAATCTATCTAACAGTATGCATTAACCACTTCCTTACCGGGCCTTCTCTCCTACATGCAAAAATCATATTTTTTTTTGCTAGAAAATTACTTGGAACCCCCAAACACACACACATATATATATATATATATATATATATATATATATATATATATATATATATATATATATATATATATATATATATATATATATATATATATACACATACATACATACATACAATTTTTAGCAGACACCCTAGGGAATAAAATGGCGTTAATTGCAACTTTTTATCTCGCATGGTATTTGCGCAATCATTTTTCAATTAATTAAAAGATGACAAAACAGTAAAGTTAGCACAATTTTTTTTGTATAATATGAAAGATGATGTTATGCTGAGTAAATAGATACCTAACATGTCATGCTTTAATATTGCACACACTCATGGAATGGCACCAAACTTCAGTACTTAAAAATCTCCATAGACGAAGCTTCGCTTATTTTTTTTTTTTTTACAGGTTATCAGTTTACAGTTACAGAGGAGGTCCAGTGCTAGAATTGTTGATGATATTCTAACGTACGCGGCGATACCTCACATGTGTGGTTTGAATGGCGTTTACATATGTGGGCGGGACTTATGTGTGTGTTCACTTCAGTTTTTTTTTTTTTTTTTTTTTCTTTTACACTTTTCAATTTTTTTATTTCTTTTTTTTAAGATCACTTTTTTCTCGAGTCGTCTTCCAGGACGGCACCTTGAGAGTAGACTGGCTCCACCTGACAGGAAACACAATCAAAAAGAGGTTTAAAAACCCCGCCCCTCCCCGTGCACCTCAGTTCATGATTGTGTTTCCCCCAGCGAAACGTTTTTTTGTTTTTCCAAAAAGACCTAAGGCCTGGGGCTGGTGGTCCCCCTCCTGGAAGTGAGCCATGGGTCCTGGGAGGCCTTGAGCTCAGTGAGGCTATTGCCTGTCCGGAGGGTCTCCCTGTATTGAGGGGGGGGGGAGCGGAAGGAAAAACCATGTTTGGAAACCCCCCCTGGCTAGGTGTATCTGGGATAGTGGCTACCTCAGAACACCTAGGTGGCTGGAATCCCTCTCTCCCGAGCGTCTTCCTACCTGCTGGGCTGGGTAAAGATGCATCTCCGCGCTGTGGACTCGGCTGCTGTTCTCCCAGGCTCGTTTCTCGGTGGAGCCAGCATTCGACGCTGCATCGATGGCGGCGCATGGTGATGACGTACTTCCGGTTCCGGTCTTCACCAAAATGGCGGCCGCCATCGGCGTTGGCTCACACACACGGATCGCAGCAGGGGAGAGAGTGGCGCCCGATTCGACGGTGCCATGGAGCGTGAGGACCGCCCGGCACTATCCGCTGCTGCAGAGGAAGCCACCAGGGGTGAGTCTACCTCTAAAAAACCTCATTGGGGCACTTGGACTGGGTCCTTATTCCCCACACACCCCCCTTCCCTTCCCCTACTCCCTTTTTGTATTAAAGCCTCTGTCTTTTACTTTCAGGGGAAGAGGTTACTGCCCAGGGGGAGGCTTCTAGTGTTTCTGCTAAACATACATCTAAAGCTAAAAGATGTGGGAATTGTAGCATTAAGCTAGCCACTGACTATTCCAAGCTTTTGTGTGCTAAGTGCATTCAAAAACTTACAGGGAAGGAAACTTCGCTAATAATGAAAGAATTCCTGACGGTTCAGTCAGAGATGCTTTCCACGTTAAAAGAGTTTAAGGAAGCCTTAAAACCCAAAGGACCTGATCCCCTAGCAGCTGGACCCTCCTCACAGGAAAGCTTATCCACCTCGGCTCCAAAATTGTTGAGGGCTAGGGACGTTCTTCTGTCAGACTCTGAGGATTCAGAGGCTCAGGAAGAAGGTCTCATTGATAGAGAACAGAGAAAGATCTATCTGGGATTCTTAATAGATTCCTTAGAGAAAAAGCTTCTCCTACCAGTAGACAAGGTCCAGAGACTCATCTCAGTGGTCAGGTCTGTCAGGGGAACAGCAGATATTTCACTCAGGGAGATCATGAGGTTGTTGGGACTTATGACCTCATGCATCCCAGCAGTTCCGTGGGCTCAGCTCCACTACAGGCCACTACAGGCCTTCCTCCTCTCCTCCTGGGACGGGAAGGAAACATCCCTAGACTCCAGGGTCTCCATTCCAGAGTCGGTAAAGAACACTCTAAAGTGGTGGCTCATTCCTCGGAACTTGGAAAGAGGCCTTCAGTGGAACCAGTCAAATCCCCTCAGGATAACTACGGATGCCAGCTCCTGGGGATGGGGAGCCCACATGGCGGGCCTACAGGCCCAGGGTTCCTGGGATCGACACCAAAGGGAGTCGTCTTCCAACTTCCGAGAATTATTAGCGGTCGGAAGAGCCTTGGAAGCGTTCGAGGAGAGAATCCTGAACCAGGAAATACAAATTCTCTCCGACAACGCGACCACGGTGGCGTTCCTGAACCATCAGGGAGGCACCAGGTCCCGTTCGCTCCTAAGGTTGTCCCTAGAAATTCTAGGCTGGGCAGAACAGAGGGTCCACTCCCTGTCAGCAGTCCACATCAGGGGAGTCCTAAACCTAGAAGCGGACTTTCTAAGCCGCCAACCCATTCTCCAGGGAGAGTGGGAACTAAGTCAGGAGGTCTTCGATTGGGTATGTCATCATTTCGGCATCCCAGAAATAGACCTCTTTGCTCACAGGAGGAACAAGAAGATAGAAAGGTTCTTCTCCCTCTCCCGGGATCAGGGATCGGAAGGGGTGGACGCGTTGGCCCAGGCCTGGACATTTTACCTAGCCTATGCCTTCCCTCCTCTGAATCTGATCCCGAGGGTATTGCAAAAACTGAGTCGTTCACAAGGGAAGCTGATCCTGATCGCTCCCTGGTGGCCCAAAAGATCTTGGTTTCCAATGTTAGAACAGTGGTCGGTCCTTCCTCCCCTCCCTCTCCCGGTCCGGGTGGACCTTCTGCGGCAGGGGCCGATCTTTCATCCAGAGCCAGGCTTTTTCAGTCTGACGGCCTGGTACTTGAGAGGTGGAACCTGCAGCGGAAGGGTTGCTCAGAGAAGGTAATAGATACCCTCTTAGCGAGTCGTAAGGAAGTTACCAGGAAGATCTATGCCAAGACCTGGGGGGTGTTTTCACGCTGGTGCGCAGCAAGACAAGCCCCACTACCCGAAATATCGGTTATCTTGGAGTTCCTTCAGGAAGGGGTAGATCTAGGTCTAGCTACGAGAACCCTAAGAGTACAGGTTGCCGCCTTGTCCTACTTTTTAGACAAGAGGCTGGCTCTGGATCCTCTTATTAAGAGGTTCCTGACGGCCAGGGATAGGTTATCACCTATACAGATATCCAGAGTTCCCCCTTGGGACCTCTCCCTGGTGTTAGATCAGCTATCCAAACCTCCGTTTGAACCGATAGACAGCATCCCGGTTAGGCTGTTGGTATTTAAATTCTCCTTTCTTTTGGCCATCACCACGGCCAAAAGAATAGGAGACATGCAAGCGCTCTCAATCAAAGAGCCTTATTTTCGTTTATTTGAAGACAGGGTAGTCCTAAGTCAGGATCCCCTGTACCTACCTAAGGTGGCAACGAAGTTCCATAGGTCACAAGAAATTATACTTCCTTCTTTTTGCGCAAACCCACAGAATGAAAGAGAACGAACCTTTCATTGTTTGGATGTAAGACGCTGTTTGTTAATTTATTTAGAAAGGGTGAGCGAGTTCAGACGCTCATCACACTTGCTAATCAACTTTTCAGGACAGAAAAAGGGTTGCCAAGCATCTAGAGCCTCCATATCTAGATGGATAAGACAGGCAATTTCAGTAGCATACAGTAAGGCTGGCAAAACAGTACCTAAAGTCAAGGCACATTCCACGAGATCTATAGCAACCTCCTGGGCAGAGAGAGCAGGAGTTTCAGTGGAACAAATCTGTAGATCAGCAACGTGGTCAAGCCAGAATACCTTTCTAAAACACTACCGAGTGGAACTCCTGTCACCCCAAGACTTGACGTTTGGCAGAAGAGTCCTGCAGGCAGTGGTCCCGCCCTAAGGTAGGCCTGAGGGTTACTTGCTTATCTCTCAAGGTGCCGTCCTGGAAGACGACTCGAGAAAATACCAGTTACTCACCGGTAGCTGTTTTTCTATGAGTCTTACAGGACGGCAGGCCTATTTCCCACCCTGAGGAATTTATATGGTTTGTATTTTTATATACTGGTTCCCGTGCTCTTATGGTGGTTACTTTATCACGAACTGAGGTGCACGGGGAGGGGCGGGGTTTTTAAACCTCTTTTTGATTGTGTTTCCTGTCAGGTGGAGCCAGTCTACTCTCAAGGTGCCGTCCTGTAAGACTCATAGAAAAACAGCTACCGGTGAGTAACTGGTATTTTGTAGCAAAAAAAAATGCTAAGATATATTATATATATATATTATATATATATATATATATATATATATATATATATATATATATACACATACACATACACACATATATTTTAGCAGAAAATGTTTTATGTCGCATGGTATTTGTGTAGCAGTTTTTTAAATACACTTGTTTTTCTTTTTATTTCTTTTTTTTTTTTTCCATGAGAATTTCTTTCTGTGGCTGAAACTAAGGATTATTAACCATTTGATGACCAGGCATTTTGTTTACATGTAGAAATCAGCACCCCTAAACACTATAATTTATATATTATACACACTTTTTATTCGGTTTGCACTGAAAATTGTATGTTATACATGAAAAAGCCCTTTAATGATATTTTATACAAGTCGTAGTATAAAGTGTAAATGGTGATAGTTTAATACATACAGCACAGAGGGGAGAGGCGCAGCAACATTTGCACTTTTTATGAACTTCTTATGAATTATTTAGACAGAGACGGCCCCCTCACATGGGGTCTAAGATACGTTAGGCCGCTGTAACTTTGGGCGCAAGTTCTGTATTCAGAAAGAACTTGCGCCCTTAGTTACGGCGGTGTAACGTATGTGTGGCGGCGTAAGCCCGCCTAATTCAAATGGGGATGTTGGGGGCGTGTTTTATTTAAATTTGAGTTGACCCCGCGTATTAAGTTTTTTTAACGGCGCATGCGCCGTTCGTGAAAAAATCCCAGTGCGCATGCTCAAAAATCCGCCGCAAAACATTATTGCTTTCGACGTGAACGTAAATTACGTCCAGCCCTATTCGCGAACGACTTGCGCAAACGACGTAAAGTTTTCAAAACTCGACACGGGAACGACGGCCATACTTAACATTAGCTACGCCTCATATAGCAGGGGTAACTATACGCCAAAAAAAGTCTAACGTAAACAACGTAAAAAAATGCGCCGGCCGGACGTACATTTCTGAATCGGCGTAACTACCTAATTTGCATATTCCTTGCGCAACTATACGGAAGCGCCACCTAGCGGCCAGCGTGATAATGCAGCCTAAGATACGACGGTGTAAGACACTTGCGCATAGATATCCCTAAGATCCGACTGGTGTAACTGATTCTCTGAATCAGGTGCATAGATACGACGGCCGGACTCAGAGATACGCCGTCGTATCTCTATCTGAATCCGGGCCCACGAGTCCCCTCCTACAATAGTACTGACCATTACACTAACCTCCACACGGACCTACATGATTCCTAGACTGACCATTACACTTACCCACCTGTCCACTGCACTGACCTTCCCAATTCCTACATTGGCCACTACACTGCACACTGACCACTAACCCACACTGACCACTACACTGACAACTAACCCACACACCACCACACTGCACACTGACCACTAACCCACACACCACCACACTGACCACTAACCTGCACACTGACCACCAGGGCTGGTGCAAGGATTGTTGCCGCCCCCCCCCCCCCCCCGGCTGCGCCCTGAACCACTTTACGCTGCAACACATGTGATCTTAGAAAAAAAGAAGCCCTAAGGCAAACGCTGCGCTACAATCGGTATGGTGCGGCCGTGTGGGGCGTCCGCATCCTGTTTACATTTCAAGGTTTAACATTTATTTCACACATGGTTTTAAAAACATAGCGCTGCACTCTTTCCATGTTTTGAACACGTGACCTATCTGACCCCCTGACACACACACTGATCCACCTGACTCCTACTTCCTGCACTACTCACATTACACTGACCCGCCTACACTGACCCCCGACGCCTACCCGACACCTTCACTGACCCCCGACACCTACACTGACACCTATACTGACCCCCGACGCATACACTGACCCCCGACACCGACCTGACCCATACACTGACCCCCGACACCTACCTGACACATACACTGACCCACCTGACTCCTACAGTAAGCGTCCTACTTCCTGCACTACTCGCACCCCCCTCGCCACAGCTTAGTGCAAATCCATCCTCCTTACCTCTGTCCCGACTCCCCGCCAGCGCCATCCACCCGCAGCCCGCTCCATGGTGTCAGACGCTGCACCTCCATGATGCTCCCATCTCTACAGAGCCGAGTCGGAAGACGGCAGCCCCGGCGGCTCACACTGTGTTTGTCTCCCGCCGCCGCCGCCATGTTCTGTATTTCCCGGCGCACTGTGATTAGGTGTATAGCGGTCATGTGCAGAGGCGGGACTTCTAGAGCGATCACGGACAGGCCAGCCCCACACCGCACATGACACCCATACGCCAGGGCGCCGGACACCAAACATGGCGGTCGGTGATTGGGGACACAGGAAATAAAAATTGGGAGGAGGCACGGATTGTCGCCCCCCCCCCCCCCCAAGCTACGCCACTGATCCTATATACTTTGTACCTGTTTATTTGCAGCCATTTGTTCTGTACATTCTTGTAAAATCCAGAGATTAAACAGATTTTTCAGAGACTCTCAAAACAAGAGATGGGGAGCTGCAGTTCCACACTGTTCAAGAGCTCTGAGAGCTGATTGGTGGGAAGGGTCCCTCCCCCCCTCTCCTTCCTCTTCACATAGGAACAGAGCTGAGGCTATTAATCATAGGCTGTGTGTTGGAACTCCCTCCACTGTCACCTTTTTAGCTCTTGGTGTCAGGGAAACTTCTCAGAAGTGACTCCTGCTGATAACAGAGGAACTAGACGGCAGAAATAAAGTGCAACGGAGAGAGGCAAGTAAACAATATGGAAATATGTGCTTTGTTTAGATTTCATGTCTCGGTTCTCACTCATGCGGGCGCGAAGTGGGAGTTCAAACCCATATGTCAGTCTGGCTTCGGGAACAAATTCAAAGACGTCTGTGCGGGTTACTGAAGTCGTTTGGGAACTACTTTTGGGGATCAGTGCGGTGATGCAAAGTCGACGTTGTACCGATTCGGATGGTGCCGTTGCCAGCAATAGCCGACGATTTGACATGTCAAACTGGCCCGATTGTGAACGTGGGCTTGCAACCACTTTAATACTAGACATTAATAATGCTACCATTGGCGCCATTATGTGTGTGTTAGGGCTCTGTTATTGCTGACTTTTTTACTGCCCCTTATTTAAGTAAGCCTAATTTCAAATATGGCCTCATGCTCACTGGACGTTTTTAAAAAATAAAAAAGCCAGGAAGGTTCGCTGTAAAATATTGTAGCTGTAGAATGAGGTTTTTCAGCAATTTTGTAGTAGCGTTTTTTTTTTTTTTTTTAGCAAAACTATACTCCTATAAAAGCTTATGGGTTAAAAACGCTGATAAATGCAGAATAGCCAAGTTTTTTTGGGCGTTTTTATGCTGTTTTTCAGATTTAGAGTTTTTTTACTGCTGGAAAAACTCCTCAAAACCCACTAGTTCTGGGGGGCTTTCAGCTAGAAAACATCCCTGCCAAAAACTGCTGACAACAGCCTGTGTGTGCATGGACACATAGGATAACATGCTGGGGAGTTTACTGGCAGCAGAAAAAAACGTCTGAAGCCAAAAACAGCAGCTGTAAAATAGTCCAGTGTGCGTGAGGCCTTATACTACAAGGACTCTTGCGCATGGCCATTCGGGTATACAGCAGTGGTGTATTTTGGTACATTGGCGCTTCTCTCGAATGTTCTTCCGTAGCAGGTCCCAGGCTTTGGTGGTGGAGTCCTTTTAACTTCACCATTGTCCTGGTTCCTTCCCTAGACAGCTCTCTAAGTGAGTGTCCTGACAGGAGGAGCAGTACTGCATACATCCCCCCTGACTCCGTTCTGCACACAGCCTCCCCCAAGACTGCCTCCTTCTTGGGATTGGCACTGGACAGACCTCCCTACCCCCACAGCGGAGACCTAGGTGAGCGGAACAGAGGGAGTGGTCAGGGACTGATAATCTCAGGCAGGGGACTGAGCTGTCCTGCTTAAAGCGGAGCTCCACCCTAAAGTGGAACTCGCGCTGATCGGAACCCTCCGGTGTCACATTTGACACCTTTCAGGGGGGAGGGGGGTGCAGATACCTGTCTAAAGACAGGTATTTGCACCCACTTCCGGCCACACAGTTTCAGGTAAACTGCGGGCATGACGTCACCTTCCGTCCTCCCCCCGTTGTGCTCTGGGAACACTTGGCTCCCAGAGCACAGCGGGAGCCAATCAGCGGCGCAGCGCAACTCGCGAATGCGCCGTAGGGAACCGGGTAGTGAAGCCGGAGCGCTTCACTTCCTGGTTCCCTCACTGAGGATGGTGGGGGGAGCAGCAGAGTGATGAGCGATCGCTCGTCCTCTGCTGCGGACGGCGCTGGACTCCAGGACAGGCAAGTGTCCTAATATTAAAAGTCAGCAGCTGCAGTATTTGTAGCTGCTGGCTTTTAATATTTTTTTTTTCATGGCACATCCGCTTTAAGAGCAGAGACGGCTCTTTATTTAGGTAAATTAGGCAGCCACGATTGCTCCTCTGCTCATTTGCCTGGGGGGCGGCGCCGCCCAAGGCAAACGCCTTGTTTGCCTCACGGTAGATACGCCCCAGGTTTACAGTCCTACAGAGTAAAATAAAAAATGTCTCCCAAGAGCCACAGGTGCAGCATAATTCTTCCCATTGACATGTATCACAAAATACACTGTGCATGCTTGACTGCTGGTACTCTAATGTGCGCAGGTATGGCATATTTATGAAAGCGGAACATTTTATGTTTGAAAAATATACCTATATGTGTAAACGTGAGTGCCAACAGTTTTGCATGTGTATTGCTGCACAGCATATTCTGTAATGCATGTCAATGAACAAAATACGATGCAGCTGTGGCTCCCAGGTGCCACAAGACGTATTTTACTTTGTATGACCATGTGCAAATTTCATATGATATACACTATTTATGTAATATTAGGCACAGTTATCACTGTTGTGTTATCAGTGGATACGGCGTTTAAAAGTAATGTATGGGAATTTTTTTTTTTATTATTCATACTTGAGCCCTTTTCACACTTGTGGGACTGCAAAGTCACAAGTTGTACCCCCATGATTTCATGAGTACCATTCATATCTGCGGGACTTCAAGTCGCCCCTGTACTACTTTGGTCTGACTTTGATGCGAGTTACACAGGCATTCCCTAAAATCATGGCCGCATCATGTGACACGGTTGTGTGAAAGGGGTCTTGGGTGGATGCAGCATCGGTCCGATGCTTCATCTGTTAGTTGCCACTCTCTGCTCTGCCTCCCCCCTTTGCTCACTGGAGCGCTGGGCTGTGGAAGGGACGGGAGCTGCTCACTGTGAGGCTGAGCCGGGTGCCTGTCCAGGGAGGTGGGCAGATCCCGACCATATAGTCACCATCCTTCCTAAACCTGGACTGGCTCTGTGATGTCAGCTTTGGCTGTACTGCTCCTTAACTCTTGAACAATGGTGAGCAAATACTTGTTTATCTTCAGAAGCCAGGCAGCCTCACCTAGCAGCAAGCAAGCGCTTCCAGGGGTTAAGGAAACATTCTTCCCCTAACATTTACAGAAAAGACTCAAAGTTTTCATTTGCTTCCTCCTGGTGTTTCCTCAGCTATGCAGTGTTGCTGGACTTCGGACAGATTTTTAAAAACTGAAGGAGAGAAGAGTGTTTTTCTTGTGGGAAGAGAAAATGCAGGCCATACTTCTTCTTTTTTTTTTTTTTTTTTTATTGGCTAAGCATATTTAAGTGTAAGCTTATATAGTTAAGTTCTTTGTCATGCATGGTGTTGTGCAAATCACTTAAAATTCTAAAAGGAAAAGTATGTTGGGAGCCATGGATATGGATCAGTGGAATACTTAAACTGTTCATATTAGCAAGCTGTCATTTTCTGAAGTGCATACAAACACTGAATCACTGTTGTATTCTGATCCATTGCTGGGTACACACACACACACACACACACACACACACACACACACGTCATAGAAACTGAATTTCATCTAATCAAAAATCTGTGTATATAATTGCATCTGTTTGTTAAAGAGAGAAGTATAAAGGTTGCTAACTTCTCATTCGGCAAATGCTAGTTGCCTGGCTGGTATGCTGATTCTCTCATTTCAATACTGTGAGGCTTGAGCCACTGACCACGATAGTTTGGCAGATAAGGTATTGTGACTTAAAGTTCACCACATACATTACAACATGATTGTGCAATCTCCTTAAGATCTACAAAAAAACTCCTGTAGTGCAAGGGCCTGCCTGATTGGGGACAGATTAGATAGATCCAGAGCTTTTTTTCTCAGAAAATAGGTGCAGGAACTCAACCACGACCCCGTTCAGATTTCACAAACAGTAGAAGGTTCTTAAAGGGGCATTAAATACCAGGATTGCATTACATACAGAGTGCAGAGTTCAGGTGGTTACACACAGAGTGCAGAGCTGTCACTTGTAAACATAGAGACCAGACTTCTGTGTTTACAAGTGATTGTGGTGAGCAGGCACCAAAGGGTCTGAGCCAGAGGTGGTGGAACTGAGTTCCCCCAAGTTCCCCCTGAAAAAAAGCCCTGGATAGATCCCCATATTAAATCATTTAGGTAGATCTAATCTTGGTGGGCTTTAATTTAATAGATAAGTTTGCCTTTCGTGACATGTTAACCCATCATCTGGGTGCAACATGTTACAAAAGCACTGGCCTCTGATTTTATTTTTATTTTATTTTTTGTAAAGGTGAAATTTCACTCTAGGTTCACACTTATGTGCTTTTTAGTCCATTTAACATGATTTCCTATGGTACAGGTTCACATTATACATTTTTCAGCCGGTCCGTTTTTGGAAAGGTTCATGGATTTGTTTTTGTTTTCCTACAGCAGATTGTGTTTTGTGTGAAATAGATTTCAATGGACCCGCAGCAAAAAATGTTTTTTTTTTTTTTTTCTCCATAACACACTGTGTATAGCTGAATGTTAGTAAGCCAATGAAACATCAGCTGTCATCAGGCTGCCCCGCTGACAGCTGAATGTAAAAACAAGCTTTGCCTGCAATAAAAAAAAGTCTGGTATGGATTTTGAGGGGGAACCCCATGTCAAAATGTAAAAATGGTGTGGGGTTCCCTCAAATCCATACCAGACCCTTATCCGAGCATGCAGACCAGCAGGTTAGGAAAGGGAGGGCACATACCCTCAATATGGGGGGGGGGTTTCTTTAGGGCAGGGGGAGCCTGATGATGTCATCGGGTGCCACAACCCTCCTGTGACCTAAAGGATTACTTATTACAGTAACCAATGGTCAGACTTTAAAGGCAAGGAAACGATGGAGAAATTATTAAAAATATAGTTTAATGAAAAAAAGTACATAATATAATTACAGTATTCAAGAATAAAAATCATATGAAATGATAGTTTGTACAGTGAGTCTTCATGTTTCGCCATGAGGCTTCTTCAGGACACAAGGTTTCAGAAAGATAAGAAGAGAACGAGTCTCACTGTCTGAAATTAAATATTTCAGGTGAAAATCAGGCAAAAACCATACATAAATAATATGTTCTAATGATTAAAAAGCATATGCTGACTGTCCTATGGGTAATCGGTGAGGAAGGGGACACAAAGCAATGGGGTACCTTTTTAAAATGGACTGCGCCTCATGTACAGATACCCGAGAATCGGAAAGGTTCCAAAATGTGGGAAACCTCCAACCAACTGCACGGGAAGTTAGCCGCGCACAGTTAGTTCTGGTGATTAGAACACAGGGTAAATATCATGTAGCTATTGATGGGCACTATACGTGATAAACTATATTTTTAATCATTTCTCCATTGTTGCCTTGCCTTTAAAGTCTGACCTTTTGTTACTGTAATAAGTAATCCTTTATGTTCTTCCTTCAACTTACGGCTGTGGCATTGTGAGTTCGTCCTCCCCCTCCCCTTCTTTTTTTTTTTTTTTTTTTTTTCTCAATTTCCAACCCTCCTGTGACAAACGGACCAGCATGCTTTGGTCTTTCAACTTCCGGATGATGGCCCCAACAGTGCTCACTGGAACATTCAGAAGTTTAGAAATTCTTCTGTAACCAATGGCATCGGTATGTTTTGCAACAATAAGGTTAGGAAGGTCTCGAGAGAGAGCCCTTTGCTTTTACCCATAAATCTTTTTTTTGTAACACCTTGGTAATGAGACACTTTTTATAGGCCATCAGTTGAGACTGAGCCAGCTGAACCAGATTTAAGCTGGTGATTTAGCTCTCCATGCCCTTTTGCACCTCCTTTTTCTTCATGTGTTCAATACTTTTATACCCTTTTTATTTCACATGACTTATATCTTTGTTCTTTTGTTTGTATGGATTGCATGGGTTGTTGCTGACATGTGGGGAAAATGTCATGTCAGTAGCACCTTTAGAATTCTATTTAGCTAGAAAAATGGTGATGTGTGCAATGCCTATTTTACCCACTGTACATGGTAAAAAAGCAGACATTTGTTGGTTGCATGATTATTCACCCCCCACAGCTCTGCGCTTAGTGTAGCCCCTGAGCTCTGTGCGCAGTGCACTCCAGATACAACCGACCCTTTAAAGCAGGGGTCTTCAAACTGCGGCCTGAGGGCCAGATGTGGCCCTTTGCTAGCCTTTATCCGGCCCTTGGGGCTTTATTCCTCCCACTGATATGAGGCACTATTCTTCCCACTGACATCAACAAGGTGGCACAATTTCTTTCACCGATACCAATGAAGGGATACAATTACTCCTACTAATAGGGGCACTACTCCTTATCCTACTGACTGCAAACTCTGAGGCCATATTTATTCTCACCAATGCTGGGCCTGGGAAATTTTTTACCCCCGCTGGCCACAATCCGGCCCTCCTAAAATCTGAAGGACAATAAACTGGCCCTTTGTTTGAAAAGTTCGGAGACCCCTGCTTTAAAGGGAAGCCATACTGCCTGCAATGATATTGAGTTTGACACCCCTGTTCTAAATCTTGGCTTAGCTTAGCTTCTCGTTTAGGATTGTTGTCTATGGTGGAACTACACCGCCTACGTAGGGAGTTACTAGAGCCGAGCCAGGTAAGAGACAGAGAGATGCAAGAATTTCTTGGGGGGAGTTGGGGTTACACACTATTATACACTATTCTCTTCCATTTTGAAAAGGTATATTGCGATGATTGCATCTTCATTGTGACCTTGAAATATTGTTACATAAAAGACTATTCTATCTTTTTCCTCTTTTACAGAATCCAACGAATGCTGTAAAGTGGTAACAAATACTACTGATTTATTTAATACTTGTATACCGCGTTGCATTTCCAACATCAGAATGGATGGCATTACAATTTCAGATTGCAGAGAATTACTTGGTGGACAGACAAAGGCGGAATATGAAATGTCAGCCTGTCAGTATGCGACTTTCGAGTTGAATCATGCCTCTCTGGAAAATATGCTCATTAACACCATATCAGACTCCAAGATGTGTTTTGAAGTTCCATTAACAGAGCAGGCTGCCATTGTGACGGAGGATTTAAATGCATTTCATGAAGATAATTTCAGCAACAAAGCACAACCCTCTGACAAATCACTTGTGTTCACAGCAATTAAGCAAACAATGGAACAACTGGACCTGACTGGAGAATCTGTTATTACAATCATTGTGCCAGATGGAGTTTCAGAGAAGCAGTCTGTTCTGACAAGCCAGGTCATTTTGGATGATGGACAGTTTACTAATGAAGAAAACTTTGATGCTGAAAATACATTTTCCAAGGAATCGAGCACAGGTGATGAGCTGCTAGAAAGCGAGCATTCGTACTGCAAACATGAGTTTGACAGGAATTATCTCCGGCAAACCATTGTTAAACTGCAGTCTAAAATAGCACTTCTTGAAGTGCAAGAAAATGTAACTCTCTCTCGTTTAAGATCCCTGGAATCTCTGATTGCACGATTAAGACAGGAAAATGTGCTGTCAGATGAAAAAATAAAAATACTTGACTGTCTGAATAGCTTTGATGTTGCTACGGTGCAATAAATAATGTAAAGTTTCATTTCATTGTTCACTAAAGTGGTCTTCAGTGTGCATCTTACCAGAATGTAGTTGAGCTCCTAGTTACAGTCTGTTGTCTGAATATTGGGCTAAACAAATTATACTTAAATACAATGGGTATGTATATTCTTCTGTAAAACTTGGTGTTCTATGTGTATTACTTCCAGGTCTGGGTGTAATCTAGCGGGAAACAAATCTTGAACTTTGCCTCTGCAGGAGGTTCCTACAGTAATAACCGATCGGGTCCCCCAATAAATTTCTATTCGGAGCCTGTATTGGATTGCTCCTACCTTTACAATGTAATGTTTAGGTTTGGTCAAAGAGTTTGTGCCTAGAGTTTAGTTTAAACATTTTATATTGAGATAATAACTTTCAGGGTTGCTTATGTTTTTCCTATGGGAAATAGAGACAGTTGTCTGAAGGCAATCGTAATGATGAGGAAGTTTGAAAGATATTCTGCTGACCACTCAATGCATTTGTTGGTTCAACTTTTTGGTACTCGCTCAAGTATGCATTATACATATGACCTGAAGACCTTAAAATAAATTCTGTTTTTTTTTTTGTTTTTTGTTTCCTTTGTTAAATTCAGTGCTTTATTACATTTACGACTATCTGTAGCCATACCGTGATAACTGGCAGTGATGTAACAAACAGTTTACAGACTTCCGTTCTTCCCCTGCCAAATTACTTCCATACATAGGCTGGGTGAATAATTTTAAACAAAAAGGTATAATTTAAAGTGGAACGTTAGTCAGAAAATTGGGTTCTTCTAGATCACTTCATGCTGGCCCCTTTCTGCAGGTATAGCTATGTAAAAAATTAGAAATAAGTGTCTATACTGTTTAAAATCCAGGCATAAGTTGTCTTACCCTGGTCTGCACATGCTCGCTTGCTCTCTATTTTTAGGCACTCCTGAAATTGTAGAGGCCGATCTGTTAACCTTAAAGTGGAATTTAAACCCTCCTCTCCTTTACAGCCAAGGAAGCTGCTTCCGTTTGATATGCAACTGCCACCATGGTGCTGTCGATGTGATCAGTTATGACACCAGTTTTTAATGGTTTGACAGTTTGGTTGAGGACACAAGCAAACGTGACAGTTGGCAATCCCCACATTCCAGGAATGGAAACTGTTAAATTGATGGGTTTTTTGAAACTGTTAAATTGATGGGTTTGGTTCCGCTCTATGATTTACTGCTGTTCAGGGGCTTTGGGCTTCAGCAAAATGGCAGCCTTGCGTTAGAAGATACAGGAGCAATGCTGGAGACAATATACAGCGCACGCTAATTTTGGTAGCATACTTATTAATGTGGAATGTATGTTCCTTGCTAAAGAACTTTTTGTTTTTTAGGTTGTTATGGGTAACGTTCCACTTTAAGTTTGCTATTCACTTGAGATCTTTATTACTTGATGATTGTTTATCCAAATGACACTCACACTAAACTGTTTGCATGATACCTGTATATTAGGGTTGTCACAATACCACTTTAAGGCTGAGTATAAGCATCGATACACCTTGCACTCAGCTGCAGTAAGCAGCGGTGGACATCTTGTTACACCCAGCCTGAACTATATGGGCTGGGTGTAACAAGATGTCTGCTGCTGGCTTACTGTGGTTGAGTGCAGAGTGTACCAAGATGGGTGTCGAATGTTCAACCGCTGACGGCGACACGGAATGTTCCTTTCGTTACCGATTGTGATGATGATAGGAAATTGTGGCTACGCCCTGCATTCCTGCCAGCTAACCTAGTTCCACTGCTTGAGGACTCGCTCTACGCCCGCTGACTTCCAGGTTGCACGCAGCAACGCCACCTCTCCCAGGTTTTCTATGAGGCATCGGGAGCATTTGTGCGAGTACAAGTACTCGTGCAAATGCTTGGTATTGATACTAGTATTGGGACAACCCTACTTTATATTTTGAATGAGTTCTAATTTTTAGTAACTTATAGGTACAAACGAGCCCTCGGAAAGCATTTTCACCCATTCTTATGAAGGCTGCTAGCTGTAAACCTTTCAACAATGTAGTTGGGAATGTGATAAAATGCTTTAATTCCTAATCATTTGTCACTGTCTGTTGGTGTTAAAAACAAGTGTTACAAATATTTCTTTGGTGGCCACAATGCCAGGAAAGATAAATCATCTTAAGCCACATTATTATTAAGCTCAAACTAGCGATTTAGGCCAGTGCAAATTGTAGTGGCAGGATTCTTTGTGTGCAGCCAGCAGTGATCACTGCACATAATCACTGGCTGTGTGGATAGCTGCATCTTTACATGTTTGTATAATTTAGTTAATATGTAAAAATGTATTCATGAATATCTATATGCAATGGTAAATCTAAATAACCAGCTATAGGGTTAGTGAACAAATGCCTAATCCATGCTGAGAATAATGGACAGAAGATATATACGTACTAATAGAAGTTGAATCTGGTACATATCATTAGTGACATCATCATTCAAAATTAATTCAAATAAGTAAAACAAAAGCCTAAAATGCTGTTTTGCTGATTTTTAAGACAGGATTGTAATCTAATATTATGCATGACCGACGCCCTTGTCATAGGTAGGTTAATACAAGCTGTCTGTGCATGCTGTCACTTATGCTGGCCATACAATTTAATGTATAAAAGGTAAGAAATACAATAACAAGGTTAAAAATAATTCCAAGATAATGTGGTGTTCATCCGCTCTACTCTCAGGTGGTAGCCGGTGGCCAGAGGTCCAGGGGCACTGGTGCCTCTCAGCGCTTCCTAGTAAACTCAGACACTCAGGGTGGCACTGATGTATCGGGAAGTGACATCATCAGTGTACCCGAATGTCTTGAGTTTACCAGGAAGTGCTGGGAGCCACCAGCACCCCCGAACCTCTGGCCACCGACACACCAGCGGCTACCACCCTAGAGTAGATGAACACCACATTCATCATTTATGCTGGAACTTTTTTTTAAACTTGTGAGTGTATTTCTTACTTTTTTTTTTTTTTTTTTTTTTTTTTTTTTTAAATTGCGGTCATACTGCACTTAGGTGGTGCTGCTTCTCTCTGTCCTTTGTGTTCCCAAAGCCCCTAATAGCTTCCCCCCCCCCCAATTATGCACTCACACATGCCCCTCCCTCACCCACCGCCCAAACCACCCCTTTACCTACTCTTCCCAGGTGATGGGTATGAGCGAGTACTTAAAGTATGAAAACTTAAACTCTGTTTTAAAAAAAATGTAGATGATATAATTTAGTGTCATACTCCATCTTTTCTTTCAGCCTACAGTATGTTAGAACTACCTAGGCTGGGTCACAGGAGCTGACAGTTTCATACACAAAGGCCAGTGACACTTTGTTGTGGAACTAGGAAATTACACATTTCAGGTAAATGCAATGCTACAAATTCAATTTGTGAATACTTTCTTCCCTTGAGGATGTATAACCACTTCTTGCATCAGAAGAAATCACACATGAAACAGTGTCAGGTTTACCTTATGATTTTTCCTTTAGACTTGGCAATTGTTGCCTCAGCTTCTAGCATCCGTCTCTTTCTCTAGGGATTGGAAACATGCAAAACAAAATGTCATGAATCTGGTAAACACATGCTTCTCAATATCAAGTTCTTCACCTTGCTTTATCTCTTATGTTTTTCTTAAATTGTTCAAACAAAGCCAATGCACTTTTCAGAATTGTTGTCTGGGTTGTGCTTGTAAGTACTTTACCAGCAGCAGGCTAACATGTTTTACTGACGAAAGCAATGTTTATGCTTTGGTTCAAAAATACATTTAAAATGTTTTTTATATTAAATAGGCCATGTCTCCTGTATCCATCTCTATCTTCTAGTTCAACCTTTCACCCTGACATTGCTATATTGCATCATTGCACCTATCTGTCCTTTGTTTATAATACAATGACCCTGTGATATACATGCTAGCATACCTTCCTTTCTGCCTCTGATGCACAAAAATCTTGCAAAAACCAATGCCACTAGTAAGAAGTTTCTCACAGCTACCAGTCAGATTTGTACATTTCTTGAAAGTTTGAATGTGATATGGTGATACTGAAAATGGAGAGGAAATAACACAGCAAAGGCTTCGGAAAATACTACTGTCCACAGGACCTAAAGGAGTTCTACTCCTGCTTGGAAACCGTGTGTGAAACTCAAGTGTGACTGACTAGAAATACCAATCTTCCGTTAACTAGCATGGTTTAAAGCAGAGTTCTACCTAAAAATTGAACTTCCGCTTAACCCACTCCTCGCCCCCTTACATGCCACATTTGGCATGTAATGTTTTGGGGGGGCTTCAGGAGAAGGGGACTTCCTGTCCCACTTCCTCCTTCCGCCGAGGGGCTGGTAAGGCGATTCGCTTAATCGCCTTATTGCAGCCCCTCCCTGTAGGCGAGCGCCTGTCCAATCGGACGGCGCCGTGCCGCTCGCGCATGCGCAGTGCCGCATGCGCAGTGGGTGCCCGGCCGTGAAGCCGAAAGCTGTCACTGCCAGGTGCCCACACTAGGAATAAAGAGGGGGGGCGAGGAGCGGAGCCCCGGCACGCGCGTCGCTGGATCCGTGGAGCAGGTAAATGTCTGTTTATTAAAAGCCAGCAGCTACACTTTTTGTAGCTGCTGACTTTTAATAAACTTAAAAAAAAGGCTGGAACACCCCTTTAAATATTTTTACTTTAATCACACGATTAATCTCTGCTTTACCCCCCTTTAAAAAAAACAAGTGAACGTTGGCATCAGCATTATGTTACTCTATTCTTAGCAGTAGAGATGTTGATATAACAATAATAGGTGTACCCCCAAACAAAAATCTAAATAAGCTTACAGTGAGGGGGAAAAAGTATTTGATCCCCTGCTGATTTTGGACGTTTGCCCACTGACAAATTATCAGTCTAATTTTAATGGTAGGTTTATTTTAACAGTGAGAGACAGAATAACAAAAATATCCGGAAAAACATATTTAACAAAAGTTCTAAATTGATTTGCGTTATAATGAGTGAAATAAGTATTTGATCCCCCTATCAATCAGCAAGCTGTTTAGCTCCTAGGTTTCTTCTATACAGGTAACAAGCTGAGATTTGAAGCATTCTCTTAAAGGAAGTGCTCCTAATGTTAGCTTGTTACCTGTATAGAAGACACCTGTCCACAGAAGCAATCAATCAGATTCTAATCCCTCAATCATGGCCAATACCAAAGACCTGTCCAAGTATTTCAGGGACAAGATTGTAGACCTACAGAAGGCTGAAATAGGCTACAAGACCATCGCCAAGCAGCTTGGTGAGAGAGTTAGGCCCCTTTCAGACTGGGGCGGGAGCTGCGGTGGCGGTATAACGCAGCTAAAAATAGCGGCGCTATACCGCCGGAATTGCCGCGGGTATCAGCCGCTAGCGGTGCGGTATTAACCCCCGCTAGCGGCCGATAAAGAGTTAATATCGCCCGCAATGCGCCTCTATAGAGGCGCATTGCGGGCGGTATTGCCGCGGTTCCCGTTGTTTTCAATGGGAAGGAGCGGTATACATGCCGCTCCTCTCACCGCTCCAAAGATGCTGCTGACAGGAGATTTTTTTGTCTCCCGCCAGCGCATCGCCTCAGTGTGAAAGCCCTCGGGCTTTCACATTGAGTCTGCAGTGCAGGAGTTTTTCAGGCGGGATAGCAGCGCTATTTTTAGCGCTTTACCGCCTGAAAAACTCCTCAATGTGAAAGGGGCCTTACAACAGTTGGTGCGATTATTTGCAAATAGAAGAAACACAAAAAAACAAAATTTCCCTCAGGCTGGGGCTCCTTGCAAGATTTCACCCAGTTAAGTTTTAATGATCATGGGTACGGTGAGGAATCGGCCCAGAACAACATAAGAGAATCTTGTCAATGATCTCAAGGCAGCTGGGTCCATAGTCACCAAGAAAACAATTGGTAACACTATGTCGTGAAGGACTGAAATTCTGCAGCGCATGCAAGGTTCCCTGCTCAAGAAAGCACATGTATGGGCCTGTCTGAAGTTTACTAATGAACATCTCAATGATTCAGGAGAACTGGGTGAAAATGTTGTGGTCAGATGAGACCAAAATTTAGCTCTTTGGCATCAACGCAACTCGCTGTGTTTGGAGGAGGAGGAATTCTGCCTTTGACCCCAAGAACACCATCCTCACCCCTCAAGCATTGGAGGTTTATGCTTTGGGGGTGTTTTTCTGCTAAGGGGACAGGATAACTTCACCGGATCAAAGGGACAATGGATGGAGCTATGTAACGTCAAATCTTGGGTGAGAACCTCCTTCTCTTATCCAGGGCATTGAAAGTGGGTCATGGATTGGTATTCTAGCATGGCAATGACCAAAAAGACACAGCCGAGGCAACAAAGGAGAGGCTCAAGAAGATGCACATTAATGTCCTGGAGTGCCTAGCCAGACTCCAGACCTTAATCCCATAGAAAATACATGGAGGGAGCTGAAGGTTTGAGTTACCAAACATAAGCCTCAAAACCTTAATGACTTAAAGAGGATCTGCAAAGAGGAGTGAGACAAAATCCCTCCTGAGATGTGTGCAAACCTGGTTGCCAACTACAAGAAACAGCTGACCTCTGTGATTGCCAACAAGGGTTTTGCCACCAAGTACTAAGTCATGTTTTGCAAAGGAGTCAAATACTTATTTCACTCGTTAAAATGCAAATCAATTGATAACTTTTTTGAAATGCGTTTTTCTGGATTTTTTGTTGTTGTTATTCTGCCGCTCACTGTTGAAAAAAAACAATCATTAAAATTATAAACCGATAATTTCTTTGGGCAAAAAAAAATTCAGTTTCTTTCTCTTTGCATGTGGACAGTTTAAAGACATTGAATTATGTAATCATCTGCTGGCCTGGATGACCCAGGGAGCACAACATTGAACCACTACACTCACAAAGGCCTGGTGCAGGAGTATCCAAACTTTCTAAACAAATGGCCAGTTTACTGTTCTTTACACTTTAGGGGAGACGGACTGTGCCCAGTGCGAGAAAAAAATTCACCATCTTTGGCATTAGGGAGAGGAATAATACCCGCTCATTAGTGTTAATGGGACTTGTGGGCGCTAGTGATTGTGATGGTTACAATTTGAGATCCTACCAATGTGATGATTAGTGTTGCTCACGAATATTCGCATTGCGAATATTCGACTCGAATATAGCATATTCGAGAAATCGCGCTATATTTCGAATTTCGCGGTGAATATTCGCAATTCCGAATATTCGATTTTTTACAATTTTTTTTTTAAAACAGATCACATCCTAGATATCTCCATCGACGTCTAAAAGCATTGCTGGTATGATTAGAGACCCTGGGCAGAGTAGCTGAAGTGTTCATTTAATTTTCCCGAAAAATCGCAATGCGATTATTCAGCAAACGCAATATCGTGCGATTATTTTCTTCGCCCCCTATCTTCCGCATCAGAGCGATTTTTACAGTTTCATTTTTAAAACAGATCACATCCTAGTGATCTCCATAGACGTCTAAAAGCATTGCTGGTATGATTAGAGACCTTGGGCCGAGTAGCTGAAGCGATCATTTTATATTGCCGAATATTCGCAATGCGAATATTTGGCAATAGGAATATTGCGCTATTATTTTCTCCGCCCTTTTGCATCAGAGCCAATCAGAGTTCTCCTTCCACACTCGTCAGAGGTTAGCAACCAATAGGAACCTGCCTGCATGGACATTATATAAGCTCACTCCCAGCACCATTTCATTGCAGATTCAGAAGCTGGCTAGAGAGTGTGGAGGCTGTTTCTGTGTTCCTGTGTCTTTGTTCCTGATTGATTTATATCATCATTAGCATAGTGCTGCATTGCTATTTAGTGATTCCAGTGCATCTTTTCCAGTATATCAACTGCTTTTTTCAAAGCAATAGACCCAAGAGCTTTTTTCAAAGCTACGTTTTGTGCTGTTTTGTTCATTTGTGTTACTGTTTGATCCTGCATCTTCGCTGTTCAGTGATATTTGCTAGAGATTTCAGTGCACATTTTGCTGAGCTTTCTAAAAGAGCTTTTCTAAAAGCTAAGTTTTGTTCATCTTGTGTTACTGTTTGATCTTGCAGGTTCGCTGTTCAGTGATATTTGCTAGTCATTTCAGTGCACATTTTGCTTAGTTTTTCCTAAAGAGCTTTTCTAAAAGCTAAGTTTTGTGTTCAGTTTAGTTAAATTTTGTGTAGTAAGTGTACACACTGTTAGTGTACATTTATTTCATCTAGCTTAGCTTAGTGTGTGTTTAGTGTCTGTGTTTTGTGTTTAAAAAAAAAAAAAAAAGTTAGTGTTTGTTTAGTGCTTTTTTTTTTCTTTAATTTTGTAGTCCTTGTCTTTGGTGTACTACTTTTCTTATAGTTTAGTAGCTGTCTGTGTACGTCTTTGTCTGCGTGCCTGTCTTGTAAAAAAAACACAAAAACACATTTTGTTCACATTTCCCCCCCCCCCAATAAAGTTTACCCCCCCCACACACATATCAGCAATAATGAGCAGCATCCGTGGCCGTGGCAGCAGGGGTAGGGGAGTTACTCCCAGTGCTGGGTCGCTGCCAGCACGGGGTACCTCTCGTGCCCCTACTAGTGGTAGAGGATCGGGTGCAAGGGGAGTACGCCTGATCCGGGAGTTCTTCCCATCGGGCAGCCGCCCGATATTGCCATCTCAGGCTGAAGTAGTGGTGGACTACATGGGGCACAGCAGTGCCACTGAGTCGTCGGTCCCGACTCACAGTAGTACCACCATTACACCGGTGCCTGTAGTAACCCCCCCCCCAGCCCCCAAGAGACCAGCATCTTACTGTTCGACAGTGAGAGGGATATCTTGGGGGAGGCCATGCATCAGGCAGACCTTCAGCTCTGTCCTGATGGTCAGGACCTTTTTGAAGGGATGGATGAGGAGGATGGGATACCTGCTGGCAGTATCCCAGAGACATCCCTTCAAACTGGTGCTGCTGTTTTGGTGCAGGAAACAGCAGCACCTAGTCAGACCCAGGCGTGGGTGAGGGGACAGCGGAGCCAGGCTAGAGGCTCCATGTCAGTTGGTTCCCTCAGACCAACACATCTCAGCCCTTGGTCTGACATCTCTGTGGGCGAAGAGGGTGACCCATCATGGTTGCCATCTGACGCGTCGGCTCACTACGTCAGTGACGACGGGGAAGGTAGGCACCCTGGTGAAACGGTGCGCCAGGTCACCACCAGGGAGACCATCGTCAGGGTCTCCACTGGTGATGGCAGCAGGAGGAGCAGCAGGCAGCTCCACCTGTGCGCACCGAGTCCCAGCAGGTGCAAGTAAGCGTCACCCCATCTGACAGGAGGGCGGTGCTGAAGTCACCTGTCTGGAACTACTTTACCCTGGTGGCAGACAACCCTACCGTGGCCATCTGCCGGATTTGTGAAGAGAGGGAAGTGTTTGGCTCGGGTGGGTACCACAGCCCTGAACCAGCACCTGAGGATAAACCACTGGGCGGTGTTTGACGAGATGAAGCGTGGTGGTGGTAGCAGCGCCACCACCACAAGTGAGCAGGGTACAGCAGCCCCTGCAACATCTTCATCTCTTTCCAGCAGGTCATGCCCCCCCGCTCCCTCTAGTAGAGGTACCGGCAGCCAGACCTCTACTTCCACAGCACCCTCCACGTCTGTGTCCCGCACTGCCGTCCGGCGCCAGGCGTCGATTTCAGACGCCTTTGACCGCACCACTCCCTTCCCCCCTGGAGACCGACGTGTGCGTTCCCTCAATGGGCTCCTGGCAAGGGTTATTGCCCAACATCTGCTGCCCTTCAACATAGTTGACAGCAACCCCTTCAGGCAGATGTTGGAGCAGGCCCAACCCCAATGGCGTGTCCCCAGCCGCCATTTCTTTGCCAGGACTGGTGTCCCTGCCCTACACCAGCACATTGTGCAGAATGTAACCCTGTCGCTGGATCACGCTGTCAGCGACAGGGTTCATCTGACAATGGATGGCTGGACCAGCAGGCATGGGCAGGGGCGCTACATCAGCTTCACGGCCCATTGGGTTTCCCTCCGAGGCGTCGGTGAGGGATCGGCGGCAACCGATCTTGTGGTGCCGCCCCGGGGTGTCCAGGGGAGAACTGCTGGTCTCCCTCAAGCCACTGTCTCCGCAGCTGCTGAGCCTCCCAGCAAGCGCCCCCGTAGCTACTCAAGTGTGGGGCACGTGCGCTGTCAGGCCGTGCTCCAGCTTGTTAGTTTAGGGGACCGGAGACACACTGGAGAAGAAGTGCTGAAAGCACTTCAGGCTCAGGTCCAGAAGTGGCTGACACCCCGAAGGCTCCAGGCAGGTATGGTTGTCTGCGATAACGGCAGCAACCTACTCGCCGCCCTCAGTGCTGGCAGTCTGACCCACGTGCCCTGTCTGGCACATGTCCTCAACCTGGTGGTGCAGAAGTTCCTGCGCACTTATCCCGGGTTGAGTGACATTGTGGCAAAGGCGCGTAGGATTGCCAGCCACTTCAGGCGCTCCCCAACCGCTACCGCGTCCCTGTCCAAGTTGCAGCGGAAGTACAGTCTGCCCCTTCACAGGCTGATTGTGGACAGTGTGACGCGGTGGAACTCCACCCTCCACATGCTGAAGAGGTTGTGGGAGCAGCAAAGGGCGGTGAGGGAGTACCTGATGGAACTAGGCACTGAGAGGGCTTCACCACAACTCCCTTTCATCGCCTGTGCGGAGTGGGGGCAGATAAAGCAGGTCTGCCAAGTGTTGTCCTCCTTCGAGCAGGCGACCAAGATGGTCAGCAGTGAGCACGTCGGCCTCAATAGCGTGCTGCCAATAGTGTTCATGCTGGAGAGGACACTAGATCGCCTGCTCGAAGCTGGGGAGAGTGCCTTGGTGGAGCAGGAGGAGTCAGCAATGCTCCACCGAGACCAGGAGGAGGAGGATGATGATGAGGAGGAGGAGGTGGTTGCTGGTGTCGTCCCGGAGTCAGGGCCTGGTCAGGAGGGAGAGCCGGTGTTGGGGGCACCGATAGTCCGGGGGTTGGGCATCTCTGAGTTTGACCAGCAGCGCCTCAGGGATGAAGAGTCGCACCTCATTCACCTGGCCAGCAGTGAGGAGTCACAGCGGGCTGTGCTCTTCCCCATGGCTGCCCACATGCTGAGATGCCTCAGGAGGGACCCCCGGGTTAAGACCATCAAGGCGAGGGATGATTTCTGGATGGCCACCCTTTTGGATCCCAGGTGCAAGGGGAAACTGGAGCAGTTCATCCCAGCCAGCCGGAGGCAGCACCGGATGGAGGAACTGCAGGCAGGCATTGTCAGACACTGTATTGTCAATGTCTACTACTACTATTACAGCTCAGTCAAGACACCTGTGTCCCAATTTTTTGGTACACTATTGACTACTATGACCACTACTGATGCTGTAAAGTATTCCCCAAGTCTTTTTATGCTATCTATTACTATTACCACTACTGCTTGTAAATCATGCCTTTGTGATACTTAGTGGGAATGCTTTAATAAGCATTCCCAGTATGGATACCCGTAAATGTATTAATCTTAATTAGTGTGAATGCTTTAATAAACATTTCCAGTATTGATATACGTAAATTTAGTAATCTTATTATTCCTTACGTTTTTTGGTTCTGCGTAACTTCGGCATACTTTCAGCTATTGAGACCATTCAACTGTAAAAATGTTCGTCTCGTTCAGCTAATGATGGGACTTCTTCAAGTTTTTTTCGACTTTTTACACTTTTATAAATTTTAAGCTTTTAGACCCTTTTTTTTTAACATTGAAGTCAATGAGAACATCCTTTTCCCCTTTGAATTCACATGCCCTGCCAAAAGTTTCAGCTACTTCATACTTTCACTTACAGACACTGAAAAAACTTTAAAGCGGTCACAAAATATTTAGCTATCCGGCTATGACTTTTCAGATCGTTATCGTTTACAATTTTTTGGTGAAAACGCAATTTACGTTTGGCGAATTTTTCACAAAAATGCAATCGGTTATAATGTAATCCTATGGAGGGGATTTAGAGTCTGTCATGTGACCTTAACATTGGAGATCTTTGTAATTAAAAATATCTTTAGAAAAAGGGGAAACAAATTGGTCTCACGCCCACAAGATCTACTTTTCATACACAATTTTTATATCAAAATGTAGCTATGCTTGTCTGGTTTATGGCAATGTGATCAATTCTGCGATACGTATTTTAGTTTTAGTTATTGGAGCAACAGCCAGAAATTATGTCTCATAGACTCTCATGTTAAATTATCTAAAAAATGTTGCTGCAGAACTCACAAAGACGCTCTTTTCTAAATCGCAGACATGGCCACATTTTTAAGTTTATCAACATAAATTTCATATCGATGCGTTTACAAGGGCCGTGTATTTCAAACGGTGTAGTCGTTGTATCGATCGCATGTACGGTTGAGGATTTATTAAGCTTTGTTTGGAGGCTTAAATCATGTATTAGATCTGTGAATTAAAAGCGTTTGTAATGTTATTTCTTTCCATAAATAACTTTCCTGACCTCAGTGCAATATTCCTCCTCACTGACCTGGGGGGGAGGGGAAACCTATTGAGGGGGGAGGGGCGACCAGGAAGTCAGCATACTCTATACTTTGCAGATAGAGAAAGAAGCTGTGTGTCCTAAAGATAGTGTAGTGGTTATGGTGAATGTCTTTGGCAAGGGGCTCACCAATTAAGCTATTCAGCATTCCCACTCGCATTTTCCTCAGGAAATGCATTGTCTAGTTATATTATATTTTAATACTCCTGCTGCTGCCTCCATGCTGAGTAAAGCTTCATGAACTCTCTGGCACAGCGGATCCACCAACAGCCTCCGCTACAAGCTACCAGACCGGATCTAAACAGCAAGTGTAACTATAACAATGAACCTTATGTTAAACCCTGTTTTGCGGCATTTATACTGCAACCATTGGGCTGTCTGCAAGAGCTCATCTGCATTCTCTCTCTTTCTTGCTCTCCCTCTCTCTCTCTTTGTATATATATATATATATTGTTGCTTTTGTTATGTTCATTTTTCAACAGTTTATTTTGTGTTCGTCGTGTCTGTGTCGTGTGCTTTAGTTTGTCCTAGGTTACTGTTAAATAAAATAATAGTATAAAATGTTTTTGCTTATTATGAAGTTAAATGTGTTGATGTTGATTTGTTTGATGTGAAGTTAGATGTGTTGAAAAACCTACAACTCTATCTCAAAAAGAAATGAAACATTTCCAAAAAATAAGATTTTTTAATACAAAAATAAATTCAAATATAACTATCAATGCGTTTCTGAATGCGTTCCAGTTCCGCAATATGATCCGATTGCTGCTGCTCTAGCAGAGCATTTTGTTGTGTTAGGTAGCGGATCTTCCGCTGGTTTTGCAGGATCCTCTGGTGGGTCTTTTTGATGAGTCTGTTCTGCCTTCTCAGATGTCTTGATGCTGTTAGGATATAATAAAAAAACATTTGGATTTCAAAGAACGTTACCAAATAAAATATTTTTTTTGCTTATTAATCAATCATTATCATGTGTATACACTTGTTATGTGTCTAACACATCCCGGGAGTGCAGAATTATTAGGCAAATGAGTATTTGGACCACATCATCCTCTTTATGCATGTTGTCTTACTCCAAGCTGTATAGGCTCGAAAGCCTACTACCGATTAGGCATATTAGGTAATGTACATCTCTGTAATGAGAAGGTGTGTGGTCTAATGACATCAACACTCTATATCAGGTGTGCATAATTATTAGTCAATTTCCTTTTCTTTGGCAAAATGGGCCAAAAGAAGGACTTGACAGACTCTGAAAAGTCCAAAATAGAGAGATATCTAGCAGAGGGATGCAGCACTCTTAAAATTGCAAAGCTTCTGAAGCGTGATCATCAAACAAAAGAAGCGTGTGGAAAAACAAAGGTGCAAAATAACTGCCCATGAACTGAGAAAAGTTAAGCGTGCAGCTGCCAAGATGCCACTTGCCACCAGATTGGCCATATTTCAGAGCTGCAACATCACTGGGGTGCCCAAAAGCACAAGGTGTGCAATACCCAGAGACATGGCCAAGGTAAGAAAGGCTGAAAGACGACGACCACTGAACAAGACACACAAGCTGCAACGTCAAGACTGTGCCAATAAATATCTCAAGAAAGATTTTTCTAAGGTTTTATGGACTGCTGAAATGAGAGTGAGTCTTGATGGGCCAAATGGAAGAGCCCGTGGCTGGATTGGTAAAGGGCAGGGAGCTCCAGTCCGACTCAGACGCCAGCAAGGTGGTGGTGGAGTACTGGTTTGGGCTGGTATCATCAAAGATGAGCTTGTGGGGCCTTTTCGGATTGAGGATGGAGTCAAGCTCAACTCCCAGTCCTACTGCCAGATTATGGAAGAGACCTTCTTCAAGCAGTGGTACAGGAAGAAGTCACCATCCTTCAAGAAAAACATGATTTTCATGCAGGACAATGCTCCATCACACGTGTCAAAGTACTCCACAGCGTGGCTGGCAAGAAAGGGTATTAAATAAAAAAAAGTAATGACATGGCCTCCTTGTTCACCTGATCTGAACCCCATTGAGAACCTGTGGTCCATCATCAAATGTGGGATTTACAAGGAGGGAAAACAGTACACCTCTCTGAACAGTGTCTGGGAGGCTGTGGTTGCTGCTGCACGCAATGTTGATGGTGAACAGATCAAAACACTGACAGAATCCATGGATGTCAGGCTTTTGAGTGTCCTTGCAAAGAAAGGTGGCTATATTGGTCACTGATTTGTTTTTGTTTTGTTTTTAAATGTCAGAAATGTGTATTTGTGAATGTTGAGATGTTATATTGGTTTCACTGTTAAAAATAAATCATTGAAATGGGTATCTATTTATTTTTTTGTTAATTTGCCTAATAATTCTGCACAGTAATAGTAGTCACCTGCACACACAGATATCCCCCGAAAATAACTAACATTAAAAACAAACTAAAAACTACTTCCAAAAAAATTCAGCTTTGATATTAATGATTTTTTGGGGTTCATTGAGAACATGGTTGTTGTTCAATAATAAAATGAATCCTCAAAAATACAACTTGCCTAATAATTATGCACTACCTGTATACTTCTAGCATCAATACCATATTATGGTTCTACAATCTGACAGGTGCGCTTTATATGTTGTCCATTTTTATATCTACATTTTATTGTTGAAATGTTATTAATCATTGTGCACATATTTACCTTCCTGAACGAGGCTCACAGGACCGCTGTCTTCCTCCTGCTCTTCTGCTTGAGAAGTTGGGGTGGTGGGGGGGGGGAAGCTCCTCAGCTTGCTCCTCAACAGGAGCTGGGGTTGGGGAGTGGGAGGGCCCTGGCTGCTCCTCCTCATCCATCTCCTCCTCTGCCGCATCCTCCTCTGCCGCATCCTCCTCCTCCTCCTCATCGGCCTGGCGCCTTCTGCGCTTGGCGCGCACAACTGGTATTGGAGCACCTATAATAACACAATGTTCATATATTATAAAAATGTTTTCTAATGACGTATGCAAATTCTGTGTACTCTGCTGTATTGTATATGAATACAAATTGATTTATATAGACAGTTAACCAATGGGACAATGTTATATTAAAGGGTCTTGTGGGCACTACAGGGGACTGAGCGTGAGCTGGGATGCCACCATGTTAAAATGAGCTGTTTTTGTCTCCTTTGTTTTGATCAGACGATCTCATGTTAAAAAAAGGGCCTGATGGAGCACACGGGATTACTATAACAACCCCACGCCTAACACAGGAATTTAGTGGGAATCTATATATATAAAACTCAACGTGTGTGTGCATGTATGTATGTATGTATGTATGTTCCAGCATCACGTACAAACGGCTAAAGATATTTACATGAAACTTGGCACACAGGTTACTTATATGTCAGCCACAAACATAGGATAGGTGGTTTAACCCTTACCCACCCCCATTTGCCATGGTCGGGGTTTTTCTTTAAAGTCCCATGCAAAGCAATGGGAAAAGTATGTTCCCACATAACTTCTGTGTTCCTGTCTGCTGTCCCATGTCTTTTTTCAACAGTACTATGAATACCTTGGCTGCTGGTGATATATGTTAGCACAACATGGCATCTTGGTTAACAACAATCTGACCTTACATGAATTACATATGACCTTACATAACTGTCACCAAAGGAGCTGCGATGGCTCCACGCGATTGCCACTGCGCTGACAAGTGATTCACCTCTGCAGCTAGGGGTTCGGATCCCGCTCTCGGCTACATGTGAATTGAGTTTGGTGGTCTCAGCCCCGCCCCCGGTGGGTGTGCTATGCGAGGTTGGGTTGGGAGGACCCCCTCACACCCGCCATTGCCACCCGGGGCATGGAGAAAGATGGCAGATTGCCTCTGGGGGAGGCCTCCCAACTCCTGCAGGCCGGCTCCTCTCTCTTTCGAGTTCACGCACAAAATACACTTTTGAAAAAAAAAAACATAACTGTCAACAATAACTTACCTGGATGATATCTATCCCGAAGACGTCTGACCTGATCCATTTGGCGCCTCTTCAGGTCAGACCACTTCTTCACAATCGCCAGCTGATTGTGCTGGCCGCCGAAGTTGGCCATTAGGGCGCTGACCACAGCCCTTTTCTCTGGCTGCCTGCGGAGCCGGTCGTATCCTGTTTCCAGGAACTTCTGCAAGATGAAGAACAAAGTATATTGTAATACTTCTGTTGACAGCCCTATGGATATATGACGTAAATGTATGCTATTCAACAATTGGAAGCATTCTCGCCTTATTAATCAATGACAGGGGTAACATGACAGATTTTATATCCTGCCATTTCGGTCGCCACCTTTTTTGCATAAATATAGCAGCCATTATCATTTGCATAATTATGAATATATTATTAACAACACAGGATACACGTATAGGGGAGATATGCGTTGCTAACTCTTTTCCCTGTCAGGAGCCTAACGCCCCGGGGGGTCAGAGACGGGACCTTTTCGGAGGACCACTGACGTATGCAACCGTCGCAGTTTTTTGTGATGTCACTCTTTAGGTGTGTGCACATTTTTCACTGCACCGGGTGGAGTTTTTGGGTTGTGTTTTGCACGCCACAGGCTTTTCAACAGAAAAAAACCAGCTGGAGGCAGAATGGTTGCAAAACACTACGGGTTTGTTACCTAACTCTGGGTTTCAAGACCAGTCCACCTCCAGCTGTTGCAAAACTACTACTCCCATCAGCCACGGTCTGTCAGTGCATGCTAAGAATTTTACTTTTGCTGCATCTAGGGTGCCACAGTTTAGAGACCCGTGCATAAAGGCCTGAAAAATGGGGGCCTGCAGAACTTACAATACTAGAAGTGCCAGCATTCCCAGGCATGCTGGAAGTTGTAGTTCTGCAACATCTAAAGGGCAATATGTATTCGAACGTCCTTGGGCCTTGAGGACACTGAAGTCAGGACGTTCGCATACGTCCTATGTCCAAAAAAATGTTAAATTCATTATGCTAAATAACAAGGAAAGGTGCCTAAATACACATTTGCCAACCAGGGTGTCTGCAGCTGTCCAGGCATGCTGGGACTTGTAGTTTTGTAAAAGCAGGAGACACATTTTTTGTGAAATACTAATATCTGATCATATATACTAACTTTTAAACTAGACTAAAATGCAGTTGAAGATAATGAAATAACAGTGGTCAAAATACTTACACAAATCAGCAACTTTTCCTCAGATACAGTGAAATTACTTCCAACCATCTTGCTCTGCGATTGCGTTGCGATCATAAAGTTGGAAACTGGCAAGGGTCCAGGAAATGGTCGCGTGTTGTTCGCGTGTTGATTGCGCTGCTTGGACCGAGATGGGTCCATATGGCTTCGGCTGTATGGACCACAGTAACTCTTTTCCCTGTCAGGAGCCTAACGCCCCGGGGGGTCAGAGACGGGACCTTTTCGGAGGACCACTGACGTATGCAACCGTCGCAGTTTTTTGTGATGTCACTCTTTAGGTGTGTGCAAATTTTTCCTTGCACCGGGTGGAGTTTTTGGGTTGTGTTTTGCACGCCACAGGCTTTTCAACAGAAAAAAACCAGCTGGAGGCAGAATGGTTGCAAAACACTACGGGTTTGTTACCTAACTCTGGGTTTCAAGACCAGTCCACCTCCAGCTGTTGCAAAACTACTACTCCCATCAGCCACGGTCTGTCAGTGCATGATAAGAATTTTACTTTTGCTGCATCTAGGGTGCCACAGTTTAGAGACCCGTGCATAAAGGCCTGAAAAATGGGGGCCTGCAGAACTTACAATACTAGAAGTGCCAGCATTCCCAGGCATGCTGGAAGTTGTAGTTCTGCAACATCTAAAGGGCAATATGTATTCGAACGTCCTTGGGCCTTGAGGACACTGAAGTCAGGACGTTCGCATACGTCCTATGTCCAAAAAAATGTTAAATTCATTATGCTAAATAACAAGGAAAAGTGCCTAAATACACATTTGCCAACCAGGGTGTCTGCAGCTGTCCAGGCATGCTGGGACTTGTAGTTTTGTAAAAGCAGGAGACACATTTTTTGTGAAATACTAATATCTGATCATATATACTAACTTTTAAACTAGACTAAAATGCAGTTGAAGATGATGAAATAACAGTGGTCAAAATACTTACACAAATCAGCATCTTTTCCTCAGATTTAGTGAAATTGCTTCCAACCATGTTGCTGTGTGATTGCGCTGCGATCATAAGTTGGAAACTGGCAAGGCTCCAGGAAATGGTTGCGTGTTGTTCGCGCGATTGCGCATGCGCGATCGAAAAATCGCAATCGCAATATGTTTTTTGGTTAAAATATCATAAATATTCGATTTCAGAGTGCTGCTACAGCAGTTTTCGAAATATCTGCAATCAATTTCGCATTTTGTGAAATTGCGTTAAAATATCTCGAATATTCGATTTCAGAGTGAGCCAATCAGAGCGCTCCTCCAGCATATCTCGAAATTGCGCAATAAATATCGCATTCGCATGTTGCGATATTTCGATAAAATATCACGAATATTCTGAGCCAATCAGAGCGCTCCTCCAGCATATCTCGAAATTGCGCAATAAATATCGCATTCGTATGTTGCGATATTTCGATAAAATATCACGAATATTCTGAGCCAATCAGAGCGCTCCTCCAGCATATCTCGAAATTGCGCAATAAATATCGCATTCGCATGTTGCGATATTTCGATAAAATATCACGAATATTCTGAGCCAATCAGAGCGCTCCTACCGCAGTTATACAAAAATCGCAATTATTTTTGCATTCGCAATAGCGAAAAATCGCAATCAATTAATTTCGATAAAATATCACGAATATTCGAATTTAGCGAATATATCTCGAATATTCGAATATATATTCGAGATATATCGCGAAATCGAATATGGCATATTCTGCTCAACACTAGTGATGATTACACACTCAGCCTGTGCAGAGATTTGCCTTCTGTGGGACAACGATCTATATGCCAGCAGACTGACAGTAATCATCACTGAAGACGTAACCCTATACTTAGGATTGCACCAATATAGGTATCAGTGCCGATAATAAGCATTTGCACAAGCACTTGTGCAAGTGCTCCGATACCTCTGAGGTGTGACTTGAGCCCATACAAAATGAATGGGTTTAAATTGCACTGCAAAGAATCGCATGTGATTGAAATTGAATGTAGTGAGATTCCTGTCTGAATCGCATGCGGTTCACACAGGAGTGATGCCGAAAACCGCATGCAATTCGGACAGGGATCACACCGCATTGTTCAAATTGCATGCATCGCTGGGATTGATGCTGCAGCCATTTAGGAGAGCATTTAGCATTTACAAAGCCATACTTTTTTTTTTTAATGTATA
The DNA here is from genome assembly GCF_905171775.1 of Rana temporaria. Lineage (NCBI taxonomy): Eukaryota > Metazoa > Chordata > Amphibia > Anura > Ranidae > Rana > Rana temporaria. The sequence goes on from NC_053491.1 coordinate 174,533,782, forward strand.
GAAAATTGAAGAAAACTGCTGACCCGGCCACACTCCGAATAACACCTTTTAATTCATGGAAAAACAGTTTAAAAAATCCAAAATCTGTTACATCTTAGTGATGGAAGGTACAGACAGGCTAACACTTTTCAATGGACATATCTTGCCTCACAATCCCTCTTCAAAACATTTCTTCATGGATTTGCTCATATAAATCCTCCAATTCGGCCTCCTGCGTCACCTTGGAATCTCAATCTTGTGCTTTTGTGACCACCTTTAGAACTGATTTTGGATATCGTTTGGAAGGCCTCACATTTCCGCCAGTAAAAGTCTGATGTAAGCTTTTCATTGGAAATTCCGACCGTGTGTATGCTCCATCAGACTTTTGCTGTCGGAATTTCCGCCAGCAAAAGTTTGAGAGCAGGTTCTCAATTTTTCAGCCGGAAAAAAAATCCTATCTGAAAATCCGTCCATCTGTATGCAATTCCAATGGGAAAAAAAACACACATGCTCGGAAGCATTGAACTTCTTTTTCTCGCCTCGTCGTAGTGTTGTACGTCACCGCGTTCTTAACACTCGAAAGTTCAGAGAACTTTTGTGTGACCGTGTGTATGCAAGCCAAGCTTGAGCGGAATTCCATCGGAAAAACCATCCAACTGTTTTCTGATGGATATTCCTCTTGTGTGTACAGGGCATAACTCTTTCTTCATTCTGCCTGCAGGTCCACTGCATTGCTGAGTGGATCAGACCATAGTGGATGCCATTCAATTTTTTTTAGACTTGAACGAAGAGATGCAAGGCCTTCAGTTCCAAGATGGGGCAGATGTTCCTTTTTGGTTTTAGTACAGTAAAAATACTTTTTTCCTGTTGTGGGAAAAATGGCAATGATTTGCTAGAGCAACATGAGCTTCTGATGACCTGTGCTGAAACTTGGGTAGTTTGGACAACATGAAGTAGAGGCAGAGATTGGGCCTGTTGTCCAAGTTTTCTCAGAATAACTGGATCCTGTGTCTGTGATCTACTTCTAATATTACTGTTCTTAAAAACTAGCATGCTGGTAGTAAAGTTATTCCTGGCAGTCCAATGGATTTTTTTGTTTGCCAATTCCTACTGAAGGCAACAGTATTACCAAATCTGCATCTGGAATTTTTATTAAGGCAACTCTATCACAGCAGGAATTATGGATTGTGTATGATCTTTGGCTTCTGGAGTTCAGGTGTATTGCACTTCTTCTGTTTGCGGCAAGCAATTTACAGCGAGGTTGAATTAGAAGTCTTTGGCAGGCCCTGTTAGTGAAAGTTTGACATGCCACATTCCTTAGCTGGCCTGCATTCTGCCTAACATGCTTTAAAGTAGTAGTCCTCTCAAATCCTAACTAAACTTAAACCTGCTCCTACCCCCTTTCTTAGCCTATTCTAACTACCCTGTAAATGAAAGATGTGTATATTTACCTATTCTGAAGGTGCTCCGGTCTGGTCACGTGATCTCTTCAACGACCAGCATCAGTAAAGAGGATAAATTGGTGATAACTGCGGCAGAGCCTGGCCAAGAAGCTTACCCATAGGCTTACTATGGGACATCTGTTGTCAGTTGTCCCTCCTCTACACTGAAGCTGGCGCTGGGAGCAGATCATGTGACCAGACTGGAGTGCCCTCAGCATAGGTAAGCATAGACATTTTTCCTTTACAGGTTAGTTACAATAGGCTTAGAATGAGGTGGGAGCAAATTTAAGCATTGATAGGATATGACTGGACTTCCACTTTAAGTTAGACTTTGATTTATACAGTAGTAATGGAGTATATGGCACAATAAGTGTGTGTGTGTGTACGTACATGGCTATGCAGAACAGCAAAGTTCAAGGAGTCCACTTGGAGTGTTAAGGGTAACTTACTGCTGATTTTACTTCACCAGATGCAGCACCTCTGAAGAGACTAAAGTATCTCTAGGCAAACAGATAAAAAAGAAGAAGTGCACAATCTGTGTGTAGTATTTTAACAGATTTATTGTGGTGACAAGACAAAGCACAACTCACATTGTGACAGTTAAAAACAGGCTCATCACATCGTAAGGGCTTCAGATTGACAGTCTCACAACAGTGAACATCAGACCAATAGAGGTACTGGGTTGATGGATACATCTTCAGGACCAAGAGAACACACCGGGGGGCACCAAACTAAGTGCAGGGTTAGTAGTTCTAAGAAATACTAGCAACTTGCATGGGAAGGAGAGATGGCACGTTTTGTATGTAATCTGTAAGCGGTCGGCTCATGCATCTGAAATGGGGAGCCTCTTCCTACAACTTGCAGCTTGGAAAGGCTGTACATCAGACTGGATGACAGCTTAGATGAGTAAGTAGAAAACAACAAGATGACAGAAAGCTTCTTGCTGGATGCAGAGCAGATAGGAAGTCATGTCATCTGGATGTTGGGGGCAGAGCTATGTATTTCAAGACTGGCCAAGCCTCTTTATGAAGATACTTGATTTATAAAATGTGTCACCTTCTCAGACTGCCTACCACAGATATGACATTTAAATCTAAATGTTTCTATTACTGACCTGCCAATTTTGGAGAAATTAGGGTAGCACAGTGTTTAGTACAACTCCTCCATTCTCTTCTCATCGTTTTTGGTTTATCAGACCTCAGTATTTTCACAGATGTCTGATACACACAGTCAGTGAACTGCTGAGTACTTTGGATTGGTTATCATTTTAATGGGGGGCTCTGTTTAGATCAGTAAGTAAATAGGATCCCATTTTTCTGCTGAGTTGCGAGGATTAAGAGATAACATTTCTCAATCCTGGTATGTTACTAACCTAATACGCAAATCATTAATTTATTTCATCCCTACCCTAATAAGTTTGATACTTATTGTGGGCAAAGGTAGAGTGAAATCGCACACAATCCCGCTTGTCATTCAAAGATCTATCCCCTTTGAATATTGCTCTATTTTTAAAGAGAGAGGCAGGTAGCTTCCACCCTGGAAAAGGTCACGGGCTCCCAGAGTAAACCAGCTCAGGTGCATTTTGAATATTTACCTTATGCAGCAAAGTTTTCTCCAAGATCACAAACCCAACCCCTCCATCATCTGTTCAGTGCTTATCGGCCAGTAAATGAGGAACATGCTTAGCATAATTTACCAGATATACAAACACCCATAGCCAAAGCACTCATCATTTACCCTGGATTCATGGCCACTTGCAGAAGACTCATGACCACATTACCTATGAGGATTGTCTGCATCTGATCTGTGTGGTTTTCTTGTGGAAGAGTTTTTAGTAGGGTTGTCCCGATACCACTTTTTTAGGACCGAGTACAAGTACCGATACTTTTTTTCAAGTAGTCGCCGATACCGAATACCGATACTTTTTTTAAATGTGTCCCCATATGCAGCCATGTCCCCCCCATATGCAGCCATGTCCCCCACATATGCAGCCATGTCCCTCTAGCCATGTCCCTCACATATGCAGCCATGTCCCTCACATATGCAGCCATGTCCCTCTAGCCATGTCCCTCACATATGCAGCCATGTCCCTCTAGCCATGTCCCTCACATATGCAGCAATGTCCCTCTAGCCATGTCCCTCACATATGCAGCCATGTCCCTCTAGCCATGTCCCTCACATATGCAGCCATGTCCCTCTAGCCATGTCCCTCACATATGCAGCCATGTCCCTCACATATGCAGCAATGTCCCTCTAGCCATGTCCCTCACATATGCAGCAATGTCCCTCTAGCCATGTCCCTCGATGCGGCGGCGCGATGTGGCGGCAGCGGCGGGGGGGGGGGGGGAAGGGGGGGAAAGTATTCTATTTAGGTATCGGGGGTATTTGCGCGAGTACGAGTACTCCCGCAAATACTCGGTATCTGTCCCGATACCGATACTGGTATCGGTATCTGGACAACCCTAGTTTTTAGCAAAATAGTTTTTAGCAGTGAGCACTATGAAATAATTTTTCCTTTGAGCCTCTTGTACACACAGCAATGCAAAAGATGAGACGTATTTTCGGTGGTTGATTAATCTAAGTGACACTGATTGTTATATGGAAGTATGTGAGAGCGCCTCTATTATCTTCGGGAGTTTCCAAGAAGGAGTTTGCCTAGATATCTCTCGGTTCATGGTTGTTTGACCTTTGCTCTTTTGTGTGGACTTTATCACAGATTATTTTGGACATTATTAATGATAATTAATGACGTCTTTGAGTGACGAAACGCTTTGCCAGGAGTCTGGTCAGGTGAGGTCACCACGTTTGACAGTCGGCCATCTTACCGGTTGGAAACATTGCCTATTTTACGAGGATTGACATGTGATTTTTAACTATTATGTTTGTGAGTATTCTGGCTTTTCCTTTTTTAAATAAATACTTTTGTCAGTAATACTGTGCAATGAAGTCTCTTCTTGCCTATTCCCATACATTAATGCTGTGAGACCCCGTCCGAGGTGGATCGTGTCAGTTCTAAAGCAACCTATCATCTTACATGTGTGGAGAGCTTGAGTAGAGTATTCACAAGCGGTTTTGACCAGTTGCAGCTGGTGCTCAAAATTTTTGGGGCGGGGGAGCGCAAACAGACTGAACAAAAAAAACATCAATTGCAGCCACTGTGCCCATCAAACAAAGCCACTGTGCCCGTCAAACGCCGCCACTGTGCCATCAAACGCAGCCACTGTGCCATCAAACGCAGCCACTGTGCCCATCAAAAGCATACACAGTGCCATCAAACCTAGCCACTGTGCCCATCAAACGCAGTCACTATGCCCAGATTGCCGCCACTGTGCCATTAAATACAGCTACTGTACTCATCAATTGCTGACACTGTGCCCATCAACTGCTGCCAGTGTGCCCATAAACTGCTGCTACTGTGCCTATAAACTGCTGTCAGTGTGCCCATAAACTGCTGCTACTCTGCCCATAAACTGCCGCTACTGTGCCCATCAAATGCCACTGTACATCCCCCGCCTTACCTGTCTCGGTGGGGCCCCAGTCATGGACCTTCACTCTCCTCGATGTTTTCTAATCTTCCGTCCTCTCTTCCTGTCTCTGCTATGATTGGACGCCTGATAGGCGGCGTCCAATCACAGCGCCTGTTGTTTCAGCCAATCAGGTGACCGGTAACATACCCGGCAACCTGATTGGCTGAGAGGCAGGTCAGTGCTAGGGAAACTTCCCGAACACCACTGAGTAAGCAGCAGACACACAGTGTTGCGCCCTCTAATTACCCTTTTGGAAGCCTGTTAGAGCTCACAGCTAATCAGGAAGCCTATTAGAGTCTACGGCATACAAAAGCCGCCGCTGTAATTCATATGTCCGGTGCCCGACAAGGGGCTGGGCACATGAATAGGGGGCGGCAGTGGCAATGCATGAATCTATCTATTGAGAGGGGTTGCGAGCAGCAGAGGGGGCGGCGGTCCTGTGCCTTTTATGGACGCACCGCCACTGGTTTTGACTACTTTTCACTAAGTGGTCCACCACTTGGGCTAAGGGACAGTGTGAACTTCTCCTCTTGGTGACAAATCCTTTCCAGCACTCTTTTGTGTGGACCTGCACTTACTGGACTTTTATATATGAGATGTCACAGTTTTTGTCTCATTTTCAATAGCTGCACATTTTTTTAAATTGTTTTCTTTTTCTTTTTTACTTTTATTGTTTATTTTTATACAGCACAACACTTTTTATATACAGGTGATTCTCGAAAAATTTGAATATTGTGAAAAAGTATATTTATTTTACAACTTAAAAGGTGAAACTAATATATGAGATAGACTCATTACATGCAAAGCAAGATAGTTCAAGCCGTGATTTGTCATAATGTTCCCAAAGTGCTGTATCAAAGCACATTAATAGAAAGTTATGCGGAAGGGAAAAGTGTGGAAGAAAAAGGTGCATAAGCAGCAGGAATGACCACAGCCTGGAGAGGATTGTCAGGAAAAGGCCATTCAAAGGTGTTGGGGACTTTCACAAGGAGTGGGCTGAGACTGGAGTCAGTGCATCAAGAGCCACCACACACAGATGGATCCTGGACATGGGCTTCAAATGTCGTATTCCTCTTATCAAGCCTCCTGAACAAACAACGTCAGAAGAGTCTTACCTGGGCTAAAGGAAAACCGACCTGGTCTGTTGCTCAGTGGTCCAAAGTCCTCTTTTCTGATGAGAGAAAATTTTGCATCTCATTTGGAAACCAAGGAGCTGGAGTATGGGGTAAGAATGGAGAGGCGCACACTGCAAGATGCTTGAAGTCCAGTGTGAAGTTTCTACAGTCTGTGTTGATTTGGGGAGCCATGTCATCTGCTGGTGTTGGTCCACTTTGCTTGATTAAGTCCGGGGTCACCGCAGCCATCTACCAGGAGATTTTAAAACACTTCATGCTTCTTTCTGCAGACAAGCTCTATGGGAATGCTGACTTCATTTTCCAGCAGGACTTGGCACCTGCCCACACTGCCAAAAGCACCAAAACCTGGTTCAATGGCCGTGGGATTACTGTGCTTGATTGGCCAGCAAACTCGCCTGACCTGAACCCCATAGAGAAACTATGGGGCATTGCCAAGAGAGAGATGAGAGACATGAGACTGAACAATGCAGAAGAGCTGAAGGCCGCTATTGAAGCATCCTGGTCTTCCATAACACCTCAGCAGTGCCACAGGCTGATAGCTTCCATGCCACACCACATTGAGGCAGTAATTGCTGCAAAAGTGGCCCAAACCAAGTACTGAGTACATATGCATGCTTATACTTTTGAGAGGTCCGATATTGTTCTATGTACAATCTTTGTTTTATTAAATGCATGTAATATTCTAATTTTCTGAGATTGTGGATTTGGGGTTTTCATGAGCTGTAAGCCATAATCATCACAATTATGACAAATCACGGCTTGAACTATCTTGCTTTGCATGTAACGAGTCTATCTCATATATTAGTTTCACCTTTTTGCATTAGTGAAATAAATGAACTTTTGCATGATATTCAAATTTTTAGAGTATCACCTGTATTGGTATTTTTATTAATTACACCCCATGTGCACAAGCCCTCAAAATTGAGCTGCAATTTTTTCATAGCAATCAAAAATTAGTTTAAGAAAACACAGAGCGAAAAAATAAATCTTTCTTCGCCCAGGTTCACACTGGGTACGATTTGGAACGATTTGAGATGCGATTTGACATGTCAAATCGCATCTCAAATCGGCGCCATTTGTCAGCAATGGCACTGTCCTAATCAGTGCGACGCCGCATCTGCGATTTCAAAAAGTAGTTCCTGTACTACTTTTTGCGATTTCGGGCCGCGATTTACATTAAATTGCGGCCGAAATCGCGGTAAAATCGCGCATTTTACCGCGATTTTGAATTCGCAGCAGTGTGAACCTAGGCTTAAGAATAGAACAAATTATCAATCTGCTAAAAAGAAGTTTGCTAAAATACGGTACTTACAATGTACTGTATATAGTTTACCCAAGAGGGGATTTGTTCTGTCTACTGCATCTACAGTTTAAAAGTGCATCTAGAAAACTGCTAAAGGGTAATGTTTTTTAAACTAAGATTTGCAGCTTCATGGCTCTTTTAATGGGGAAATAATAGGAATGTTTTAACCACTTCAGCCCCGGAAGAATTTACCCCCTTACTGACCAGAGCACTTTTTGCGATTCGGCACTGCGTCGCTTTAACTAACAATTGCGCGGTCGTGCGATGTTGTACCCAAACAAAATTTACGTCCTTTTTTCCCACAAATAAAGCTTTCTTTTGGTGGTATTTTTTTTATTTTTTTTTGCACTATAAACAAAAAAAGAGCAACAATTTTGAAAAAAAAGCTATATTTTTTACTTTTTGCTATAATAAATATCCCCCAAAAATATATATAAAAAATAAATTTCTTTCTCAGTTTAGGCCGATATGTTTTCTTCTACATATTTTTGATAAAAAAATAAATAAATAAGCATATATTGATTGGTTTGTGCCAAAGATATAGGCCAGAATTCAGAAAGGACTTACGACGACGTATCTCCAAATACGCCATCGTAAGTCCAAATGTGCGCCGTCGTATCTATGCGCTTATTCAGGAAATCAGATACGCCTGAATTTTAGCAAGATACGTCCGACGTAAGTCTCCTTACACCGTCGTATCTTGGGTGCATATTTACGCTGGCCGCTAGCGGCGCTTCCGTAGATTTACGCGTCGAATATGTAACGCCGATTCACGAATGTACTTGCGCCCGTCGCATTAAGCTACGCCGTTTACGTAAGGCGTACGTCCGGCGTAACTTTACCCCTCATAAAGCAGGGGTAAGTCATGTTAAGGTATGGGCGCTGGAACAGTGTCGTATTTTACGTCGTTTGCGTAAGTCGTACGTGAATGGGGCTGGGCGTAGGTTACGTTCACGTCGAAAGCATTGAGCCGACGTATCCTAGGGAGTATTTTCGACGTGATTCTGAGCATGCGCGCGCATGCGCCGCTCGATCGGCCATTCATTTACATGGGGTCACGGTTAATTATAATACAACACGCCCACTGCCTTGCTACTTTGAATTAGGCGGGCTTACGCCGGCCCATTTACGTTACGCAGGCGTACATATGGAAGCAAGTGCTTTGTGAAAACTGTACTTGCCTCTCAATGTTACGACGGCGTAGCGCATATGAGATGGGCTACGCCTATCTAAAGATGCGCCAATCTCTCTGAATCTGGCCCATAGCTTCTACAAAATAGGGGATGGTTTTATGGCATTTTTATTATTATTATTTTTTTATTAGTAATGGCGGCGATCAGCGATTTTTATCATGACTGCGACATTATGGTGGACACATCGGACACTTTTGACACTATTTTGGGACCATTGTCATTTATACAGTGATCAGTGCTATAAAAATGCACTGATTACTGTGTAAATGACACTGGCAGGGAAGGGGTTAAACACTAGGGGGCGATGAAGGGGTTAAGTGTGTACTAGGGAGTGATTCTAACTGTGGTAGGGCTGGGCTACAAGTAAAACGACAGTGATCACTGCTCCTGATGACGGAGAAGTAGATCACTGTCCTGTCACTAGGCAGAAAAGGGAAATGCCTTGTTTACATAGCGATCTCCCTGTTCTGCAGCTCCGTGACATGATAGCGGAAAACCGGCGGACATCGAGTCCGCGGGTCCCGCCCGCACAGCGACACATTCAAAGCACCATACAGGTACATTGCTATGCACAGCCGTGCTATTCTGCTGACGTATATTGTCGTTAGACGGTCGGCAAGTGGTTAAAAATGTATTTTCCTAGGAGCAAAACTGGATGGTCCATTTTGCAAGCGGATATTGAAGGAGTGTATATAGTGAATCACTGGTAACATTAAACAATTCTAGGGCCTTGTAGCAGTAGCAGAAGAAATTAGGTTTTTACAATTTTGACAAGAAATGCTGAGCTGATAGGGTTTCTCTGGAGCCAGCTTGCAGTTATCTTTGCTTAACAGCAGATGGAGCTCTAGTACTAATCAAATGAAAATACTGATTCTTACTAGGAAAGGTATGAGCTGCACAGTATGCTTTTTAAATACATTTTAATTACACTGACAAGCTTTCAGTTTGGAAGAATCATCAAAAAACAAAACAATTAATCAGCCCCTGCTTCCAAAGGAGATTACGCAATAGCATACATGTCCTCACCCACACGTTCGGGTTGAGGTTTGAATTCAACACTACCGCAAGTTTGCAGCTAATCTTGCTGGTTGTAAATTTGTGTTTCACACCACATTTTGCACCCACACACACTATCATTTTACACTGATTCCCCAAAGTAAATCTAAGGGTGTGAGCAATTGTATCAGTTACCAGGTATATGTATATAGGTGAATGCATAGGTGGTAGTCAAAGGTGCTGCTGTGTGCTGGGCTGTTAATACTTCTGACTTCTAAACTGTAAACGTTACATACACCTGACCCTTGCACTATATATGTTACAAACCCTGGACCCCTGCACTTTGTACAATAAACAGTTATGACCCCTGCACTCTGTGTACAAGTTCACATGTTAATGCATAGTTAATCCCTTCCATACAGGGCATTTTCACCCCCTTCCTGCCCAGACCAATTTTTAGTTTTCAGCGCTGTTGCACTTTGAATGACAATTGCGCGGTCATGCAACACTGTAATCAAATTAAATCTTTATGTTTTTTCCCCCCACAAATAGAGCTTTTGTTTGGTGGTATTTGATCATATCTGCAGGTTTTATTTTTTGCGCTATAAACAAAAGAAGAGCGACAATTTAAAAAAAAAACACAATATTTTGTAATTTTTGATTTAATAAATACCACAATTTAAAAAAAAAATAATAATTTCCTCAGTTTAGACCGATACGTATTCTTCTACATATTTTTGGTAAAAAAATCGCAATTAGCGTACATTTATTGGTTTGCGCAAAAGTTATAGCGTCTACAAAATAGGGGATAGATTTCTGGCATTTTTATTTTATTTTTTTACTAGTAATGGCGGCGATCTGTGATTTTTATTGTGACCGTGATATTGCGGCGGACACATCAGACACTTTTAACCTGTTTTTGGGACCATTCACATCTATACAGCGATTAGTGCTATAAAACTGCACTGATTATTGTGTAAATGTGACTGGCAGGGAAGGGGTTAACACTAGGGGGCGCTGAAGGGGTTAATATGTTCCCTAAAGTGTGTTCTAACTGTAGGGGGAGGGGACTCACAGGGGCAGGAGACCGATGTCTGTTCCTCTGTACTGGGAACACAGCATCAGTCTCCTCACCTCTGACAGGAGGTGGATCTGTGTGTTTACACGCACAGATCCACACTCCTGCCGTGATCACCGGCAATCGCGGGTGCCCGGCAGACATCGCAGCCGCCGGGCACGCAAGTCGGGTCACGGGCGGTGCCGCGGGCGCGCGCCCTAGATTGCCGGGAAGAAAGGACGTCCACCCGGATCGAGGGAGGGTTCCTTCCGGCATCATTTTATAATGGCCCGGTAAGGAAGAGGTTAAAGTACATTGGTCGTGATAGAAATATGAGTGCTGACACTGCTGTTGGGGAAAATGTGGTTATCATTTGCTGCATGCCAGGCAACTGACATTTTCAAAAGGAAGACAGTCCATTTTGTGTTTGTTGATAAGTGCATAATTACTGTATATACTCGAGTATAAGCCGAGTCACCTTTTTGCGCCTGATCTCCCGGACTTTGGGGACCAGGTACTGGCCTGCCGTAGGTCCCCTGGACCCCAGGCACACATATAGCCCCACTCTTCCTCTACAAGTGTGCACATTTTGTTGTCCGGGGGACCTACGGCCGGGGAGCACCATTTTTTCAAAGCGGGGCACCCCTTCCAAAGACTCCCATGTTAAACGGTAATTTCTCCGGTGAATTTGGGGTTCCGGTACCGGCTAGTCGTAGGTCGCCTGGACCCAGAACTTGGCACACATGTAGCCCCATTTCTCCTCTACAAAGTTTGTTGTCTGGGAGACCTACGGCTGGGGAGTACCGATTTTTCAAAGCTGGGCTCCCCTTCCATAGACTCCCATGGAAAACGTCAGTCTAGTCATGGACACAGTGAGGCATGAGCATAGTGAGGCATGGGCACGGTGAGGCATGCACATGGGCACAGTGAGGTATGCACATGGGCACAGTGAGGTATGCACATGGACACAGTGAGGCATGCAGATGGACACCCTAGGCTTATACTCAAGTCAATACGTTTTTCCATTTTTTTGTGGCAAAATTAGGTGCCTTGGCTTATATTTGGGTCGGCTTATACTTGAGTATATAAGGTATAACATAATTACAGAAACATCATTGATTCCTTACCTTTTGGAGTATCTCTAGACCACATCTGAACAATGAAGAAAGGATATAGGAAACAACAATGACTACTGTCATTTTCACTCTCTTAGTCACAGCTTTTGATATACTGCCAATGTTACTTGTTTGGTTCATTACAGCTTTCAGTGGACCTGGCATTACAATTCCTTTCTGATTCTTCATGCAGACATTGTTTTTTATAGTCCAGCAAATTTAAATTTGGCATGTAATAAGTATGGCAACTCGAATGAAGAAAATGGCTATAGAAATCCAGGTCACGTATGCTTTTGATCCCCAAGGCTCGGTGAAAAGAGCCCAGCATTCAAAGATGCCTGGAGCAATCTCTGTCTTGGAGAAAATAAAAGCCTAGGGAATACTGGAAATAAAAGACATTGTCCAGCTTGTGCAGATTGCAGTGTTTTTTCTTTTTAAATGTGACCATGGGGTAGCATATGGCTTGAAACCTGTCCACAGTCATTACCACTATCATGTACGTGGAGGCAAACATTCCACCCAATTGCAAAAACGTAATGATACGACACAGTAGGTCTGGTCCAATAAAGACATTTGTAACAACCCAAATCAGTTGTGGGAGAACTTGAAAAAATGCCACTACTAAGTCAGCCAAACGTAAGCATAAAACGTACATCCGTGACAACTTTTTCCTCTTGTTCTACAAAACCATAATCAGAATTAGATTTCCAACCATGGCTGCCATAAATATAATCCCAAGCACAGATATTTTAACAAAAGCCAAATGTGTGTTTTTCTCTCAGACCAGCTAGCTATCCCTGGTTCATTGCTTGTGTTGATGTCACAGTTTGGGAAACATTCTCTGTAGGACAGAGGTTTTCTTTCAAATGAAAAGAAAGATTCTTCATCATGGAAATGTGTGCCTAATGGAGGTATTGGACTCTAATGCCTCGTACACACAGCCGGATTTTCAGAGAAAAAAAGTCAGACGTGTGTAGCCTCCGCCCTGGTTCACACTGGGTATACTGGGTACAGTGACATGTCAAATCGCATCTCAAATCGGCGGCAATTGTCGGCAATGGCACTGTCCTAATCAGTGCGACGCCGCATCTGCGATTTCAAAAAGTAGTTCCTGTACTACTTTTTGCGATTTCGGTCCGCGATTTACATTAAATTGCGGCCGAAATCGTGGCCGCGAAATCGCGGTAAAATCGCGCATTTTACCACGATTTTGAATTCGCAGCAGTGTGAACCTAGGCTCCATCTGACTTTTTTTTCGGAAGTCCGACAGACCTTAGATAGAGAACCTGTTCTCTTTCTTTCCGACAGACTTTTGCACGGTGTGTACAAGGCATTAGTCTTTACACTGTTGATTTGAGAATAAAGTGAAAGACAGATCAATTTATAAACCTTCATTAAACTGAATGTTTAGTAGGCTGCTTCGACGGAACACTCTTATGTACCAGTACTTCTCCTGTACTACCTCCTCTTGACTACTACCAGGAATTAACTATGACTTACTTACACACACACACACACATCAGTTATTTTGTAAAACAAATACTTTTTATCCTTTTTATTGTTAATTTGCATAACAGTGCTCAGGGACATCTCTAACTTTGATTGGGCCTTGGGCAAACATGATTTTCTTGAACCCCCCCCGTCCCCTCTCTATTTTGAGACATACACAAAATAGTAGATAGACTCAAAATCTGTTTACTGCAGCAGATCACGCAGTGTTTGCAATTGTTTGCCAGAGGTTACAGCATGTCCTTACCACTCACTGGCTGGTTGCTAGAGGTTACAACACATAATTTCTGCTTGCCGCTTGGTTGCTAGAGGTTACTGCACATTATTAACGCTCACTGATTGGTTGCTAGGGGTTACAGCACATCATTACCACTTACTGATTGGTTGCTAGAGATTAAAGCAGATCACTACTGTTCGCTGATTAGTTGCTACAGGTTAATGCACATCATTACCACTCACTGAGCAGTAAAGCAATCCCAAATAATTGAGCAAGAAACACAGCACATTAATACACATACTACAGGAGAAGGTCAGAGTGCAGACATACTACAGGAGAGGTTTAGAGACTGCGAACATACTGCAGGAGATTACCATAGACTGCGGACATACTGCAGGAGACTACCAGAGACTGCGGACATACTGCATGAGACTACCAAAGACTGTGGACATACTGCAGGAGATTGCTAGAGACTGCGGACATACTGCAGGAGATTACCAGAGACTGCGGACATACTGCAGGAGATTACCAGAGACTGCAAAATACTGCAGGAGATTGCCAGAGACTGTGGACATTCTGCAGGAGATTGCCAGAGACTGCAGACATACTGCAGGAGACTACCAGAGACTGCGGACATTCTGCAGGAAATTACCAGAGACTGCGGACATACTGCAGGAGACAACCTTGGGACTGCAGACATTATACAGGAGAAAATCACAGAACTTTAAGCAACGTACATTTTATGGGTGTAAGGACATACTTGGCCAGCCAAGCTCACTACATACATTCAGAGGTCCGTGGGCGGGGCTTCCAATCTCTGCTCCACCCTGAGAATACAGGCTGCATAGGGCAGGGTTAGACCTCTGTGTTTTCCAGCCATTATAGAGGGCGGCGGCTCTACTGATGCTTTGTTGGGGGGCCCAAGCTACCCCAATGACGGCTTTGCAGAGTGCACAGAGGACACGGGAGGCTGTATTCCCATGCTAGCCAGCAGAGAGGGGGCGGAGCCGGGAGCTCCACTGATGCTCTGACCCCGCCCCACGCAGCCTGTATGCTCAGAACAGTGAGCGGAGTGGGGGCGTCAGTGGAACTCCCGGCCTCGCCCCCGGACCTCTGTATTATCCAATCAGTATAGAGGAGGCAAGGCCGGGAGCTCCACTGACGCTTCCACTCCGATCACTGTTCTGAGCATACAGGCTGCATGGGGCGGGGTCAAAGCATCAGTGGAGCTCCCGGCCACGCCCCTCTCTGCTGGCTAGCTCAGGAATACAGCCTCCCGTGTCCTCTGTGCACTCTGCAAAGCCGTCATCGGGGCCCCAAATTGGGCTCATGGCAGGTGCCCGTTTGCCCTGCGATAAAGACAGCCCTGACAGTGCTGCTAATATCCTGCAGGCTCTTTGTAGCCAGGATCTGTCAAAATAATATGTGTTAAAATGTACACTTGTAGCCTCCATTGGAAGAATGTATACCAGGGCCTTGCCTGTTGTGCAGTGTTTGCTTGCTACAATTATGCACCCTGGCCCTATAAATAGCAGTCTTCTTGCTATAAGTGCCCGCATCCTCCATCATATGTGAATTGTGGTTAGGTAGCTGGCATAATGCTCACTGGGGTGAGCAAACATTTTTAGTCACAGATATCAGTCCAGTAGTAAAGTGATATCTCGTGTTTTTTTCTTTTGTTTGTATTGGTTAGGCCCCTTTCACATTGGGGCGTTTTTCATGCGGTACAGCGCTAAAAATAGCGCTGCTATACCGCATGAAAAATCATGCCCTGTAGTCTTCAATGTGAAAGCCCGAAGGCTTTCACACTGAAGCGGTGCGCTAGCAGGAACGCTCCAAAAGTCCTGCTAGCCGCATCTTTACCGCGGTATAGGAGCGGTGTGTTCACCGCTCCTATACCGCGCCTTCCCATTGAAATCAATGGAAAAGCGCGGTAATACCGCCCGCAACGCGGGCAGTATTAACCCTTTTTCGGCCGCTAGCGGGGGTTAAAACCTCACCGCTAGCGCCCGAATATCGCGGTAAACACGATGGTATAACCGTCACCGTGGCTCGACGCTGCAATGTGAAAGCAGCCTAAGAAACAAAAAAAATGGAGAAACAAAAAGCCAATTCTGACACATTCCACACAAAACTCCAAAAATGGACTGGACATCTGTCATCTACGTTGTATATTTTCACTATAAATTAATTAAATGTTAGTGTTTGTGTATATATGCAATATGTATTACAAAAATGCATTCACTGCCTAGAATTCTCCTTTACCATTCAAAGAAAGAAAAAAAAAAAAAAGAAAGGGTTTCTAGGAATCCAACAGCTTTTATGCAATAATATCACAGAAAGCACATCATGCCACTTCTCTGTAAATCGTTTGAAGTACTAAATAGCTTCCATTCCAGCATTGCCATCTCACAACCTCATAAATGTTTCTCTACTAAGCAATCCAGACTATGAATTGGTATTAAACTATAGATATAAGAAGAACATTGCAGTGCCACTTCAATTTCTCCTCATCATCACAGCAACAAAAACATGGAGGAGGGTAATAATTATACCCTATATTGCTACACTTTCTGCATTTAACAGGAAAAAACACAATTACTAAAGTACAGTAAGTAGTAAGAACATCATGGATAAGGAAAGAAAAATGACATGTGGCTTTTTGTGGACAGAACCTCCACTCAGTTATTAAAGGTGTAAGGGATCATAATGTACAATGGCTTGAGAATGACTGCACTTAAAGGGGTTGTAAAGGTAAAACAAATGTTCCCTAAATAGCTTCCTTTACCTTAGTGCAGTCCTCCTTCACTTACCTCATCCTTCCATTTTGTTTTTAAAGGCTTTATCCACACCAGGAAGAAAGCCTTGCATTACTGTGTGGAGTTACAGACAGAAGAACAGAAAGTGAGGATTTCTCTGAAGAAATAAGGACATTTAACCACTTGACCACCAGGCACGTAAACCTTAATAACCAGACCAATTTTCAGCTTTCGGTGCTCTCACAATTTGAATGACAATTACTCAGTCATACAACATTGTACCCAAATGAAATTTTTGTCCTTTTTTTCACACAAATAGAGCTTTATTTTGGTGGTATTTAATCACGTTGGGTTTTTAAATTTTTTTGCGCTATAAGAGAAAAAAGACTGAAAATTCTGTAAAAAAAAAAAATATTTCTTTGTTTCTGTTATAAAATTTAGCAAATTTAGTATTTTTTCTTCATTCTTTTGCATAATGTAAAAGATGAAGTTACGCCGAGTAAATAGATACCCAACATGTCACCCTTCAAAATTGCACACGCTAGTGGAATGGCGCCAAACTTCGCTACTTAAAAATCCCCATAGGCGACGTTGCAGGGTATTGCAGAGTATTGTGGGGTATTGCAGAGTAGTGTGGGGTATTGCAGATTAGTGTGGGGTATTGCATAGTATTGTGGGGTATTGTGGGGTATTGCAGAGTATTGCACAGTTTGGTTATGTTGCAGAGCATTGTTATGGGGCAAGGATGGCTGAGCAGGGATGGATGGCTGGATCTGTGACTGCATTTGTCACAGATCCAGCCCACAGCACTCGTGCTGCATCCGCTCTCCCCCCTCTCCTCTCACACTGTACCATTCGGTACAGAGAGGGGAGGAACTGGCGTCATCACATGACGCCGGTTTGTTTACAAGTGATCGCTCCGTCACAGCGGGGATTTACCGTGATCCGTGATGCGGACCCAGCGGTCACGGACATTCCCGCGTGCGCGCCCCAGGGGGGCGCGCGGGAGTGCGATTCTGGGAGGACGTCCATGGACGTCCTCCCAGAGTTAAGGAACCGCCTTGTAGACGTCTTTCGTCTATAGGGCGGTGATTAAGTGGTTAAAAACAAAATCGTAAAGATACATTTCAGATGCCCTCCGGCGAGCTATTTAGATATAACCAGATTATTTATTTTATACGATCTAAAATTACCCGGTTGGATGGACCTCTTGTTCTTACAAATTTTGAATTATCTTGCCAAACAAAGGGCCTTTTACGGGGAAGGATATCTACAGTATACTCTATCCTTACTGACCCGAATGCCAAGCTCCCTTACATGAAACAGTGGGAACGGGATTTGAATACCACGTTGGAATTATTGGACTGGCAAGATGTTGCCTATGCTTTATCCAAAATATCTATTAATACAACATTAATTGAAGCAAATTATAAAACACTTCTACGTTGGTATTTAGTCCCGACCAGAGTCGCAAAGATGCACCCGTCTGCATCGCCCACTTGCTTCAGACGTTGTGGACAGATGGGTACAATGTTTTATGTTTGGTGGCAGTGCCCCGTGGTCACTAGATTTTGGATTCGTATATTTAATCTAATTTACTCTGTAACGGGGGTTAATATACGTAGATCCCCGCAATCAGCGCTTTTTCATAAGTTACCCGGTGAGGTTCCCAAAAAATCGATAAAATTAATCACGTATATGTTTTTGGCAGCAAGAATAACTATTGCTAAATATTGGAAGCAGTCGATGGTTCCCCATGGTTACGCGAAGAATAAACTTAAAGGGTCACTAAAGGAAAAACATTTTTTTGCTGAAATTACTGTTTACAGGGTATAGAGACATATTAAAAATGATTAAAAATAGATAAAAAACAATCATATAATGTACCTACAGTTTATTTTCGTTTTTGCTGTTGTTTCCTGGTTCTCTGATGTACAGAGCCAGAGAGCCAATAGAGGGCAGTGAAGGTTTTTCAAAACGAAACTGGATTGGTGCTGAGGAGTTTTAGACACACCTCCTTGATTAGTCACCACAGTGAGAAATCTCCCATGTCTGTGGTGATCAGGAAACAGACAACCAGGAAGTGTCCAGCACAAAGAGGAATTACAGCAACATCAAAGCAAAAACGAACAATGAGGACATGAAACCAGGACTGCAGTAAGGTAAAGGAAGCTATTTAGCTAAAAAAAAAAAATTCCTTTAGTGACCCTTTAATTGGATCATGGTTAACGACAGACTCACCTGTGTCCTTCGCAATTCTACTAAGAAATTCGATATAACATGGGATCCATGGATACGTTTTCTATCTTCACCTTAAAGTGCTTTTGACTGACCTTCTTCTCTTTCTCTTTTTCTCTTTTCTTTTCTTTCCTTTTCTCTTTTTTTTTTTTAATAATTACTGTTGATTTGGTTATTGTTGTTATTGTCGCTAACTATGGGATGCTTTGACAGAATTTCTATCTCTATGTTGACACGATGTTGGTAGAAGTATACACAGGGGTTCCCTTTTCCCTCCTCTTCCCTACCCTTCCTTATCCTCCCCTACCCTTTCCAATCCCCCCCCTTTTTTTTCTCTTTCTTTCTTCTTCTCTTTCTCCCCTGCTCTTTATAATATGCATCTTTCTCCCTGTGCGAGTCATTCTAAGGCCCCGTACACACGATAGAATCCATCCAATGAAAAATCTCAGCGGATCGGTTTCAGCGGATAGATTCTATGGTGTGTACATTCCCGCGGATATTTATCCGCGGAAATTTCCCAATTCCAGCAGATAAAAATTTGTAAACATGTCTACAAATCTATCCGCTTGAATTGGCTCCCGCGGATCGATCCGGTGGTCTGTACAGACTCACCGGATCGATCCGTCCGAAGGGATCCCCCGCATGCGTCGTAATGATTCGACGCATGCGTGGAATTCCTTTTATGACAGTGTCGCGCACGTCGCCGCGTCATCATCGTGGCGACGGCGCGACACGTCATCGCGAGGGGATTTCGGCGTGGATTTCAATCCGATGGTGAGTACACTCCATCAGATCCAAATCCGTGGAAATCCTCGAGAGGATTTATCCGCGGATACGGTCCGGTGGACCGTATCTGCGGATAAATCCTCTCGTGTGTACTAGGCCTTAATGCTATATGTTAATGTAGCTTCCTGGGACAACTAACAATTGGCCCCTAGTGAATCAGGGACGTATCTTTTTATTTTTATTTATTTTTTCACCATTTAGTGAATGATTTAACAACTAAGAAGGGGAAAGATACAGAAAAAAAGGGGACATTGTATTTTTTCTTGTTTATTCTTATGTCATATGGCTATGTTAATGGGCTCTCCCACTAACTGCACTTTGTGTTGAGCTTGCTTTGTTTCTTATTTATAGGTTTTATGCTTACAACTATTTGTATGAGTAATATTATCTGACAGAGCTCGATTGTTATTTCTGTTTTTGTCACTTGTGCCTTATACAACATTGTTTCTTCAATAAACATATTGAAATATAAAAACAAAATGGAAGGATGAGGTAAGTGAAGGAGGATGGCACTAAGGTAAAGAAAGCTATTTAGGGCAAAAAACATTTATACTGAGCCCTGATTGGGCAGTGCTTTGTCCAATCAGGGTGCAAAATGCACTGTGCAGCGGCGGAGCAAACACCCTGCAAATTTGGGTTTTCCCCCGAACAGCCGCTCAGCCCAACTATACTAGTCAATGTTGTGATGTTGAGAACACAGATATTTGAGGTTGAGTTGATTTACTATTAGTTTTATTTCTGAGTGGATTTATCACTAGTCAGATTTCTGATTTATAGTGATAGTTCTATACTCTCTCCTAAAGTGATCGCGCTGAAGTCCTTTGGATTTTATTATCCAGAAATCTCATGCAAAGCTGTATTCACAAAGCACTTGCCTCTAAAGTTACGGCGGCGTAGCATAAATCTCCCGGCGTAAGGGCGCGGAATTCAAATGATGAACAGGGGAGCGTGTTTTATGTAAAACAAGCTTGACCCCATGTAAATGACGCTTTTTTCGTACAGCGCATGCGCGCGCATGCTCAGTATCACGTCGGAATTTCAAATTAAATTACGCTCCCGCTCAATGCCTAGACGACGTGAACGTAATTTACGCAAAGCCCTATTCGCGGACGTTTTACGCAAACGACGTACACGACGGAAAATTCTACGCTGGCCTGACGTCCATACTTAACATTGTGTACGCCTCATAGAGCAGGGGTAACGTTACGCCGAAAAAAGCCTTACGTAAATGACGTAAAAAAAAGCGCCGGGCGGACGTACGTTTGTGGATTTGCGTATCTAGCTAATTTGCATACTCGACACGGAAATCGACGGAAGCGCCACCTAGCGTCCAGCGTAAATAAGACATACGCCAGTCGGATCGAGCCCTCATTCGGTCGTATCTTGTTTTGTGGATACAAAACAAAGATACGACGGGGGAACTTAGAAATTACGTGGCGTATCAATAGATACGCCGGCGTAATTTCTTTGTGGATCTGGCCCATATTATTTACACAGGTTCTGAGGATAATTTAATGCAGATAAGGCACCAAGTGAGTTTACTTACCACTGTAATCAGCCACAGAACCTGTGTAATTAATATGTGTTCAGTTTTAAAGGGGTGAGGTGGCAACCCTACTCTGCACTACATAGTTGATGGTAACTTCCCTTCTGATCAATTTAGACACAATTTGGGTCAGATTAGATCGGCGGCTCTCCTGTCGGAGGGGGAGTGTGCGCTGATAATCAGCGCATTGATTATAAGCACAGCCCCCGTCAGAGGTGCCCACCACAATGCCAATTAGTGCCCACTAAAATAGCAACCAGTGTCCACCAAAGTGCCAATTAGTGCCCACCAAAGTGCCAATCAGCAAAGCCTGTCAGTGCCCTTCACAGATGCCAATCAGTGCCCATCAGTAATGACTGTCAGTACCTCCTCATCAGTGCTGCCTATCAGTGCCACCCATTAGTACTGCCTATCAGTGCCCTTCAGTGCTGCATATTAGGACCGCCTATCAGTGCCCATCAACTACAAATTAGTGCCACCTCATCAGTGCCCATCAGTGAAGGAGAAAGCAACATTTTATAACAGAAACAAAGACAAAACTTTTTTTTTCTGTCTTTTTTAGTTTGTTTAGCAAAAAATAAAAGAACTCTAGTGGTGATCAAATACCACCAAAAGAAAAAACTATTTGTGAGAAGAAATGATAAAAATTTAGTTTGGGTACAGTGTTATATGGCATCGCAATTGTCATTCAAAGTGTGACAGCGCCGAAAGCTGAAAGTTGTCCTGGGCAGGAAGGGGGGAAAGTGCCTGGTATTGAAGTGGTTACACTCACTTAGTGCCTTATCTGGATTAAAGCGGAGTTCCACCCAAAACTGGAACTTCCGCTTATCCCACTCCTCGCCCCCTTACATGCCACATTTGGCATGTAATTTTTTTGGGGGGGGAGTGGGGGCTTCAGGAGGAGTGGGACTTCCTGTCCCACTTCCTCCTTCCGGGTAGGCGATTAAGCTTAATCGCCTACAGGAAGGGGCTGCTGTAAGCGATCGCCTAGGACACGTCACAGGTCCTAGGCGATCTCCTGTCCAATCAGACGGCGCAGCGCCAGGCCGCGCCGCTCGAGCATGCGCAGTGCCGCTCGCGCATGCGCAGTGGGTGCCCGGCCGTGAAGCCGAAAGCTGTCACGGCCGGGTGCCCACAGTTGAAATGAAGACGCCGACCGGGGAGGGGGGGGAGAGGAGCGGAGCCCCGGCCGGCGTGTCGCTGGAACGCTGGAGCAGGTAAGTGTCTGTTTATTAAAAGCCAGCAGCTACACTTTTTGTAGCTGCTGAATTTTAATAAACTTAAAAAATGGGTGGAAAACCCCTTTAAATTTGCCTCAGAACTTGTGTAATAAATATGTGTTTAGGTTTAAACTGTAAAGGGATGAGGTGGCAACTCGAGTGCAGAGTAGGGTTGCAAGCTCATCCCTTTAAACCTAAACACATATGTATTACACAGGTTCTGTGGCTGATCAAGGTGGTAAATAAACTCACTTGCATTAAATTAGCCCCAGAACCTGTGTAATTCATATGTGTTTGGGTTTAAAGGGATGAGGCGGCAACTCGAGTGCAGAGACCTGTTTGATTTGATGCAAACTGAATGGATTGTCTAGGTTTGTCCTCATATTACAGAGTGTAGATTGTACAATGAGATTGTATAATATACAGGCAGCTTCAGGAGATTTTCACTAACTTCCTGTTGCGTCCTAGAGACAGGAAGTCGTGGTAAATTTCCTTAATGGTACACAGACAGCAAGTAAATAACCTGACATAGTTTTAACTTAAACGTAAAAACATTTTTAGGCTATACACACACATTCACGCCACGTTATAGTAAATAATAAACAAATAATTCATCTTGACAATAAGATGCATTATTATTCATCAAAAATTAGATTACATTTTGTAGAGTATAGAAATCTGAGAAATACGATACAATTGTAATAATAATTATTCATATCTTGGTACTCTGTACACAGATCAGAGCTCCATATGAACGCGCTGTAAAGTTTCTGTCCCAGCCGGCTTGCCGTAGTCGGAGTGTAATGTCATGTGACCGGGGAGGATTCCGCCTACTGAAAGTCAGGCCACCCAGGTGATCGTACCGAGTGACAGCCCTGCCAATGGCTCCGCCCACTTCTGGCTGCCTATGGGTGAGTGAGCGAGCGTTGTTGTCTGTATTAGCTGTCACCCGGAATACTGTGAGTACCGCTGACCCTCCGTTACTATGAGAGCCCATGGTTCCTCTCATCCAATAGCTGTGTGCTCCTCTCCTGTATGTATACAATATGTATGTATGTATGTATGTGTGTGTGTGTGTGTGTGGAGGGAGGGAGGAGGAGGGGAAACTCTGGCAAAACATTGCACTGGGTGAGGGGATGACATCACAAGCTCTGTAATGTATATGATAGGAATAGAAGGGTGAGCTGTGTCTGGCGGGGGGCATTCATAAACAGGGAGGCACAGGGGACACAAGGACAGGGACTATTAGGAATAATAATGACTGCTATTAATGGTTTCCAGAAAGGATGAGCCATTTTCAGGACTTTTCCCACTAATCACATAGGAATGATCTCATGATATACAGGATTGGCTGTAATGAGTCCAGTCACTCATACTAACTAGTGATGTCACTATGGGCCAGTGTTCTGCTTACTTTAATGACACAGATCCTTGGTGTAGAGCTGGGGGCACTCCAAACTACAGCCCTCCCCTACAAGATTGTGTCTGGCCCACATCTGATGTGCAAGGCTCACTGGGCTCTGATGTAAGAACTGAGATGGGCACCCTGATGTTAAGGGGGACTCTGATGTAAGGAGGGACCCTGATGTGAAGGGAGACTCTGACGGGAGCCCTGATGTTAAAGGGGTTGTAAAGGTAAAAAAAAAAAAAAAAAAAACCTAAATAGCTTCCTTTACCTTAGTGCAGTCCTCCTTCACTGACCTCATCCTTCGATTTGCTTTTAAATGTCCTTATTTCTTCTGCGAAATCCTCACTTCCTGTTCTTCTGTCTGTAACTACACACCGTAATGCAAGGCTTTCTCCCCGGTGTGGAGAAAGCCTCTTGAAGGGTGAGCAGGATGCTCTCTACTTTGCAGATAGAGAAAGGAGCTGTGTGTTAGTGGGCGTCCTGACACTACTGTAGTCCAAGGGAGAGGGTGAGCACGACACTCCACACCAGGGAGAAAGCCTTGCATTACGGTGTGTAGTTACAGACAGAAGAACAGGAAGTGAGGATTTCTCAGAAGAAATGAGGACATTTAAAAGCAAAATCAAAGGATGAGGTAAGTGAAGGAGGACTGCACTAAGGTAAAGGAAGCTATTTAGGGAAAACATGTTTTACCTTTACAACCTCTTTAAGGGGGACTCTGATGGGGCCCTGATGTTAAGGGAGGTGTATGATGGGAACCCTAATGTAAGGGAGGTGTATGATGGGAACCCTAATGTAAGGGAGGTGTATGATGGGGATCCTGAAGTAAAGGGGGACTCTGATGGGTTCCTGATGTAAAGGGGAAATCTGATGGGAACCCTGATGTAAGGTGGGGGGACTCTGACAGGGACCCTGATGTAAGGGAGGGATTCTGATGTAAGGGAGGACTCTGATAGGGACCCTAATGTAAAGGAGGTGTATGATGGGGATCCTGATGTTAGGGAGGACTCTGATAGGGATGGTTATGTAAAGGAGGTGTATGATGGGGATCCTGAAGTAAAGGGGGACTCTGATGGGAACCCTGATGTAAGGTGAGGGGACTCTGACAGGGACCCTGATGTAAGGGAGGACTCTGATAGGGACGCTAATGTAAAGGAGGTGTATGATGGGGATCCTGATGTAAAGGAGATTTATGATGGGGACTCTGATGTAAAGAGGGACCCTGATGTAAGCAGGGCAGTCTGATGGGGACCTTAATGGGAAAATGGATTTAAGGTATGGGGGCCCTAATGTAAAGGAGGTTTATGATTGGGACCCTGATGTACGGCGACAACTCTGATGGGGACCCTGATTTAAAGGGGTCAACACATTATTCCCAATGCACATGTTCTTGTAAAATGGCTGTGCATATAAGTGGGTGCTAAGGTGACCACCTGCTGGAACCGTGAGTAGTCCGAGAAAGAGAATATCACCAGTACACCGTAGCTCTCCAGATTGGGTCCAAAGCTTTATTTAGTGATCACTTTGTTACAGCAGATAGCAAAGTTTCAGAACCTCGCAGGACCCCTTTATCAGGCATGTGACCACACATTAGCTGTAACAATGTGATTGCTGTATAAAGCTTTGGAGCCATTCTGGAGATTCATGGTGTGCTGGTGACATTCTCTTACTCTGATTTACAGGGGGACCCTGGTGTAAGGGGGGGGGGGGACTTTGATTGGGACCTTGATGTAATTGGGGAAGTCTGATGGTCCCCATCAGAGTGATGTTAGGGGGGGAGGGACTCTGATGGGGACTCAGATGTAAGGGGGGACTTTGATGGGGACTCAGATGTCAGGAGTGGGACTTTGATTGGTACCTTGTTGTACAGGGGGGACTTTGATGGGGACTCAGATGTAAGGGGGGGACGGGACTCTGATTAGGACCCCAGTGTAAAGGAGGACTCTGATGGGGACTCTTAACGAGTAAGGTGCAGACTCATTGTGTATTTGTGTGATCTTTATTAATGGCTCTATTTTTTGGGGAATTTCTTTGCTTTGCTTTCCTCCTCTATTAGTCTGAATCGTAATATGCTGATTACAGTGTATTTAAAAAAAAAAAAAAAAAAAAGCTCCAAGTAAATCTCATTCATTCATTTAGATTTTATTCATTCATATTTGTTTTGGGTTTCAGCAATGTAGTATGTTTATCTTATACTTGTGGGACCCCTGTGTAAGCTGACAGTCACTGCGATCTTCAAGGTCCTGTGATGAGTGGCTCACTTCTGCATAGCGAACACAGGGGGTCGCTCGCTTGGCAGTGCCTCCATTCAGTATTTTTTTTAGACATTCTGTGGTTGGAAAAGGTGGAGATTGTGACTTGTGCTTCACCAGCTCTCCACTACATTTAATTAGAGAATGCTTTTATATTTATTGAGAAAATAAAAGCCATCCTGTGCCAAGCAAGCAATACCCTTTTTCTCATGTTTAAATTATTTTATTTTTATTCTTTTTTTTCTCATGAGTGCACAAATCTCTGATTGGACAAGGTGGAGGGGTGGGACAGCAATGCCACCTTGTCCAGTCTGAGAATGCCTTACATGCATTAAAAAAACAAGAATTTTTAGTAATGGAGGCAATGCCAAGCCAGCAACCCCATGTTCAGTATACAGCAAGGAACAGCGGTGATGACTGGAGTAGTGGTGACTACTGGAGTGATCCTCTGCTGCCACATCAGTCACACAGGTATGGAATATGCACTCTGATGATGTGTCAAGCTGGAACAATGTTACTATACAATACAAAGCGTACCCGGAGTTGTGCTCTTCCAATGATTAGTCAGTTGTGGATTACTCACTACAGGAGTTGGTGTAATAAAACCTTCCATGTGACCTGGTTATCAGCAATGTGCTTGTTGTTGACTTATGTTCCAGTGTTGTTGTTGTGTATGCGGGCCTTTATATTCTTGTATGACCTTCTTCCTAGAACTGAGGGATCAGCATTGAGGAGCTGAATGATCTCTAGTATGTGCAGCTCTGGGAACACGGCTGAGAGGTGTTCACCTTGTTCTGAGCCATGATTGGTGGATTGTAAAAGGACGCTCCTTCCAGAGATATGAAACCTCACCGGTTATCAACAAATATTTGTACATGAGGCTGCTGAACTCCATCACACCGTGTTTACTGTACAATGTAATCTAGGAAAAGGAGCCGCCCTATTGCTCACCAGTCCTAATAGTTCAAAAATATTAATTCTGGACCACTTTAATGCTATTTTTTAAACATTTATTGTTAAAAGCAGGAACACTAAAGGCAGATTTTTTTTTAATTTTTTTTTAAAATAACATGTTATACTTACCTCCACTGTGCAGCTCGTTTTGCACAGAGTGTCCCCCGAATCCAGTCTTCTGGGGTCCCTTGGCAGCTGTCTCGGCTCCTCCTCGCAAAAGCTTTCCACCTTCATGCGAGCGAGCATGGTGGAAAGCTTTTGCGAGCGCGCTCCGTGATACGGCAGGGGGCATAGCCGCCGACTGTATCACACAGCCCCGGCGCGCGTCATCTGCTGTGATTGACAGCAGCGCCAGCCAATGGCTGCGCTGCTATCAATCCGTCCAGCCTAGCCAATCATCGGCCAGGCTGGGAACCGAAGAGGATCACGTGGACGCGCAGGGGACTTTCGAGGTGTCAGGTAAGTAAAATGGGGGGGGCGGTACCGTCGGATTTTTTTTCACTTAAATGCATAGAATGCATTAAGGTGAAAAAACATTTTACCTTTACAACCCCTTTAATGGTTGTAATGTGTTTGGGGGGGGGGGGCAGCGAACATTCCACACACTGCTTTAGGTATCCAGGTCCTTTTAATATAAACAAGTTTAATTCATTATTTCTTGCTAGAAATATACTTAGAACCTCCAAACACACACACACATATACATATATATTTATTATTATTATTATTATTATTATTATTATTATTATTATTATTATTAGCAGAGACCCTAGAGAATAAAATGGTGGTCATTGCAATTTTATATGTCACACGGTTTATCAAATGCAATTTTTTAGAAAATGCGTCTTTAAGTAGTTGTAAAGGCATATTTTTTTTATTTTTTTTTCTATGCATTAAGATAAAAAAACCTTCTGTGTGCAGCCCCCAATACTTGCCTCTCTGTCCAGCAATGTCCACTAGTGTCCAAGATTCTCCCTCCTGATTGGCTGAGACACGTCAAAGTAATGATGTATTTTCCCAGTTAGGCAGTCAGCAAGAGGTTAAATAAATGATTTTTTTTTTTAGAAGTGCAAAACCAAATGCTGTGTAATGGGTATGAGCAAATTGATTGACACATAAAGCTAATCACAACTTTTTTTTTTTTACCTTGTAGTGCTGTGGCGCTTGATTTCAGAATTCTATGATCACATCCTAAAGAAATCTCCAATTGCCCGACACTGTACACCGTGACCTCAAGGAAACTGTATTATATATGCAGGCTTTATCCACACAACCGTAAAAAAACACTTATACAAGTGCTTTTTAATTACGGATCTGAATGCAGGTGGTACAGTTTTCAATGGAACCATTCACACAGGTGCGTAAACATCAGCTGCTTACAGATCCGTAACACAGAATCCAATAATCTCTGTGATATAAGCTCTTAGGCCCCTTTCACACTGGGGCGGTTTGCAGGCGCTATTGCGCTTAAAATAGCGCCTGCAAACCGACCTGAAACAGCGGCTGCTGTTTCTCCAGTGTGAAAGCCTGACTGCTTTCACACTGGAGCAGTGTGCTAGCAGGACTGCTCCAAAAGTCCTGCTAGCCGCATCTTTAGAGCAGTAAAGGAGCGGTGTGTTTACCGCTCCTCCACCGCTCCTTCCCATTGAAAGCAATGGGAAACCGTGGCTATACCGCTGGCAATGTGCTTTGCGGGCGGTATTAAGCCTTTTTCGGCCGATAGCAGGGGGTAAAACCGCACTGCTAGCGGCGGAATACCACCGCACCTCCCGCCCCAGTGTGAAAGGGGCCTTACACATTTTCTACGCGCATAAATACGCAGAAGTATGGCCAAAGCTTTTTGGCTATACTTTTCCTATGGGTCACAGGAGTGTAGCTTGTTCTGCACTTCTGTCACCTGTTTTCAGCTGATATTGGACTAAAGCCCGCTGTCTGCTGACATCACAGCTCCAGGCTTGGGAAGGATCCTGACCATATGGTTGGGATCCACCCAGATCCCTGCACCAGCACTTGTCTCAGCCTCTCATGACCCCAGTTGGGGGGGGTCTTTGGTAAAGTATCAGAGGTCTAAACAGACCCCAATCTCCATCTCTGCAGCCTCAACAGCACAGGATGAATGGACAGGAATAGCTCTGTACAGAGTTTCCCATTCATTCACAAAATGATGCATAGTAAATATAGTTTACTATACCTCAGTTATAAAATGGACAGAGTCAGTGATTAGCATGGATTCATTAAGACAAGGAAGGGACTGGTAAATGACTCTTCATCCTGAAAGCAGCCCCTGCAGCAGCCAGTGGGATAGGGAAAGGGGGGGGGGTGGCTGGTAGCACTGCTGGGATGAGGGAGGGCCAGGGGAGTACACAGGAGCCCGATTACAGTGGGAGGTAATAGAAGGGGCAGCTGGGTGGCATGTAGAGGAACCAATCCCCCTCCTTTTTTGTTACTGATGCTGCTGAAAGGCTGAGGAGGAGAATGGAGGCGATTGGTTGGATGTTGCCCCTCCTAAATGATGTACAGGGGGCCGCACAGCCCCCTGGAGTATGGCGTCAGGTCTCAATTGCAATCCCTGTACGTATGCCCCTTCATCAGCATTTTCATTAGTATAGCTACATATAGCTATTCACTTGTGTGGGTGGCTCTATGCAGCACCTGCGTCTCCCTGGACCTTTATAGTGTCGAAATGTTTGTTTGGCAAACACGTTTTTGTGTTTTTTAAAAAAATAAATAAAAATTATTTTAAATGCATTTATAAAAGTGTTTGAAAGAAGAACAGTTCATTGGAACCAATTGCCTACAATAAAAATGAAGGCAAAAAAATGTTGCTATGGAGAGCATAGACTGCCTGATGACCTCTAAAATAGTTTCAGGGTAGAACATGCCGTCATGTCTTTTAACCTGTTCATTTCTTATTTCAGATGATTGTAAACCTGCTGCTCCAAAACAGATGTACCTCTAAGTAATGTCCGCGTTGCTGGTATTGGATACATATCTTTATTTGGTAACTTCCAGAAGAAGTAGCTGGAAAAAAGCTGATTTAAAACTTCTTTACCACTGCTGTCCAAGAAATTGCTATACAAGTGTTAGGACAAAGCAATGCAAGCTGCTACTCGGAAAAGCTGAACAAAGGAGATTCATTCATACTAATAACCAAACCAGTGCATACCTAAAACATTTTAAATTTGGCACGGCTTCTTCAAAGGCATTACCGTTGGCAAAGAAGTCTATGTCACGAATCAAGAATACTTTAGACTCTGTCAGTAAAGCTGTATCGAGCACCCACAGTGATTTAATTTCACGGATTGTACGGCCAAAGCCAAATGCAGCTAGTGTTGGCAAAGAAGAAAATGTCCAGGTAGCTAAAGTCAGTGCCACACAGGGTGACTTTCCTGAAGATAAGACCAAGGACAATGGTAAAGAACCACTGATAACTACTTCTACAGGAACTACCTCTCATCTCAACCATCCCGTCCCAGTAGACTCTCCGCATGAAGTCACTGACTCTTGGCCAAGCCTCTTCCATCCTAGCAATCTCTCTACTAACTTTGGGGAAACATACAATTTCCTGGCCAATCATATAAACTCCTACTTTGCTCAAAATACCAGTATGGAGAAGAATAAAACTGCACTAGATGACAAAAACCAAATTATTGAAATAAATGGTTCTAAAGAAGACCTTTCACCTACAAGAGAGGAGGTGTCCGTTTCTACCAAAAAGAGCATTTCGAACTTTCTGTCTAATCAGTCCACTAATGTTCATGCCTTTGTGGGAAGTTACCTTGGGGGCCTTGTTCCAAAACAGAAAGCAGAACAGAAGAACATGATAGAGGAGAAAGGGAAAAAACAAGAGGTAGAGGATTCCCAGAGCAAAAATGAGCAAGAAATAACTAAAGAGAAGACTGTGGATGACAAAGCCAAGAGACTATCTCTACAGAGGGAAAAGGTGAGTCTACCATCACATACCATATATACTCGAGTATACGCCGGCCCGAATAGAAGCCGAGGCACCTAATTTTACCACAAAAAAATGGGAAAACGTATTGACTTGAGTATAAGCCTAGGGTGTCCATCTGCATGCCTCACTGTGCCCATGCCTCACTGTGCCCATGCCTCACTGTGTCCATGCCTAGACTTACGTTTAACATGGGAGTATATAACAGGGGTGCCCAGGTTTGAAAAATTGGTGCTCCCCGGCTGTAGGTCCCCCAGACGGCAAACTTTGTACACTTATGGCCCCACTCTTCCTCTATCTGTGTGCCATGTTTCGGGTTCAGGGGACCTACGGCCGGCTGGTACCGGATCCCCAAATTTAACGAAGAAATTACCATTTAACATGGGAGTCTATGGAAGGGGTGCCCGACTTTGAAAAATCGGTGCTCCCCGGACAACAAACTTTTGGGGACCTACGGCTGGCCGGTACCAGGTCCCCAAAGTCCGGGAGATCAGGCGCAAAAAGGTGACTCGAGTATAAGCAGAGGGGGGCATTTTTAGCACCAGAAAATGTGCTGAAAAACTCAGCTCGAGTATATACGGTAGTTAAAAAAACAAAACTCTGGAGGTAGGTTCAGTATGAAGTGATTTGTAGCTTATTCCTGGGATCCCCTGCATCCACTGAGGGAGTTTAATTCCCTTTGGATTATTGAAGTGCACAAAGATCGGAGTCTAGGAGCCAGAGCTTTTTTTCTCAGAAAATAGGTGCAGGAACTCAACCACGAACCCCGTTCAGATTTCACAAACAGTAGAAGGGTCTTAAAGGTGCATTAAATACCAGGATTGCATTACATACAGAGTGCAGAGTTCAGGGGGTTACACACAGAGTGCAGAGCTGTCGCTTGTAAACACAGAAACCAGACTTCTGTTTTTAAAAGTGATTGTGGTGAGCAGGCGCCAAAGGGTCTGAGCCAGAGGTGGTGGAACTGAGTTCCCCCAAGTTCCCCCTGAAAAAAAGCCCTGCTAGGAGCCCAGACTGACCTTTCAGTCAAGGTGTAATGGGCTGAAGCTAGAAGGGACATATAAGACAATGGGGTTGTTTGCTAAAGGAGTGTCTTTTGTTTGTTTTTTTCTAAGTGAAAAAATGAACTTCGTGAGCCGTACTTTCTCTTAAAAGACATACAGCTACTGCCTGTAGAGCCATTGTACAACACACAGTATGTGCATACCCACATGTGTGATGACTTTGAAAAACTTTTCACAATTTGGCCACTTAAATCCTTACACTTGCCAATTTTTTTTTTTTTTTTTTAACTCCAGGGACATCATGTTCACTTGCGGACAAATACATTTCACTGACTTTCAGATGCGCCTTGAGGCGATTTAGTTAACGTTTGTAGCGCTATACAACTTATTCATTCATGCCATTGCAATGGGATAATCCAATCTTATTCACTTTACCTGTCAGCGATCATCTCTAATTATAATGTACTTTCATGTACTGATGTATTTTTGGTTTAACAGATTATTGCTCGGGTGAGTGTGGATAATAGGACAAGATCCCTGGTTCAGTCATTAAAAAGAGCCTCTGACCGGAGACTGTGCATTAATCGCGTCGAAGAGCTGAGCTGCCATCTTCTGGAGTTTCCTGAAACAAGAGGTGTCGCGGTGAAGGTAAGTCAAGCTTTGTGGTAGTGTTTCCCCAATATGACGAAGTTAGTCTAAATTTAACGTGAAAACTAAAGGCCCGTACACACGACCCGAAAATGGCACGAAAAATACCGCTTTAGAATCGATCGTATGATAATCGGATCTCTAGTACAGAGTTTTCAAGAGCCGATTATGACATTTCATCCGATATATTATCTGATCGAACAAACACGAAAATTATTCTCGTCTGATAGCAGATCGTACAATTTTTGTTTAATTAGTACAGTTGTCTAAAAATACACTACAACACATAACATCACTTCTGATTTTTTTTATTCTGTTGTACGAGAATTTTTGTAACTTTAGTAAGCTCTTCATGTTCGATATACGATTAGCATGCAAAAAAATAAATGGATGACCTGTCGTCCGATTTTCGGATCGTGTGTACTGA
Source organism: Rana temporaria (assembly GCF_905171775.1). Lineage (NCBI taxonomy): Eukaryota > Metazoa > Chordata > Amphibia > Anura > Ranidae > Rana > Rana temporaria. The sequence goes on from NC_053491.1 coordinate 174,566,450, forward strand.
TATATTTTCTTAAAATTCTCAAGTAATGCCAAACAACTCCAAGCCCATTTATATTTCATTCTGTGTAAACGCTGTCCCTGAAACATTAATGGCAGTACACTGAAGTCAATGTCCTCCTAATGACCTGTTTGCACGATAGTGGTTAGATCAGTCAGTAGCAGGAGCAGAATATTGCCTGTGGCTTGGCAATAAAAAGGATCTCCATTCTTAAAAATAAATAATAATTAGTCAACAGCTATAAATACTGTAGCTGCTGACTTTTACTAAAAAGACACTTGCCTGTCCAGGGATCCAGAACTGTCCTCACCCAGGCTGATTGTTCAACGGTCTTTGGGGTCCCCTGAGCCAGCATGTTTACTAAGGGAAACCGGCTGTGACACCCTGCGGCTTTACAGCCGGCTTCTCACTGTGCATACGCGAGCTGCACTGTGGTGCACTTTGTGAATGGTCCCTCAGCCTTCTGGGATCTGCCTGGGAAGGAGGGGGAGAACTTCCACTCCGATCGCCTTGGCTGTTGGAGTGGAAGTAGGAGCAGGTACCTGCTAAAACTAGGCTTTAAGTTGTTGTAAATCCTTTAGCCTATAATAAAGTTATAATGTGAAAGACCACCTCTCCACCCCTTGTTTTTTGTCTAGTTAGAAGAATTTTTTTTTTTTTTTTTTTAACTTAGTTTTTTATGAAGTACAACCTGTACTTCCGATCCATCCGGGTAGCGGTGCAGGACATCATATGCTCTTCTTCGGCGAGCTCCCCCGATGTTTTCTGGCACATGTGTGTATCTCAGAAGACAGCCGGCCATTCCCAAAGCACCGTGCGGCTTGCGCATTCGCATTAGGAAACGGGCAGTGAAGCTACAAGACTCCACTGCCCGTTTCCCTTAATTAGAATGGCGGCACCTGCATCCAATCCGATGGACGGAACGGCCTCAGGGGGCCAACATCCTTGGACAGGTAAGTGTCCTTATTAAAAGTCAACAGCTACAGTACTTGTAGCTGCTGACTTTTGAAAAAATAAAAAATTGTAGGTATAACACCACTTTAAGATGGCCATGGTTATCAAAATGCAAAGGGTTTATTTATCAAAGTGATTTCTGAACAAAATAAAGCATTGAATGGGTGAATTTTGGTTTGAATAATAAAAATGAATTAAGGTTGCAGTAAACTCCAATGCATAATTTGTACCTATAGGTAAGCCTTACCTATAGGCACTGTAAATATTTCCTAAATGTGCACCTTTTAGGGGATATTTACTGTACATGCTGCTGGCTACATCACGAGCGCATGCGCTTTGAAGGAATAGCCACCTAGGCCGTTCCTTCAGAGTCCTGTGCAGAACCGGCGGCTCCACCGCGCATGCTTGGGACGTCATTGCAGCTCCGACCAGTCACACAGCCAGAGTCTGCGAACCCAGAAGGCAGACGGGGGGGGGGGGGGGGGTGAAGATGGAAGCCTTGTTAGCGGTGACAGCTCGCCACTGGTGCACTTCTTTTTTTTTTTTTTTTTTTTTTTAATGTATGTTTAACACATTGTGCTAGTATGTGATGCATACTTGCACATTATGCCCTTTACCTTGCAGGCTCCAAAAACAAACAAAACCGTGTTTTTAGGTCGTGGTTACTTGCACTATTTAAGTTTTAAAAAGTACATTTACTAAATACATTTATAGCCGCATTTATTTGTCTTCTATATCTTTCTTGTGTTCTCTTGGAATGAGGGATTTTGATGGCCTTATGTTCGAAGAGTTAAAAAAAATATATACATCCTTTTTATTTTTCTTGCTCCAAAACGGTTGCTTTTAGTTGTTCATTAACTCCAGCTGTAAATAGTATAATGAATGTCCTACATTTCAACAGATTGTTGTTCACCAAATTTTTCTGCTCATGGCTGATAATAGAAATGCTTGTGTCAGAATTGACCATGTGATACATTGGCATCATTCTACTACTCAGTCAAGGTTGTAGTATCTTCCATTGTGTGCAATTGTTATGAATGGGAAAAGCTTTTGGTTATTATGCTCCAAAGTTCTTGGGTTATACATCATTATGTGAGATTTCTTTTATGAATTTGCATCTTATTTGAAATGTCCCAGTATGGTTAGTGATGGCACTGTTTCCTAATTGCAGGAAATGGTGGTTCCTTATTTATTGAGGCTCCGACAAGCACATGATGAAACCCTCCAGGCGGCTGTAAGAGAAGCCTTAGCGTTGGTTGGTTATAATGATCCGGTTAAAGGTAGAGGAATTCGGGTACTCACCATTGACGGTGGAGGAACTAGGTAAAAACAAACAGTCTTATATTAAATAATATATTATTATATTGTATATAAATATATGTTTTACAGAGAAATTAATGTGTTTAGTTTTGACAATGCACCAAAAACAGAAAATAAATAAATGATCCAGCAGCTATTTTGCTGCTAGGATGGCTTTTACATTAAAGGGAATTGCTGGCTGAAAAAAACATGATGCCCTTAGCTGCAGGCATCATTCTGGGATATCCACTTAAAGCGGTAGTTCACCCTCTCGTACTTGATGTTACCATCGAGACAGGCATTGTAGCGCGAGCTACAGTATGCCTGTCCCGATTTTTTTAACCCCGTACTCACCTCGTAGTCGTCCATCGTAGATTCCGGCTCCCGCGGGGAATGGGCGTGCCTATGGAGAGGGAGGATGATTGACGGCCGGCCCTGGCACGTCACTCTCCCCGAAGACAGCCGGAGTAGGTCTCGGCTCTTCACGGCGCGTGCGCACAGGCTATGCGCACGCGTCGTGAAGACCAAGCCTATTTCGGCTATTTCCGGAGAAGCGTGACGCGCCAGAGCCGGCCGTCAATCATCCTCCGTCTCCAGAGGCACGCCCATTCCCCGGTATCTTCGATGGACGACTACAAGGTGAGTATGGGGGGAAAAAATTCGGGACAGGCATACTGTAGCTCGCGCTACAATGCCTGATTTAAAGGTAAAAGGAAAAAAAAATTTTTTTTTCCCGTCGATAGGGTGAACCCCCGCTTTAAAGAGCTGACGTTATTGTACACTAGATGCTTGCAAGTGTTCAAAATGTTACATGATAAGCATTTTGTAGTTTTGATGATAAGTTTTTTTAATTTGCAATGCAACAGTGACGCACTTTTTTTATTTCTTTTTATCTCTGCAGAGGCATAGTAGCTCTACAAACTCTCCGTAAGTTAGAAGAACTTACAGGAAAACCGATCCATCTTCTCTTTGATTACATTTGTGGTGTTAGTACAGGTAACGTCTGTTAATCTTATGTTTTCTGCCATATCTGTTTATGGTGTTTATTCTATCTGTTAGGACTAATATGAAGCCAAAAGCTGTAAACATACATTGCAACTGTTGGTGCTGTGTAAATACTGTGTAATAATGTGTGTGTGTGTGTGTAGATAGATAGATAGATAGATAGATAGATAGATAGAGAATGATGCACATTTGCAGATATTCTGCAGGGCTTCGGGTCCAGAGTGAGCCCTTTGGCACATCTGCATGCATAGGGGCGGAGGCAATAAAGAGGAGACTGAAGTTCCTCTTTTAATATATTTTCCCTGCAGCTAAAACTACACCTAAGTGACTATTGTTACCAGGGCTCAAGTCCTGCGGGAACGCGTGGGAACGGAGTTCCTGCACTTTTTTCACAGCAGGAACTCAGTTCACTTTGCAGGACTAGAGCAGCCGAGCCGCCCGAGCCAATCCTTCACTAAGTGGCGATGCCCAGCTCGAGTCACTGTCAGGGGAAGGCGAACCTTAGTTATCCTTTATGTTACTGGCCGCTTCCTGTATATGGATTCATCGGGTAGTGTGTGGGTATTCCGTCACTTCCTCGATGCCGCAATGTCTCCTGGGAGCTTTTGTCATTGTTCCCAGGAGACATTGCGGAGGTCTGCCGCAAGTTAATGCGGGATTTAGAAAGAACTTGCTTAAAGTTCCCACGATAACTCGCGGCAGACCTCCGCAATGTCTCCTGGGAACAATGACAAAAGCTCCCAGGAGACATTGCGGCATTGAGGAAGTGACGGAATACCTGCACACTACCTGATGAATCCATAAACAGGAAGCAGCCAGTAACATAAAGGATTAATAAGGTACAGTGGATCGAAAAAAACAAACAAACATGCGGTTTAGTAATTATGCATATGAGCGTATCTTTTTTTTTTTTTTTTTTTTTGGGTGGGAGTTCCCACACTTTTTTCCCCAGGACTTGACCCCTGATTGTTACCCAATCATAGAGGAGAAAATATTGAAATTCTGTTCAGGGGAGTGGGACTTCTTTTAAAAAGAATGCAAAATAGTAAATGGGACTTTTTAGGCTCCAGTGTAATTGAAAATCGATATTTGTAAAATCCAAAATGTTATTTCAAATATCCTTAAAGATGTTTCTGTATCATAAAATAAACGGGCTGATCAAGTACAGCAGTGTATGACCAGCTACGAACAATCCCTCAATTTTCCTACTCGTAGTAATTATAGACATAACATCACTTCTACATTGAAAATTATGATTACAAATGTGAGATTGAACCCAGAACATTTCACAAGCTTCCTCAGGGGAAGGTGACTTGTCTTCACCATCATGTACATTAGACACCATTAATTAACCTTCCTGGTGTAGATTAGATTGCTGCCAAGCAGTTGCATTTTTTTTATTTACAGTCCTGTTCATGTGTAAGGCTCCATTCACACCTAGGCGTTTTTATGCCCGACGCTATTGCAGCCTGCAATACGCTGGAGGGGGAATTTAACATTGTCGGCTATGGAGATGGTTCACATCTCCACGCCGAAACGCCGTACGCCTGAAGCTCAAAACAAGTCCCGGACCCTTTTTTTCAGGCGGCTTTCGGCGTTCGGCATAGCAGACAATGTTAATCACCCCTCTGGCGTATGTTAGGCTTAAAATCGCCGGACAAAACGCCGCAATTTCCCGCGGCAAACCGCGGTACAATACGCCGCGTTCAGGTGTGAATGCAGCCTAAGAGTCCCATCACCTCTGAACTGTCTTTTATGTCATGCCCGTTTCATGATCGAGCTTAGTTATACACATATTTGGTAAATAAACATTTATAAGCCTATAACAGAAGCACAGGCATTAACAGCTCACCCCCCAGTGGCCCCAGTAGGTGCTAAGTGACCAGCAAGCACCTAGAATGGGATCCAACCAGTGCAGGTCGGCCTTCTCAGAAGCCTACATGTAGATGGTGTCAATACAGGATCTGGGCAACGTATATTCAAATTGGTATGTCCTATATAGTTAAATGGACTCAAAGTCCACCACACTGAATGTTGCCTTGCCACTGGGGAGTAGGACTTCTTTAGTCTTAATTATCTCGGTGGCAGAGTTTTTAGGGCTGTATGTATATATGAGCAGGATACCACAATAACAAAATGTTATACCATCCGTGTGGGGCTACTTTGCTGCCTTTTGAACATAGATACAGCCCTAAGAATTTCCACTTGCCTGCTCACGTTTGGTGAGTGAGGAGCAGGAGCAGACTGGGCTGACAGTTTCCTGGCTGATGGCTTCTGGCAGAAGCGGTGCAGCCAGGAAACTGTCAGAAGGATTGGAAAACCGGATGACACAGAGCAGAGGGATCTCCCGCTGAGACGCGGCTTGTATATGAATTGCCAGCCACTGTCAAAGTCCCACCTCCTGGACCAGCATTGGACCAGTGTGCTGTTTATTAGAGTAGCTGGTCTAAAAGGCGGGACTTTGTTTGACAGTGGCCTGCTTTTAATATACAAGCCGTGTCTCAGCTCTGGCCAGCAGATCCTCCTGATGCATTACTGAGCAGTGATAGGCTGCACTGATGGGGTGGCACTGATGAGGTAGCACTGATATGCTTTATGTTAATAATGTTAAAGCTGTTAATATTCTGCATAAAACATTTAACAGTGTAATTTCATGAGATAATTTACAAGGGTGTGTTTAGGGGCGGGCAGGGTAGAGGTTGGGTGGGGCAACAGGCGGCGATTAACTCTTAAGGCTTGGCTAGTGTCTCAAGACTTGAAATTTTCGAGCCCTGCTAGGTAGCTTGAAATATTTTTGGTACCAACAAATTCCAAATTATATTGGGATATTTCGCAGCAGAATGTCAGTGAATCTGTCTCTGACCTAAATTTCACAAGAAGCTGGGTCATGCAACATGACAGAATTCTGTCCTCTGTCCTAATAAGATTCTCTAGTGTGATGGAAAGCATGCTGTTTAAACACATCCCAAAATGTGTGTGAACTGGATGTACTGTACACGGATAGGCCATAAGATCTACTAACCATCATGTTTGAAGGTAGTACTATTTTACTAAATGTAAGGATTTGTATACTTTCTATATAATCTTTAGGGAAACTGTAATGGTTTGCTGTCAAATTTGTCGTTGTAATACTTTGTCACACCGTATTTGCGCAACTGTCTTAAAAACACATTTTTTTTTGGGGGGGGGGGGGGGATATACTTTTTTGAATTAAAGTGGTTGTAAACCCCACTCTTTGACTTTTACCTACAGGTAAGCCTATAATAAGCCTATAAAGAATATCTCCTAAACCTGTACGGTTTAGGAGATATTCCCCTCGCAATGCGCCACTGATTGCAGCGGCGCATGCGCAGGGGGGATCCTCGGGTAAAGGGCTGGCCCTTGCCGGAATGAAATCTCCCGCGCATGCGCGGGAGTGACGTCATCGCCGCTCCAGCCAATCACAGTGCTAGAGCGGCGATAACCGGAAGACACAGCGAGTCAAGATGACATCTCGCTCGGCGTGGACCAGGTAAGTTCTCTTCTCCTCGTTCCGAGGTAAGTATTTCATAATGAGCTAGTATGCGGTGCATACTAGCTCATTATGGCTTTTGCCTTGCAGGTTAAAAAAATAAAAATTGTATATGCAGGTTTACAACTGCTTTAAGAAATAAGAGAACAGTAAAGTTAGCAAAATATTTACCCATATTGACCCATTTCGAGAAAGATAATGTTATGCCTGAGTAAATTGATACCCAACATGTCATGCTTCAAAATAGGTAATCCACTCTTAGGGCTTGTTCACACGTGAGACAATACCCTGCGTTTAAGAGGCATTTATTCAAAGGTTTGTGTGTGTAAAATCCGAGATCAAATTATACAAATACTTCTAGCAGAGAATTCACAAAAATGTCTGCCATCATACAACAGACCTAAACATGCCTCAAAGCAAATGGTTTCCTCTACATATACAAAAAAAGATATGATCTGACACAACCACAGTGGCAGGCCTCCATCCCTCATATACGTATGTATGCAAAGAACTATGGTCATGGGACTTTGTGTCCAAAAATACATGAAATAGAAATGTATGTTTTATACAGACAGAATTTAAAATGTATTCTCCAAATACATGAGGCAATTGTTGAAACAAATTCCATTGGAAGCTGACATACATTTTAATTAGTAAAATTATTTTATAATATATAGATACATAATGGCATTGATAAGCAGGTACATGATCAATATGAGTTATAAAAATAAGACTGCTCTGACATAAAAGATCTCTACGCATTTCGAGGATTCATCCTCTCGTCAGGAGTGTAATGTCAGCGATATCTATGAATTTGGTCGGTAAATTACGGTGTATTATTGGAAATTCCCTATGTTAAACAAAGAACAGAAGATGTTTGAACAAAAGGATCTTGGGTGTCGGCTGATGGAATAAAGAATGACCCAACTGCTTAGGAAAGATGGGGGGGTGTCCAATGTAGTGTCAGCACCGGGACTGATGCAGGGGAAGACATCCCAGACCAAGGGAACAGCCGATAAGCAGGGCAGATTACCGTGTTTCCTCTGCATCACTTTCCCTTTAACCACCTCATTACTTCAGGACACAGCTGATCACAGATAGCGGCAAAGGGCCAATCACAGCGGCTCCTTACCATGTGGTCAGCTGTGTCCAGTCACAGCTGATCGCATGTAAACAGACTTGCCAGTTCTTTCCTCACACTCTGTCTGTGTGAGGAGAGGAAAGCTGATAACCGGCAAAGCTGACAGCACATTGTAGCACTGACAACCAGTACCCTGATTATCAGTACAGCCTCATCAGTGCCAATCAGAGCAGCCTATCGGTGTCCATCAGTACAACCTCATCAGCGCGTTTGGAAAATTACTTTTCTTTATCGTACATCACGGGACACAGAAGCATAGTAATTACTATGTGGGTTATAGAGAGTACCTTCAGGTGTGGACACTGGCACGCCCTTAAGGCAAGAAGTTCCCTCCCCTATCTAACCCCTCCCATACCGGGAGTACCTCAGTTTTTTGCCAGTGTCTAAGGTGTTGGTCACGAGTGAACATGTGCTCCAAGGAGCTCCACTGGAGGGATCCATATTGGATGTAAAAAGCCTCCATGAAATCCGGATCCGTCCAAAGTGCTTCTGAGCCAAAGTGGACGGTACCCGGGCCCCGGTTAAGAAGAACGGGGTTTGGCCTGTAATGCTTCTCTTTGAGAGCTGGATCCTGGTTATTCAGTACTTTGGTCAATTTCCTAATACCAAAAGTTTACTGACAGGGTGCGATAAGGGTCCAGGGGTGTGGTGTTCCTGTCCATGGACCCCGGTCCCTGAAGGTCTATAGACGCTGTTCTCCGTGATGGGTGAAGATTGGACTGTCTGTTTTTGCAGAGTCCTGCAGCGTTGGATCAGGTAAGTGAAGGTGCTTCAGGACTTGGTCCTAGGAGTAACCTTCCTTTATTTGAGCCATTATGTTTGCCTAAAGCTATCTGTCTGTGCTTCTCCTATATCAGTGATGGCGAACCTTGGCACCCCAGATGTTTTGGAACTACATTTCCCATGATGCTCAACTACACTGCAGAGTGCATGAGCATCATGGGAAATGTAGTTCCAAAACGTCTGGGGTGCCAAGGTTCGCCATCACTGTCCTATATGGTCCTGTGTGTTGTGGGGAGGAGGGGTATCTCTAGTCAGGTAGTTAGCCCCTCCTGTGCAGGTTAAAGCAGAAAAAAGTTGTCAAATGTTTGGCTTCACTTGGCTTACCTGGTCCTCACATGGAGCTGTGGTGTTCCATCCTCATGCATGAGCACGTAGCGTCATGCGCGCGCGACATTGATGTGTCTTAGGCGCACGCGCGCGCACAAATGAATTTTTTGTACGCTGCTTCAGTGCGCACGAATGTGCGCGGCGTGCTCCGTGAGATGCGTGTGACGACATGTGCGCGCGTGCGGCTACGTTACTGGCGGGGTTTCCCTTTCATGGAGAGCGTTTGTTTGGGGAAGATCTGGATGCTTATATTCAGAAAATTTCCAGTGGCAAAAGTACACTGTTGCCAGTAAAGAAAAGGTTTAGGGGTTCCCCCTCCTTTAAGAGATCCTCCTCTCCTATCCCTAGTACTTCCGGTACCAGGCAGTTCCGACGGCCTCCTGGACGATTCAATGCAGGTGGGAAGCCTCAGGGCCAGCCTCAGGCTTCCAAAAAGCCTTGGAACCGTAAGCCACAGGCCAAGCCAGCAACTAAGTCAGCATTATGAAGGTTCTCCCCCACTCAGCCGGGTGGGGGGAAGGCTTCAGCTGTTTGCGGAGGCTTGGCTAGACAGGATCCAAGACAGGTGGGTCCTCTCTACGGTCTCCGGGGGCTACAAGCTGGAGTTGAGCGAATTTCCTCCACCGCGCTTCTTAACCTCGAACGTCCCAAAGGACCTCGGCAAAAGAAGGTCCTTAGCATTGGCCTTAGATCATCTGTTATCCCAAGGGGTTATCAGAGAACTGCCAGTGGAAGAACAAGGTTTGGGGTTTTATTCCAATCTCTTCACCGTCCCCAAACCAAACGGGGATGTAAGACCCATCCTGGACCTCAAGGCCTTAAACAAGTTCCTAAAGGTCCAATCATTCCGGATGGAATCGATCAGGTCAGTGGTGGCCTCCCTGCAAGGAGGGGAACTACTAGCGTCCATCGATATAAAGGACGCATACTTGCACGTTCCTATCTTTCTCGACCATCAGAAGCTGCTTCGCTTCGCGGTAAATCAGCGCCACTTCCAGTTCGTGGCCTTACCTTTTGGTCTGGCCACCGCTCCTCGTGTTTTCACGAAAGTATTGGCTCCACTGTTAGCCTATCTAAGGTCTCAAGGCATATCCATAGTAGCCTATCTAGACGACCTATTGGTAGTAGACCGGTCAGTGGCCGATCTAAACTCAGCGGTACACAGAACCGTAAAATTTCTGGAATCCATGGGTTGGGTTCTCAACCTGGACAAGTCAGCCTTAATGCCTGTGCAAAGGCTCGAATATTTGGGTCTACTCATAGACACAAAGCTAAAAAGGGTCTTCCTGCCCCAAAGGAAGTTCGAGGCTTTACGAGAACTAGTTCAGCTAGTCAAAGCAAAGCGTCAGCCTCCCATTCGCCTCTGTATAAGGTTACTGGGAAAGATGGTAGCCTCGTTCGAGGCCGTTCAATTTGCGCAGTTCCACTCAAGGGAGCTTCAACATGCCATTCTGTCCGCTTGGAACAAAAAGGTTCAAGCCTTGGATCTCCCTATGTCTCTCTCCCGGTCAGTCCGGCAGAGCCTTTGTTGGTGGCTGGTTCCCCAAAACCTGCTAAAGGGGAAGTCCTTTGTTCCCGTGACATGGCAGGTTGTGACCACGGACGCCAGTCTGCTAGGCTGGGGTGCAGTCCTGGGAGGTTTGTCTCTCCAGGGGAAATGGTCAGCCTCCGAGAGGTCTCTACCCATAAATCTGCTGGAAATTCGAGCAGTCTATCTAGCCCTGTCAGCTTGGTCAGACAGGTTGAAGGGTCTTCCGGTCAGGGTTCAATCAGACAATGTCACTGCCGTGGCATACATAAATCACCAGGGGGGCACAAGAAGTCGTGCAGCCCAAAGAGGTGAATCGAATCCTGACCTGGGCAGAGAAATATGTCCCATGCATATCTGCAGTGTTCATTCCGGGAATAGACAATTGGCGAGCAGACTATCTAAGCCGCCAACAGGTGCTTCCAGGGGAATGGACTCTTCACCCCGACATCTTCCAGAGCATTTGTCAG